>NC_081845.1:90338040-90668154 GCF_963259705.1 Myotis daubentonii | reverse complement strand
CAACTTTAATTTGTCTGAGTTGTTGCTTATATTAAAGAATAGAATGAGATAGAAAAGCACTGTATAATTAGGTGATTTGATTTCAATATGTAAATAATAGTAGGTGAGTTTAAAAGCACCTCATACAATGTATAGATCTGAGAAAAGATTAGGGAGAGCTTACTGTTTTTCATTTGTACTCCTGAATGAGAGTTAGGTCCCATTGTCCCCAGTTGTGTCTGTGTTACAGGCTGGCTAAACATGTATGTCATGTATGAGAGTTTGCTGAACTTGAAGTCATTGGCTTGTTTCACAGGCCTTGTTTGGGTTTTCCTCAAGAGAAGCAGTGGCTTCCTTTCTGAGAACAGGCTGATATAAATGCATATCAAGCCAGGATGCCAATCTTACTAACAGGGATTTTTGTACTTGGAGGATTAAAATGCACTCCACTATGAAAAGGAAAAGGCAATGTGATGCGGCTTGTTGCTATTTGGGGTATGTGGGTGTATGAGAAGCCCAGGCTGTGGTGTTGAGCTGCTCACGGTTCGGTTCACTTGCTTTGTGCTAATTCAGTTTGCTTGGATCCTTGAATGCAGTTACAACTGGGGGTTTTTGCCTTTGTGGTCATTTATTTTATCATAGCTTGCACTCTTACTAAGAAGAGAAGCCCTGAACTTCCATTAATTAGCTGTTCTATTGCTCCACTGGGGCAAAATGCCTGAGCCAACATTGTTTTAAAAAGGATATCAAGGGAATTTAATACCCCTCTCCTCCTCTGAAACTTTTGGATTATTTGGGGGGTGGACATGGGGGGTTCTTTTCAGGTGCTGCTCCATAGCATGTATGTGCCTGTTAAGAGCACAGCATGTTAGAAGTGTAGCTTTCCCAAAGCAGTCTTACCAGAAGGAGCAAGATAGAACAGCCACAATGCTGCATTATAAATCATCGGGGCCTCGCACTGATACTGCCCATTAAGGAGACTTTTTTTGTGTGCTCTACTCAGTTCCTAGCTGTACTAATAGAACAGCGCATCAAGCAAGGCTGTAAATAAAAGTTATTACCTAATAGGTGGGTGCTGAAGTGGAACGGACGGAGCTGAGGCATGGAGGCCTTATTACCGCTCATCAGCAATTATAAACAGGATAAAGTGTCTGGGACTTGCGCTGATGCAGCGAGGGCTAATAGAGGCTGGGAATGACACTGAGCCATGATAGGATGATGTATGCTGATGCGTTTTTACTGTCTCATCGTGCTGCTTGCTCCCAAGACAAGTTATGTTATCCGTTTTCCTGCTTGCTCATCTATTTGAAGAGACAGTCCCATTGCCTCTCCTGCCAGCAGGTGGGCTGGCATTTATTCCTCATACCTGTGTCTCCTTCTAAGGCAACCCCCTCATGAAGAGTCTTCAGAAGTATTTCATAATCATGCCGATTAAAGCCATAATCTTATTGTATCACCTGCTGTCATGGGTATAGATCACACCTTCAGAAGTGGTTGCTTACGTGGAATATAGGACCAGCTGAGGCACTGTAGTTAGTCTCCCAGCCCAGTACTTGATTCAAAGACCACTGTGACATTTCTGCAGTAGATTCTGCAGTGACATGCAAAAGAAGTGGTAAATATGCATCTTGCCCCTGAGAGCTGATCCCATAAACAGAACAAGTACAGAAACATAAATACTACTAATTTCAGCTATAGAGAGCAGGAAATGTAACTAATGTTTATTTTTAAAAGTGAACACAGGGAGGATAAATTATACAAATCATTATGAGCAAATATGCTAATGTGGTCTTTATTTTATTGTTGATAGTATTACAGAAGTTCCCCATTTTTCCCCCTTTGCCCTCTACCCATCTGCCCTCCCCCCCAGGCCCTCTGTGTCCATGGGTTATGCATATATGCTTAAAAGTTCTTTGGTTCCTAAGAGTCAATAGGAATGATAAAGGGATACTGGAATGTGGAGGGAAAATCTAAAAGTAGGACTGTGTTTTTTAGTGAACAGAAAACTGCAAATATGACTTTAAGTAGCAGAGAAGCAACTATACTTGGGAAAATTGAGATACGGCTCTCTTCAGCTTTGACCATTTAGCCTCATTAGATCCCAGCAATTAGACTTAGAGATAGGAGCACTCTAGCAGAGCAACAGGGGAGTGCTTTGAAAGGGTTTACCCGTCTGCTGTAGGAGTTTATGAGCATCCAGTAGTACAATCGTTTATCACTTATGCCTCTAAATCAGAGGTTCTCAACCTGTGGGTGGCGACCCCTTTGGGGGTCGAATGACCCTTTCACAGGGGTCCCCTAAGACCATCAGAAAACACATATATAATTACATATTGTTTTTGTGATTAATCACTATGCTTTAATTATGTTCAATTTGTAACAATGAAATTGGGGGTCACCACAACATGAGGAACTGTATTAAAGGCTCGCGGCATTAGGAAGGTTGAGAACCACTGCTCTAAATGAATACACTTCTTGTTTGTTTGTTTTTTTGTTAATCCTCACCTGAGGATATTTTTCCATTGATATTTAGGGCAAGTAGAAGAGAGAGGGAAAGACAGAGAAACATTGATGTGAGAGACACACATCAATTGGTTGCCTTCTGCATGAGCTCCAACCAGGACCTGGGCCGGGGAGGAGCCTGCAACCAAGGTATGTGCCCTTGACTGGAATTGAACCCGGCACCCTTTGGTCCGCAGGCCAAGGTTCTACTTATTGAATCAAACTGGTTAGGTTTCTACAACACATTAAAAATTAACCTATTAGGAGATTTCCTGCTGTTTGAGAAATTGTAGTTTTTCCATGGAGTTCTTTGATACCTCAAATTATGCATATGTGTACCTCATGTTAAAGAAACCTGATATATGATAACATTATAAACCAGATAAACTAAGAATTAATGTTATAGGAGAATCCTTTAGTCTATAAAATGTTTTGCTACCTGGTGAAGGTGGATAGGTTTTTACTTTTGCACATAAAGTAATATTTGACTTGCCAGATAACCAATTCCTGCTTATCCCATTTATTCACAGTGTTTTCTGTGAGTAGTGGCCAGTAAAATAGAGAAGAGATGAATGTAAGCAAAATGTTTTAAAATAATAATAGGATTTAATGACTGATTAGAGTTGGCTGAAGAAAGAGTATAAAGTTATAAACATGGGGAACTGAGAGAAGAAAGATGAGATTGATGGCAGTAAAAAGATTGCGAAGGAGAACTGGTTGAAACTATTTTCGGTTTCTGATAACCTAAATTTTAGGTCATTTTAGATTGTCCTGTAGAAAAGTATAAATATAGGCCTAGTTTGGAAATTATTAGTCTAGAAACAGATTAAAGGTGTGCAAGTGGGTAAGGGAAATGAATACAGAAGAACAAGGGGCTAAGGACTGCATTTAGGGGGCTGGGAAAGAGAAAAAGATGCCAGTAAGTAAAGAATGCTAAAGAAAGGACAAAACTTTATACAGTATTATGAAAGATGCATGAAAAGAGGGGCCAGGAAACATGAAGACTAAGGGGAGCTGTTGTCTGTAGCTAGCAGAAGATCACTGAAACCCTGAAAGAAGTTCATGTAATGTGGTGGATTAAAAGCTTGATGGGAGGCCATTATGAGGCACTCCATAACAAGGAGAGAAAGGCAACAGATAGAAATCATTCCGTTTAAAGAGTTAGGTGAGCCATTAAAAACCATTAAGTAATGGTGGTTGGAGGGACAAACAGGGTCAGGTATGGAGGTGGTTAGACAGGGAAATATTTTGCCCTTGTTAAAATACAAAGGAAAGATACACGAAGAGAAAGAAATAGAAATATTAGGAGAAATAGAACTGATACAAAAGTAAGATTCTTTAGAGGCAGAAATCTAGAAGGATTACTTCCTTCCAAGAGTATATGGAAAGAGATACAGATATAGATAAATACATTTTCTCTTTTCATGTGTAGATGGTTAGCTGGACAAGATGAACCAAGGAGTTCATCTTAGAAGGTCATCATTTTCTGAATAAATAGATAATACCATCAGCTGTAAAGTAGCAGCAGAGAACAGGTTATAAGAAGAGAATTATTGTGGACTAAAGGAGGAAAAATAGGATTTCCAAGTAATAGTTAATCCAAATTGTCATTAAATACTAGTTTAAATTTACAGTGGGCCAAAGTAAGACTTTCTCTGGAAAGAGCAAAGAGAGAACAAGTGGCACTCATTTCTTTCTTTTTCTATTATGTTTCCATTTTCAAAGTAACACGTGGTAGCACATCATAACACAGAATAGTTTATGAGAAAATGGTAGTCTAGAGACAGTCCACTCCATAAAACCGACCAGCATTTCTCTCCTGACAGTTTCTATTGTAGTATTTTCATCCTGTAGGTTACCTTTATATCTGTGGAAGGAAAAAAAATACTGTGTCACCCCAGAATTTCCTTTCACCATTGTTTTATTCCTCATTTTTGGAAATACAACCCCCAAACAAGTTCCTAGGAGGAGTTTTGGGGTTCTTGCATTTCTGAAAATGTCTTTTCTACGCCTAGTATGGTGGAAAGTTTGACTAAGTATAGAATTCTTGGATGAAAATGATTGTTCCTTCCCTTCTGTGCTATTACTGAGAAGTCAATGCCACCGATTTTCTTTTTTTTAAGTGATATATCTGAGATTTTTTTTCCACCTCTAAAACTCTTAGTATTGTGTTTTTATTCTTGGTGTTACAAAATTTGTAGTGACGCATCCAGTGGTCATCTTCCCCCCACTCTCCCCGCCTTTCAAGATGTTGGATGCTTGCTAGGCCCCTAAAATTTGAAGACTAATGTCCTCCTTCAGCTGTAGACTGTCTTTGATATTCCCCCAACTTAACATTCTCTTCTCTGTTGGGTTTCATAATGTAGATCTTGAGCCTGCTAGATTGGTGATTTTTTTTTTTTCTTTCTCATAATTTCCATCTCCTCTTGTTTACTTTATCTTCCAACACTTCTTTTAACCATTATACTTTCATTGAGCTTGCTCTTGTTCCCTGAAAGTTTCTTTTTCATAGTAACCTATTCTTGTTTATAATAATAATAAAATAATAATAATAATAATAATAATAATATAGTAATATATTCTGAGTATGTTAGTGATTAGACTTGTGCTCTTCTGGGGTTGTTATCTGTGATTCTCTTGAGACCAGTTTTCATATTTGTCTTAATCTTATCCTTCATGTTTCTGTTCTCAGTTGCCTGGTTAAGCTTGGTTTTCTGTTGACTTCTAAGGGGAAAAAAATGCCTAAATGGATAGTTTCTCCAATGTCTCTTTCTTGCATTGGAATTTTTACTGTGGGCTCTGTGTATGATGGAGTAGGAAGGCAGTGTTAACTGACAGAATTTATTGTGAGAAAGTTGAGATCGTGCCGTCAAGGCTCTCAAATGCAGAAGGAGGACTTGACTATGAGGAGCCATAAAAACAGCTTTGCCTAGATGGGTCATTCACCTTGTTTAGAGAGGAGCTATCCAGATTTTTGCCAAGTAAATGTGGGCTGCTACCAAGGATGGGGGGTGCAGACTAGTACAATTATTCTGCAAATACACTTTCAGTGGATCCCCCTGGTTTCTACCCTGCTTCTCATTCGGCTTCTCTTAAGAATTGCTTTGCATGTAGTGGCTGCCACCTCTGCAGTCACCAAGTTTCAGTCTCAACATGGCTAACAACATCTAGATATTTGTTTAAAATCTGTTTTTTATTATATTAAATGCACACAATTTATTACAGTGGGTTAATTGTTCATGTTGTTTTTTAAATGTTATTTCAGTTGGGTTTGAGGAGGTTGAAGGGTCAGAGGAAAATGTATTTAGTCCTCTTTATCTAAAAGTTACCTGGGACAAAGTCAGGATTATACTTTCTGATTTATCCATTGATGGGAGATAAAAGGGAAGGGTAGCTTCAATAGAATGTGTGGTTCTTAGGAAACCTACTAAATGAGAATGTACCCAAGTTAAAGCCTCTAATCCTGAAGGGAAAGAAGTATATAGAGTTGGTGGTTGAGAATGTGGGCTCTGGAGGCAGTTTATGTGGGTTCACATTCCAGTGCTCCATTTTACCAACCATATAACAGGAAGAATGGTTGAATTTCTCTATGAGTCTTAGTTTTCTCTTTTGTAAAATAATAGACCCAATCATAGAGTGAAATGAAACAATGTGTTTAAAGCACTTAACATGATGCCTGGTAAGTCCTCAATAGGTAGATGTGGACAGAAGGTACCAGGTGATCTGATTGAAAGGAGAGTGAAGAGAAATTTGAGGAAATGTAGAGGAAAGTGTGAAAGAACTCACACAACTCAGATAGTGCACTAGTGGGGTCCCTCAGCCTGGCCGGTGCCCTCTCGCAATCCGGGACCCCTCGGGGGATGTTGGAATGCTGGTTTCTGCCTGCAGGGATTGGGCCAAAACCAGCAGTCCTACATCCCCTTAAGGTTGTAGTAGTGTGCCAAGGGCAGGTGGCCGGGGAGGAGCCCACACCACTCTATTCATCCCAGCCCCGCTGCGCCTGCCACCACTCGGTCAGCTCGCTGAGTGGCGCTCCCGCTGTGGGAGTGCACTGATCATCAGGGGGCAACTCCTGTGTTGAGCATCTGCCCCCTGGTGGTCAGTGCGCTTCAAAATAACTGGTAGTTCAGTCCTTCTGTTGCTTAGACATATATATATACACACACACACACACACACACGCACACACACATACATACACACATACATATATTAGAAGCCCATTGCACAGAGATTCGCGCAATAGGCCTTCCTTCCCCTGGCTGCCAGCACCGGTTTTCCTCCGGCACCTGGGACCCAGGCCTTTGGTCCGACCGCAGCAGAGAAGCCAAGCTTCTTCAGTCTTCAGTCTTCACTCCAGCTGGAGCCTTCACTCTTTATTCCGAGCCCATGTATGCAAATTAACTGCTGTCTTTGTTGGGTTAATTTGCATAGTCACTCTGATTGGCTGGTGGGCATAGCGGAGTGACACAAATTTGCATGTTTCTCTTTTATTAGTGTAGATATGTGCATATGTGTGTGTGTATATATGCGCATAAATATATATGTATACATATACATACATACACACTAGTGGCCCGGTGCACGAAATTCATGCATTGGCGGGGGGGGGGGGTGTTCCTCAGCCCAGCCTGTACCCTCTCCAATCTGGGACCCCTTGGGGGATGTCTTACTGCCCTCTCACAATCCGGGACCACTGGCTCCTAACCACTCGTCTGTCTGATTGCTCCTAACCGCTTCTGCCTGCCAGCCTGATCGCCCCCTAACTGCTTCCCTGCCATCCTGATTGCCCCCAACTGCCCTCCCCTGCCATGACCCGCCTCCTCCACCAGGCCCTGCCTCCACTGTGCACATGGTCATCTTGTGGCGCCGTCACGTGCGAGGGCCAGCTAGGCTTTTATTAGTATAGATAAGAAATTGGGAATGAGGACCGGAAGCCAAACAAATTGGAAAGTGCAGACATGGAAGGGAAGTGGAGGTCAGTGAAATGTCAGGGAAGAGGAGGGGAGAGCAGTCAGTAGCCCTTGTTTGAACATATGAGGGCTGTGAATGACAGGAAGCCCAGAAAACCTTTACGAAAATTGGGCATCAGGACTGCAAAGATCAAACTTAAAAAAAAAAAAATGTTTCTATTGATTTCAGAGAAGGAGGGAGAGAGAGAGAGGGATAGAAACATCAATGGTGAAAGAATCATTGATTGGCTGCCTATTGCACGTCCCCTATTAGGGATGGAGCCTGCAATCCAGGAATCGAACCATGACCTCATGGGTAGATGCTCAACAACTGAACCACACCGGCCAGGTGATCAAAGTTCTTTTTTATTCTGTTTGTTTTGTTTTATTTCTAGGCCTTGTTTTAAAAGTAAAATTTTACTGTATGTATTTACAGAGATTTCACAAGCTTGCCTTCTGAAAAAAAAAAATACTCTTATTTCCTGAGCTCTTCTCTACACTTTTATTCTTATAAATGAGAACTCCTTTTTTGGGCAAATCACAATTCAGGAGCCACAGAGGGCTGATAGTTTTCTTGTGGGTAAAATTTTGATAAAAGGACTGGCTGGTGCATCCAAACCAACAACATGATAGAACCTTAGCCAATAAATTCACTTCTTTATGATTAAAAATCAGACACTTTAACCTTGGAAGTATTTTTGTCATGGGGGACTTCATATTGTGATTAGTTATCTTAACAGCCAAGTGCTTCTGTGGGCTCAGTTAACCAGCCTCCCACTACATACGTATAATTATTTTTAGTACACATGCGCACACACACTGCTATAAAAGCTTATTTGGCCTTATGCTCCCTGCCATTTTGAATTCTCTGTTTCATTACCAGTATCCACCCACTGAGTTTTGGAAAGCCATTCCCAAATAGCAGAACCACCACTCAGAATTTTAAATAAACCACATCTCTATTGGTTCAAGGGACAGGGGAATTAGTTACAGGCTATGCATTTTCCACATCCATCCATCCTTTCAAAACTTATTAAAACCGTATACATATGTAAGCAAGAAAATAGGGCACTTAGATTGTGTTACTCTTTCTGTTACTTTAGCAAGGGGTAAAGAAAGTGACTACAGTAGACAGTCTTTAAGATTTTTACCAAGAATGTGGACCAATGTGTACTTGAAAAAATACACTGGATGCTGCTGCTTTTTTTTCTAGAGGATGTTGAACAACCTCAGAGATGTTACTACATTAGATCTTGAAATATATGTCCAAATATGCAAGATAGCTTTTAAAAGAAATTCGGGCTTGGGGAGGGCATTTAGGTAGTACTGATGTGAACGGGAGGTGTTAGCTGCAGCAGAGTCTCTTTTCTTGCTTTGACATTAACTGATAGTTCCTGTAACTGACAGGGATTTAGATCCACTTTTTCTTTGGTGTCCTGTTGATAAATACATTTCTAGAAGATTAAAATCACATCTTAAGGTTTTGATCATCATCCTTCCTGGAATAGCAGTTGTAGTAATTGTTGCAAATGAGTCCTTATTGGGATTGGAGGAATACAGACTAAGAGAGTGACATGTAAAAGTCTGGTTAGTCATTAAAGTGTACCTCCAGATAAGTGTTGACTTCACTACAAACCTGGAGAAGCATGGGCTTTGGCCTTCGTGTTGATTCCTGCTACAACCATTTTGTCATGCACTTTCCCGTCAGATCTAAGCAGTGGCAACATTTCTCGGCAAGAATTCAGCAAGCACTTAGCCAACCATCTCTAAGTATAGTTACTCTGGAATATAGTTGTTGGGTTTTATAAAGACATAATTTCAGAAAGATTACATAGAATTCTCAGGCACACACCCACCCACCACTGGAGTCCCCAAATGTTATCATTTTACCACGTCAAAGATTGGCTTTTTCTTTTCTCCCCCGTTTATGCGTGTGTGTATTATATCTATATCCCTAACCATTTCAGTAAGTTGCTTTTGTTATACCAAAAACTTCAACATGTAATTCTTAAAATCAAGGTATTATCTTAATAGCCATAGTAGTTCTTTCAGTGAAGATTGTTGAGCAAAGTCAGTGGAATTGAGGTTAAAATGCTAGGCACTTGCTTCTTTTGTGTTTCAAATATGGACTAAAAACAATTTTCATAATAATTTTATGCAGACTTCTTGCCTCTGATTTTCCAGCAGCTTGTTTTACAAATGAATGTTATTTCTCTTTACTTCATAAGCCATTTTCTCAAGGCAGCTTTCTTTAACCCACACACTTGGTAGTATCTGCATCAGCACTGATGCAACCCTACTGAGTAGTGAAACCTATAAACTAATGGAGGAGGGGTAGGGTCAGGGCTTTCTTTAGGCACCCTTTGTCATCATATGTTAAGTTCTAACTTCAGGTTCATTTACCCTCACATCAGAAAGAGTTAAAATGAGGTACAGAAGTATTTATAAGTTTAAGGATTTAGCCTGGGGGTAATGAGCCAAAAGACAAGACCTTGGATGGCAAAAAAACTAGTAAGTAGAGAGAACTGAATTAAACTATGCTAAATTAGAAACCAAAATAGTTTAAAAACAAATCAGCTATTTAATTTTAGCATCTACAGTACTTAGGTATGCATTCAAGCTGATTTTTTTAAAATAGCAAAATAAAAACATTCAAACATTTTCCCCTTACATTAAACCTGGAATACAGCCTACTGATGACAATCTCTCGTGGAAGGAGTACCATCATTAGGAACTTCTTCCAACCAACTCAGCCTCCAGCCATGGCTGTGTGTGTGTGTGTGTGTGTGTGTGTGTGTGTGTGTGTGTGTGTGTGTGTGTGTGTTTTAACAAAATACGAGAAAATTTGAATTAGTGTCTCATCTTGTTTACTCATTTCCCATACCCTACCCCCATATTTAGTGTTTTTCGGTGTTTTTTTTTTATTATTATTAATTCTCACTCGAAGATATTTTTCCATTGAGTTTTAGAGAGAGTAGAAGAGAGAAGGAGAGACAGAGAGAGAGAGAGAAACATCGATATGAGAGAGACACAATGATTGGTTGCCTCCTGCACTCGCCCGACCAGGGCCAGGAATGAAGCCTGCAACTGAGGTACGTGCCCTTGACTGGAATTGAACCCAGGACCCTTCAGTCTGCAGTCTAACACTCTATCCACTGAGCCAAATCATCTCAGGCATGTTTTTTTATAAAAGACACCTATTTTCAGTTTTCCTGGCCAAAAACCCAAGGCTATATCAGGTTAACCCTGGGCAAGTCACGCATGCTTTGGAGACCAAGATATGGATGGTACAACATTATTTGAAGACTTTTGGCCTATCCCTTCCCTCCAAGGCTTCTTCAAATAATAAGTCAACAGTAGGAAAAAGTGGCTATAGTCTATGTCTACATACTGCCCAGGTGCTTAAAACAGTTGTGTAATTTTATAAGGAATAATTGGAAAATCTCTAGGCTTCATGTAACTACAGAGTAAGTAGAAGTCTTACTCCATATTTTTAGTCAACTTCTAAATGAGCATTCTAAGAAACTATATGAAAACAGTATTGCTTGTCTTACACACAGTTATAATAAATATGGGTATGTAGATATTTCATAGATCTCTCAAGTTATCCTCTTTTTGGATAAATGAAAATAAGTCATGGCTGATCTTAGTTTTCTGGAAATATGGGTAAAAATAGTAAAACAGAAACTCAAGACCAGTCTTAGCACTGTAAGGGTCTTAGAACCCTCATGGTCAGAAAACAAATTAGGGAATTTGGGCATGTGGCCTTTGAGAAGTATATCCTCTTAAGTTTCTTAATCTTGCTTATCTCTCTGTCTCACTGTGCGGCCTTATTCTGTACTCTACTGATGCTATAAATGTAATTTTTTTAAAGCAATGTATTATAATGTTGTTGAACCCTAAAGTACCCAAGCGGGTTATAAAAAGGAAAGATTATCTGTGGAGGATAATTTGTCAGTTACATTGAGTAACTGAAAAATCTATGAGGAAAGTAATATAGTGTAGTTGGACAGGCAGGAGAAGCTAAAACAAGGAAGTGGTGCCAGGTCAGTACCAGCTACAAAGGATGACTACTCATTGCTAGTCTGGCAGGCCTGCTGACTGGCACTCCTATGTAGAATTTCACTCCTGGTGATACCCTTTAAGTAAATAGTACAGCAGGAATGACACTTATCAAACAGAGATGGTAGCTGGCAGTTTTTCAGATGAAGGTAGGAGTGGTTTATGGGTCATCTGTGACTTTTTAAAGAGACCTGATTTATGAGCTATAGGAAGCTATTAGGGTGGTTGAGAAGAGAAGGCTTTGACTTCTGCCTATGGGGCCTATGTAAAGGTGAGAAGGTGTGTTTTACCTTTTCTGACCATTAAAATAAAATTTCAAGTGAAAAATAACTGGCTTTCCTTTTCCTATTGAGAAAAAAAATTTTTTTTTAGCCTACAAATAATCACTAAAGAAACTTTTGAGGGCAGATTTTTAAAAAATAATGTGAGAGGGGGGGAAAGAGCTGATTTTATATAAATTAAACTAGAGGCCCAGGGCACAAAATTCGTGCATGGGGTGGGGGGGGTCCCTCAACCCAGCCTGCACCCTCTCCAATCCAGGACCCCTTGGGGGATGTCAGACTGCCTCTTGCAATCTGGGACTTCTGGCTCCTAACCACTTGCCTGCCTGCCTGATTGCCCCTAACCCCTCTGCCTGTCTGCCTGATCGCCCCTAACCCCCTCTGCCTGCCTGCCTGATCACCCCTCACTGCTCCCTTACCGGCCTGATCACCCCTAACTGTTCCCCAGCTGGCCTGATTGCCCCTAACCGCCTCTGCCTTGCCCCGTACCCGGGACCCAGGATTCCCTCCTCTGGCCTGTCGCAGGTACCCAGGACCCAGACCAGCTTCACCCAGGCCAGCCATAGCCTCAGGGGACTATGGCGGGCGGCTTCGCCTGGGCCACAGCTACAGGTGCTGGCGCCTGGGGCCACAGGCTGGGTGGCTTGTCCCTCTCCTGGGCCACAGGCACAAACACTGACATCCGGGACCATGGGGCATGCGGATTGCCCCTCTTCTGGGCCGCAGGCGCAGGCGCAGCCGCTGGTGCCCAGGACTGCGGGGTGTACGGCTAGTCCCTCTCCCAGGCCACAGCCTGGCTGGTCCCCATTTCTCTCTCCCCAATGTTGAGTGTCTGAGCTGTTACAGCGTTATGGCATGAGGGCATGATGACTATTTGCATATTAGCTCTTTATTATATAGGATACTGTGACTATAATCAACAGAAATCCAGAGAGTTATCAGGAATCATATTCTAAGAGCAGAGGACAAGTAGAGTTATTCACCATTCAACAGAGATGTATCTTAGAGAAATTGCACCTGCCCTGACTGGTTTGGCTCAGTGGATAGAGCGTTGGCCTGCGGACTGTAGGTTCCGGGTTCGATTCCGGTCAGGGGCATGTACCTTGGTTGCGGGCACATCCCCAGTGGGAGGGGTGCAGGAGGCAGCTGATCGATGTTTCTCTCTCATCGATGTTTCTAACTCTGTCCCTCTCCCTTCCTCTCTGTAAAAAAATCAATAAAATATATTTTTTAAAAAAGAAATTGCACCAAAATATTTGGATAATATTCTAAGTGGAACAGAAAGAGGGGCTTGTTTTTGTTATCTGACTTGGCCCAGGATCTGCTCTTCCACCCTCATCCCGGAGATAGCAGCATCTTTGTATGTAAGAAACTCATCTTCATGGTAAAGTATGCTCATGGAAGAGCAGAAGTAGAAACTTGAGTAATAACAGTTGGAGACAGGATAGTATAGTGTTTAAGAGCAAGAATGCTAGGCCAGGCTGCCTGGGTTCAAATCCCAGTTCTATTTACTAGATATGTGATCAGCAATTCTCTTAACTTGTGCCTCAGTTTCCTCATCTTAAAATGCAGCTAATAGTAGTACCTACCTCATAGCTTTGTTATAAAAGCTAAATGAGTTAACATATGTAAAAGCATTTAGAAAGTACTATTACCAGAAGTGCTTTGTGTTAGTGCTTATTATTACTGAATCTTAACTTAGGAGTCTTTTGTCATATCTGCCTACAGTAACTAAAGTGCGGCTTGTCCAAATTGAGTTTGGACAAAAAGTTACATAGGATGATTCCATTTATGTGTCTGTGTTTATGTTCATATTTATGACATTCTTGAAATGACAAAAATGGAAAAATGGATACATTAGTGTTTGCCAGGGGTTGCCAGGAAGCAAGGAGGGAGAGAGGGAAGTAGGCGTGGCTGTAAAAGGGCAACATGAGGGATCTTCGTGGTGATGGAAATGTTCTATAGCTTGACTGTATTAATACCAATATCCTGGTTGTGAGATTGTACTAGAGTTCTGCAAGATATAACCATTGGGGAAAACTGGGTGAAGGTTACATAGGATTTCTCTGTATCGATTCTTATAGCTATATATGAACCTATAATTATCTCAAAATAGTTTAATATAAAAAGCAAATGGGCTTAGGAAATTCCTGATAGAGGAAAAAAATGGCAGTTAAAGCCATGTATATGTCTGAGCAGGTTAGTAAACAAGATGAAAGGAAAACTGTGAGCTAGCTATTGACATTTTAGAGAGAGATTTGTGAACCCCCAGAAAAAATTGAACCAGCTGGAGTCAAAGAAAGAGGAATGAGGAAAGATGAACAATAGCATATTTCTCTAAAAACTCTTCAAACTGGTGTTCTACAAATGCCTTTGCTTCCCAGATTGTGAAATGGTCTATTAGTTATGATTTTTGGTAAAGAGAAGTTAGAAGGTAGATGAGCAATAGCTTATATACAAATGGTATTCTCAAAAGCAGGCCTCAAAGAAAAGGATCACAAATGTGAACTAAAAATCACCTCTCTACATATGTACAATAAAGTTCTTAAGTTTAAGAGGGTATCTTCTCTGACGTTTTCCTCTTCTGCTTCCTAATCACCACTCCTCTAACAGAATCTATCACTTTATTTTGTGCTCATAGCATTCTGTTCATATATTAGTATGCTACTTACTATGCTG
This sequence comes from Myotis daubentonii, assembly GCF_963259705.1. Taxonomy (NCBI): domain Eukaryota; kingdom Metazoa; phylum Chordata; class Mammalia; order Chiroptera; family Vespertilionidae; genus Myotis; species Myotis daubentonii. The sequence continues at coordinate 90,653,700 of NC_081845.1, read as the reverse complement.
TAAGTTTATTTGTATACTAGAGGCCCAGTGCACAAAATTTTTGCACCCAGGGGGACAGGTATCCCTCAGCCCTCTCGCAGTCCAGGAGTCCTTGGGGGATGTCCGACTGATGGCTTAAGCCCGCTCCTCTTTACATAGACCCCACAGGCCCCTTAGTGCTGCTGCGGAGGTGGGAGCCCACCACCACTGCTACACATGCCAGCCGTGAGCCCGGCTTCTGTCTGAGCAGTGCTCCCCCTGTGGGAGCGCACTGACCACCAGGGGATAACTCCTGCGTTGAGTGTCTGCCCCCTGGTGGTCAGTGCACGTCATAGCGAAGGGTCGTTCTGATGTCCAGTTGATTTGCATATTAGCCTTTTATTATATAGGATGTGTCTTTCCCTTTGTTTTTCTTTATTTTTAAAATAAATTTTTATTGATTTCAGAGAGGAAGGGAAAGGAAAAGAGAGAGAGAGAGAGAGAGAGGAGAGAGAGAGGGAGAGAGAGAAACATCAGTGGTGAGGGAAAATCATTGATCGGCTGCCCCCTGCACACCACACACTGGGGATTGAGCCCACAACCTGGATATTTGCCCTGATTGGCCTAGTTGCCCCTCACTGCCCCCCCTGCCAGCCTAATCGCCCCCAATTGCCCCCCCTGCCAGCCTGGTTGGCCCCCAACTGCCCCCCCCCGCCGGCCTGCTCCCCCCACACGACTTCCCTGCTGGGCTGGTCACCCCACATAGCCTGCTTGTTCAGTCGTTTGGTCGTCCCTCACTAACGCCCCTGCCGACCTGGTCGCCCCACGCAGCCTGCTTGTTCAGTCGTTTGGTCATCCCTCACTAACCCCCCTGCCGACCTGGTCGCCCCACACAGCCTGCTTGTTCAGTTGTTTGGTCGTCCCTCACTAACCCCCCCTGCTGGCCTGGTCGTAGGGAGCCATCTTGTGAGGGCATGAGGTTAATTTGCATATTATCTCTTTATTATATAGGATGATGCCATTAAAGTAAATAGGTAGATGCGGTAGAAAGAAAAGGAATTCAGGGTGTGGTACATTTCACAGGAAAACTAACCAGTACTATTCAAAAAGTCCATGTCATTTGAATGAAGGAAAGAAAAAAAGTAAGGGACAGTTTGAGTGGCATATACTATTTTATATTAAGAGAGACTTAGACATAAGATTCATGTAACACATGAAACTTGGTAGGACATGCCTTTGAAAACAATGGAGATAATTTGGATACAGACTGAATGACATTAGACCATTATTCTTAATTTTATTAGGTGTAATATTTTGGTTATGTAAGGAAATGCCCATATTATTAGATGTGTATGTATGAAGTATTTTGATGTTTGCAACTTATTTTCAGATGGTTCAGTGGGAAAAACATGTAAATATGGAGGGAAGAGAGAAAGTAATGTGACATTGTTAACAGTTGTTGAATCTGAATGGAGTGTACACAGGTATTTATTGTACTAGTAGAGGCCCAGTGCATGGATTCGTGCATCGGTGGGGTCCCTCAGCCTGACCTTCACCCTCTCGCAATTCGGGACCCCTTGGGGGATGTCGGACTGCCGGTTTTGGCCCGATCTCGCAGGCTGGGCACTGCACTGCTCCCCCTCATCCTGGCCCCACTGCATCTGCCGCTGCCATGGAGATGGGAGTGGCTCACACCTCCACAGCTGCGTTTGCCAGCCATGAGCACTGTGTCTGGCGCCCATTGGTCAGCTGAGCTGCGCTCCCACTGTGGGAGCGAACTGACCACAGGGGGCAGCTCCTGCATTGAGCATCTGCCCCCTGGTGGTCAGTGCACATCATAGCAACCAGTTCAGTCACTTAGGCTTTCATCTATAGATATAAATTATTTGAATTTTTCTATATGTTTGAAGTTGTTTTAAATAAGTTGAATGAAGGCTGAGTACTTTCCTCCTGAGGTTGGGAACAAGGCAGAGATGTCCTCTCAACACTCCTATTCAGTATCGTACTAGAAAGCCAATCCAGTACAATAGGCGAGAAAAACAAAAAAGGCAGGCAGAGTAGAGAGAAAGAAACGTTGAGGGGAAAAACCCTCCCTTTGTAACTGTTGGACTCCGGTGCCATGATTTTAAAGATTGTTTTTTTTTTTTTAAATGAGAGCTGTTCTCCCCACAGCACATTAGCTGCTTCTACGGGATCTTCTGATGACTTCATAATCACTTTTTTTCTGGTGTCAAGATGTGCCACCAGAATCAGCTTTCAGCTACTTTTATAGCAGGAATCGGGGGGAAGATGGACTGAGAGGAAGTGACAAATTTGATCCAAGTCTTTAAAACATGCTTTTGGGATATGTAGGTGCTCATCTCCTGGAGGGTACACGTCATGGCTCATAATTGTGCTGCTGTTCTTTAAACTCTCTTCCAACCAGAAATGTCCCTACAAAAGCAGCTTTTGCAGTGCTGTCATGAGGACCAAAATCAGATGAGGAGATGATGTAGTTACCCCCAGGAAGGTTTCTGATGCCTTATGTCTTTTGAGCATACTGAGGAGGACAGAGACCCCAAAAATTCAGGTGCACTCCCAAGGTAGTCAGCTCTACTGGCATATAGACAGATAGATAGAGATGGAGGTAGAGGTAGATATACCACAGGTCTCCCATTCTTGTGTTCCCAGCAGGGAAGAAGAGTCAGAGTCTGCTTTCAGCCTTGAGGTTGTGATAGAGAAGGAGGCCTTCCTCGGATGTCTGCCTCGGATATTTCTGGCCTCGGAGGGAGCCAGAGGAAAGAACCTGGGGCTTTGGGGTGGAGATGGAAAGCGAAGACAGAGACTAATGTTAAGGATAGCACTGCCTGGCAGCTTGAGAACAACTGACCTTTGAAATAGTTATGATATAAGATCGCAATTTTCAATCGGTGTGCCGTGGCACACCGGTGTGCCACAAGAATTTTTAAAACATGCAATACCTGGTAATTTAGCCAGGGGCACTGACCTCTTTTCCCTTAGGTTGTCAAATTAAAAAATGATAAGTGCCAAAACAACAATAGCCATCCTGTGTGAATGATTCAAAATTACACCTATTTTTTTGTCAGATCGTGAAAAATATTTTTTGGTGTGTCGCAAAATTGTAGTAATTAGTTTGTATGTGCCAGGAGATTGAAAATTGCTAGTTTGAGACATAGCATCCTAGGTGTATTTCATGCTAGGTTCATCACTATATCATATATCAAGTGAAAATGAAGGCATTTTCCACAAAATTTTAATAACCAACCTCTTCCAAAGACTTGAACTTCTCTCTATGTTCATGTAATAGCGTTTGACAGGTATATTATTCCAAATTGTTTAAAGGCCATTAAAAAGATAAGAAAGGAGAGGGAAATCCCAGTTGAATCAAGTGGGGGGAAAGTTTTTAATGGATAATGAGGGAGTTTTCTCTCCTGAAGTCTTTCATGACACACAGTAAAATGCCACGAGAAGGTGAATCTAATCCCTGCATAAACTCTGAAAACAAAGCATGAAGAGAAACACAGAAAAAGAACCTATAAAACAGATTTTTTTAAAAGCTCATTTTTTTCAGTGAGAGCGTGGTGCTTCTCATGGACAGAGGTTTTACTGCTTAAGCTCCTTTTAAATGGACAAAGGCGAGACAGTAGTGATGTGTGCGGGTTCATTAATTATTGCTCTTACTGATGTTTGCACAGGCTGTTGGGATCATAAATGTCAATCTGTCAGGAGACTGTGATAGGTTCTAAAAAAACTGATTGAGTACCTCAAAAGCTGTCATAGAGCCTGAGATTAAACAGATTCATCTTTCTTTCTTAGAAGTGAGGGAAGGTGTGGGTGAAGTGAATAGAAGGCTCCCTTCTCTTTGTTGCCATGGTGCTTCTACCACTCTCCTAATCTCTGAGGATTGGCTGTGCCAAGGGCTGAGAGCTCACCTGAGTTGTCAGAAGGCCACAGTCGGTTAGCAGCCCCGGGTGTGCGGGCTGCCAGCTGCACAGTGACGGGAGATTAAGAGAGATGGGGATTCAACTCTGACAGGCCTGACACAATATATTTGGAAATTTCTGGGAGAGAACATGAGTAATAAAGACAAGAAAAGTGACAGTAAGGGACAAATGTGAATGTCTGTCAGAGACAAAACAGAATTTTAAAAGAAATAGCTCTGTTTGTTGTCTCCAGTCAAGCTTTCCAGTTAAACTGTTTCCGAATTAACAGTCTTACCACTATTTTCAGCGATTTGGTAGTAAAGTACAATTAGAAGAATTGCTCTTTTCAGAAGATTAATGTGTTTTAAATAAAATCACTGTGCTTGTTTCTCTGTCACAAATTAAGCACTAGCTACCTTCAAATCTAGGGATCTGATAGGTAAAATACTTTTTCAAAGATTTTTCTTTCTACGGTAATCACATTATAATTCTTGATCAGACTTTCCTTTGTCTAGAAGACCTGATATGATATTATTCTCATTCTGTTAAATTTAGGCAGAGGAAGAAAGGGTCTAGTAAGTACCAAGAACTATGAACCTGGCATGGGCGTGTGGCAGCTCTTGTGTGGGTATATACAGACTAGATTACCTTCTCAAGAAAAAGCACACTGGGGGAAATGTGCTTTGCTGGCCCTTTATGAAAGATCTTAATTAGAAATCACTCGTAATTCCTGGGGTGGGGACAGTTTCTAGCTTGCCACTACAGCTCCGCCTGCTGCTAATGAGCATGCTCCTTGCGAGGACTCGTTTTTTCTGACAGTAAAAGCTGCGTGTAAGAGTTATTTCTGTTCACTTTTCTCTCCATATTTAACCCTTACTGCCCAAGTTCAGATTAAGCAAGTAGATGGTTAGGTGTTTTCTGTCGTTGAGGAAATTAAAAGTGCTGCAGGGTAACAAATTATGTTTGTGAGCAAAAATTAAAGAATCAAAGTTTGATTTATTCGAATATGGACTGTAGATGAGTATTCCTTTGTGTGACCATGTTTGGATCTTTTTTAATGGACATAAAATTTATAATTGAAGAGTTGAATTATTTAGTTCATTATTATGTAATTAGAATCCTTGCCCTGGACATCTGTTTCTCTTATTTAGGCAACTCACCCCATGGCACATAGTTTCATTAAACAATTAGCAGAGGAGATGTAAATTTCTTATGCAGACATGATGATGATCCTGTAGACCGCTCTTTATTTCATTAACTTCTAATTGAAACAGCAGGTTGGCTTGTGAGAAAATGCCAAGGAATTGTTTGCTTCACCAAGAAGTGATGCATAACACAGTCACCTCCCTGGATGGCATCGAGTGGAGGATGGTGATGGTAAACTATTTAGGGAGTTTATTCTCCCTCCCTCTTTGTGGTAAGGGCATTAGAGGGCACAGGATTCCTTTCCATTTAATAGACCCTGGATTGAGTGAAGAAGGTTAATTGGACATATTCCAGAGCGTAAAAGTTATGGATCTCTTAATGTCTAGGGACAGCTCCTTGATTCTAAAAAATAACATTCTGGTAAACAGTGTGTGGGTCTTGGTTTAGAATCATGGGAGGACTGCTTCCCATGCCTCAGATTTTCTGTATGCTGATGCCTTTGGTCTGAGACTTGTGCGCTGCTGGGACATTGACTCTCCGAGGGCTGACTAGCGCTGACAGTGCAGCCAGACGCTCTTGGCAGCATCAGAAACCTCTCTTAGGACCCATTATTTAAGGAATGTCCCGGGCCTTCTGCTACCAGAACAAATAACTCAGTAGTCTTTATCTATAACGTCAAGTGGATAAAAGAATATTTTAGCATGAGATCAAGCAGACTTGGTCCTTAGTTTTGTTATTGAATGCTCATTGGCCAGACAAGGTGGAGCATTAGAAGAAAAGAGATTAGGCTTGGACATGCCTCCTCATGTTGGGGGGCCCTATCAAGTGGATGGTTTGGTGATGACCAATAATGATTATGTAAATATGAATTCTGTCTCCCAGTCTTAGGAATCATACATTTTAAAATATGTTCTTCATATATCATTCCCTGGCTTATTTAAGAAATACCTATGGTAGCATTGCCACTGAAAGAAAATTGTCTTCTTGTAGCAGAGGTTTGCTTTAGAAATGGAGATGGTGCTATGCAGGTAGACAGCGAATTTGACAGTTTGGGACAGATTCATGTGAAAATTGGCTTTGTGAGTTCTGCATTTCTAGACACACTCGGTTCTATCAGGTAGCAATGTGAATGACAGGCTTGTGGTCTGAGCACGCCTCTTTTATGTTAGAGGTGTACTGGCATCAGGTCAGGGCCTTTTAAATTTTAATAATATTAATAAATGCCAAGCCAAGGATTCCACTGCCTCCCTTCTCAGGTGGGCCCTTCTCTTCTCCATCCCGCCCACCGGGGTGGAGCGGTAATTTCTTATAAGGATGTTACAGATTTAGGACCTTGTCTCAGGAACAAATACCATTTTTTTTTTGTTAAAGCTTTTACTCTAGAATTTTCTCTTTTTGTTGCCAAAACTGGGGGGGCGGGTGTCTAAATAGGGTTATTAATACAAATAGCGCCATTGCTGGTTTGTGAAAAAGGACCCCCAAAGAGCAGTGTGGCTCATGCAGGGTGAGTTCCTTTTGGCTGGCTGCTTTGTAATGATTTACATTTAGATTGTTGCTTGTTGCTCTTGTAGGGGAAAGGGAGGGGCCTGGTGTGTCTGTACCTGCCTCAGTCATCACACTGACTAGGTTTGGACAGCTTCTCTCAGCAGAGCTTGGAAATAGGTTGAACTTGCTTTCAATTGTTTTCATCAAAGGCCTTGTTTAGTTGGTTTGTATTTGGGGAAAATGTCATGTAGGACTGGAAGAACTAAATGAGATGAAAAATGAAGTTTACAATTGCTAAGAATAGTGTGTGCCTTCCACTTCCGTAAGTCAATGCACAGTGCCATGGGCTGGGGGGCTGTGAGCGAACTGTCACCATCGTCACTATCGGAACCAGTGACTGCTCTCTGATGAAGTGCAGCATCTTCTTCACACAGAGGGAGGCTGGGGAAAGGGATGCAGACAGCCTTCACTGAAATGCATCCAACCGTCTGCTGCTTCTCACTAGAGCCACTTGAAATAGAAAATCAGGACTGCCTAGGAGAAGATTCAGTCATTCAAGAAATATATATTGAGTTGTAGGCATGGAGGGCACATTAGTGAACAAAGCAGGTGACACTTCCTGCCCTCCAGGAGTTTACATTCTCCTGGGAGATAATGTTAAAAGTGCTATGGATGAATACAAGGGAAATGCTAGGGAAGGGGGGACAAGAGTGGTCTAGATAGGGTGATCAGGGAAAAAGACTTCATTGAACAGGGTGCTCACTTTGTAAGTTATATGCATGTCTAATCACTACACCTGAAACATGATATTGTATGTCAACTGTAATTTCAAAATACATTTAAAAAGAAAATGTGGCTTAAAAGAGGTTAGATCCCATATAGATTTGGGTGAAGAGTGTTCTAGACAAAGGGAGCAGAAAGTGCAAAGGCTCTGAGGTAAGAGACAATAAGCAGGCCAGTGTGGAGAGAGCAGAGGGAGAGAGCAGCAGGAGATGAGGTGAGAGAGATGAGAGGAGGGCACCTCAGGCAGGGACTTTTGAGGGCCTCAGGTAAGAATCTGAACTTTCATTCTGAGAAGGGGAGCTGAGAAGGAAGGGGTTGTAGGCAATGAAGTGAAGTAATTCTAACTTGATTTTGAACTGGATCGCTTGGCTGTTGTGTGGAGAATATACTGTAAGGAGGTGAGCAGGGAGACCAGTTAAGCAGCTGTTTCGCTAGGCTGGGCGAGATGGTGATGAATTGGACCAGTGTTGGAGGTGGTGGAGGGGTGAAAAGTGGTAGGATCTGGATCTGTTTTTAAGGAAGATCATTCAGGAGATTCCCTTCCAGAGGTGCTTTAGCACAAACCACTTCAGAGCCTTGGCAAGGGGTGCATCCTCAGTATCCAGTGGGGGCACTTCCAGGAGCACAGAGCCCCCAAGTGCTGCTCTTTTTTGGAAGGCAAGAGTTGTTTACAGCCTGTCTATAACATGAACTTTATTGCATTTTAGTTACTTTTTAAAGTCATGGGAAATACAAGTTCATTACACCTCCCTCCACCTGCCAATTTGGCACCAACCCTAGGGTGTGTTGTGGTGCCACATGTTGCCTCTGTACCACTCCACAGTGGAGGCCCTGGGGTAGCTCTTTGATAAATAGGCAGGGATACACTCCTTAACTCTAAATACAGTTGAAATAATTTCCAATATTAGAAACTGATTCTTGTCTGTTTAGGAGTAGAAACATGAGTATTTTTGCTAGAAAAGATTATAGATCCCCCATCAAACACTGGCTTTAAGTATGGAGTTATACTAAACATGGCAGTACAAAGAAGTACTAGACATAGTCCCTTCTCTAAAGAATTACCAGTTTGAATGGTCTCATAGAGACAACCATTATTAAAAACAACAGATTTTTGTGGAGCCACCCCCACTCTCCTCTCTTGGTTCAGATCTAGCTCATTAGAAGTCAGCCCTGAAGGTTCATGCTTGTCACACTTTGTGGAGTAGAAACCAGGCCAGTCAGAGCTGGCTGTTGCTTACACAGGTCCAATTCCTGGAAAAGGGCAGTAGCCTGGTCAGAAGAATGCCTGGCGCACATTAATCAGCTGTGCTTGCCAGGCCAAGCACTAACCCTGACCCCCAAATGTGTTGTTTTGGTCAGATTCACAGTCTGAGAATGAGGCTTCGCCAGTGAAACGGCCACGACTACTGGAGAACACTGAACGATCCGAGGAAACCAGCCGATCTAAACAGAAGAGTCGACGTCGGTGCTTCCAGTGCCAAACCAAACTGGAGCTGGTGCAGCAGGAATTGGGATCGTGCCGCTGTGGTAAGCATCTTCCCTAGGGACATGATGGAGACGGTGTCTCTGGCATAGCTTTGGAAATTATTCTAAGAGGCTGAACTCCTTTGTTCTTCTTCTGGAAACCTCCCTGAGAGCAGTAGGTGTAGAGTTTGAGAAATCAGGAGTAGAGGATTTTTAGTTCTAAGCACATACAAAGAAGCAAAAACACTCCCCATTATTTTGTCACATGTCTTTAGAGTTGCATTGTCATTGCTTACTGCTTTAACGTCTTCCATTGATTACTCTGGTTCCTTCTCATTGATGACTTATTTAGAAGTTAACCAAACCAGCCAAATTCTGGGATATGTACTATATAAAATTCAGATAGTAAATTAATTCTGAATGAGCCTTTTACTATGTATAATAAATGCAAGATTTCTTCTCCCATATCCTTTTTAAATTAGTTTGATTCGAAAATTATTTTCTTTGAACTGTAATTCATTGTCACTTAACCCCTTGAATAACTTTAAGGTAGCCTCTTCTTCTGTATTATCTATCCAGTGTAATACCAACTCTTAGAATTGCTGCACAGAGATGTATTTTTAAAAACTTTATGTGTACCCACATAGAACAAAACTTAGACCAATCACTCCTCTCCCTTCAACCACACATAATTGTAAAGCTGCAGCATTTAGGCCGACTTAGAGTTTTTCTGTTCCTGTTCTTATTTCCTGATTTAAAGCTTAATATTATAAAAGTGTACTATGGGACAGAGCTGTCACCAGGCCAACATTGAGGCCTAGGTCTAGCCTCTGAGAATTCTATATCTTTGTCCTTATGAATGAGCTTAAGAAGCTTTCTTTCACCCCTGGGATAGCCATAGATATTCTACAAGTACTGATGCTGGCAACCAGGACTAGATGGTTCTCTTAGCAGCTAGAAAGTTACAGGGACTCCAAGTCCTTTATCTTCTAAAGACGTAGCTGTTGCTGTTCTTGTCCCTCAGTCATCTCCGTTGGAAATGAGAAGGAAACAAGGGAGTACTAGCTTCTCATGGAAACTAATTTGGAACTCCCATTTCTGTCTGTCTGTTGCACACTTTTCTGTGTGTGTGGTGGGGTGGGGGGGCGTAACAAGATCAGAAGCATATATTCAACTGCAGAAATGGGACATTTGATGGCAGCATGGGGAGTCTAGGTGTCAATGGACAAGTTTTTATTTCTAGATTGGCATTTAGTTTTCTCCTAAATGCTTGTTTGAAAGTATAAAGAGGCGGGTTGGGTAAGAGTTGGGGGCAGAGGCTGTCAGCAGAACTTTCACACTTCAGTTGTGTTCATGCATGTGGCATGGCCCAGGTGAGCCCAGAATTTTACTGATAGACTGCTCCTGGGTCAGCCCTCCCAGGTAATTTTAAATTCTTGATGAGGTAAGGAGGGAATACCATGGTAGCTAAGGAAACTCTGGGGCCTGATGGCTAACCACCTTTGCTCACATTGCAGAGTTCGATCTTTTGTCATGCCCTTTTTGCTTTGGTCTTCATGTGAACTATGGGGGGCAGGAGGGTTTCAGCAGTTCAGTCCATTACCAGAGTTGCGAAACCTACCTGACAATTTTTGCCTGTTGCTTCTATAACACAGACCTTTGGTTGTTCCTAAATTAGAATCATGAGATTTTCCTGTACCTTAATGTTCATTTTTCCTTCTGGAAAGTAACTGAATCCTGGGTACTAAAAAGGATTTGCTTTAGTGGATCAAGCAGTTGGTCCTGGCATGTTCCATCTTGCCTCTGTCATAATACCTCCTCTCCTTGTCAGGCCAGCAGTAAGAGTTCCCAGGTTAGCGCTGAGAAATCCAGAGGTGTTATAACCAGGTCTCCCAGCTTACCCTTCAGCTTGGATGCAAACCACCTATTTTCCTAAGGTCTTCTGCACTGCTAAAAAAAAAAAAAATCTAGAAATACATCACATGCTTCTAAGTGAAGCCAACTTAATTGTCTCTGGTAAGCGTGGATTACTCTGTTGTGCTCTTCACCTCTTTGGATAGGAGGCTGATTTCTGAGTGCCTATTGGGTTTGCAAAAGACATGCATTCTTTTTAAAGGATATAATACCTAGTCCCTTGGCTTATGCCCAATTCTGAGGACCTGCTTATGGAGAGATTTGATTTTTCTGGTGGGGAAGAAAGTTCCGAGCTTTCTGCAGTCCCTACGGATGTAGCCTTCCTAGAGAGAGCCAGGAATTCCATTTGGCCCACTGAGAGCATTACACTTCTGTGCCCAGAAAAATGACCGAGTCCACTGCCACATTTCAAAAGATGAAGGACAGCAGTGGGCACATACACCTCTGGGACTGTCTTTGACAAATAGCTGTTGTGTTCCTCCTGCCTGTCTGCTTGGATCTCTCCAGGAAAGGGTGAGTTGTATAGTTATTTCCTTGAGGATGCATGGAGTGTTAGAGAGACATTTAACTGCCCTGAAAGGTTTGGGGGGGGGGGCAGTAATTTACTACTGAAAGTGACGACTCAGGAAGGTAGTTTGAACTCAAACAGCACACTTCTCCACTGCAGAAAATGTTCTTATATATATATATATATTCACAATCTTTTTTGCCATTCCCCTTCAACTCTGTATAGGTTATTAACTGCTGACAAGAAATTCACATCTCATAAATAATGCTTAAGAGCCATTGCTATATAAATTGAATGTGTTATGAATTGTGATGGGCCTTTTTGTAGCATTCGATGCCTAGAGCAGGAAGAACAGAGGATGTCATTTTCATTAATTTCTAATGAGGTGCCAATTAAAGACAGGGAAGACGCTCCAAAGGGAAGAGTGGCCAATCTCCCCTGAATCCTCTGCCCTGGGGCTGTCATCCAAACACTGCCAGCAAGCCTTCTCTAAAAATTCCATTAAATTACAGTCTCATGGAGCGCACACACAGACACATTCAGCTTCCCTTTGATCTTCAAAAGAGCAATTTGTAAGATGAGTTCGGAGCCTTCTCACATAGGGAACAGCTAGAGGTGGTAGGAATTGTTAATTGCCAAGGCACTCCATGGGCTTTCAGTAAATAGATGAATTTTGAAGATGCCTCTGCCTCTCTGTGACTAGATAACCTTTAAGTCAACAATACCAAAGCAACACCCTTTTCTGTAAAATCTTTCAGGATGCCAATTAGAAAAGGCATGCGGTGAGGCTGGGACTGTATCCTCCATCCTAGAGTAACTTCAACAGTTTAACTTCTCAAGATAGGAAACCGTTGCATAAAAATGGATTTATTTGTTTCATTTTCTATTCAGTAGGTAAATTGATCAGCTCATTCTCTTTATAGGAGTCTTGTCTTTCCAGATGCTACCTAGAGGGTGTTCTTCTGAAACCTGGCCATCCTCATCAAATCTGGGCCCATCTCCGCCACATGAATGCTGTGTTTTCTAAGCAGATCTTTCATGATACACACAGCATGGCTTCTTAATGGCTGTGCATTGCTTCCCAGAACCACAGAATTAATTTTTAAATACTAGTCCACTAGCTTACATAAGTTATTGCATGTTTTTAATGGATAGTGACTTAACAAACCGTAAGCTGATAAGATCCCTTTTGGGACAACAGTGCTTTTACTAACCTGAGTAATCTGACTTTCTTTATTGCTTTTCAAATAAATTTTTTATTTACTTTAGAAAGTCAGAGTGATGCTTTAGCTGGGACCTTTAGAGTACTCATCTCCAAGTGCCCCAGTTCTCATTTCTGCCTTATCATTCACTGTCAGACTAAATTGAGCAAGCATTTATTGAGGTATGAGAATGCACAAAGCAATTTGCTAGGTTTTGTGGAACTATAGGAGCTGGATATACAGAATGTAGAAGCTCATAGTCTGGGTCAGTGGCTTCAAATTTTAGTGGGCATCAGAATCACTTGGAGGGTGTGGTAAAACAGAGTTGCTGGGCCCTACCCCCAGGGGTGCTAGTTCAGTAGGCCTGTGAATGTCTAACAATTTCCCAGGGAGGACCATGTTTTGAGAACTGCTGTTCTAGGCAGTTCTCAATCCTGGGAAGCTTTTAAAAAATAGAATATCTGGGCTTTATTCTAAACAAATCAGAAAAGGTTTCCAGGTATTGTCTTTAACTTTTTTTCTCCCTTTAGTTCTGTTTGTAGTTGCTTTATATATTTTGGTGCTCCCTGATTGGGTGCATATATATTGAGAAGTGTTATGTCTTCTTGATGTTAGTGTATCCTTTATTATTATTTTTTTCTTCTTTCTTGGTGCCGTGACTCAGATCTGAACCGAGGTTGCTGTGGTCACTACCCTTTATTAGTTGAAACATCCATCTTTATCGTTTGTTACCCTTGTTATCTTGAAATCTATTTTGTCAGATGTAGGTATGACTATTCCTGCTTTTCTGCGAATGCCTTTTGCTTGGAGAATCATTTCCCATCATTTCACTTTGAGTCTTTGCAGCTTAGATGTGTCTCTTGAAGCATATGGTTGTGTGTTTTGTGTTTTGTTTGTTTTGGGGTTTGTTTGGTCCTCACCTGCGGATATGTTTTTATTGATTTTCAGAGAGAGAGGAAAGGAGAGAATGAGAAAGCAGTATTGATGTGGGAGAGAAACCTCAATTGGTTGCCTCCCACACATGCCTCGGCTGAAGATCGAACCTGCAACCTTGGTATGTGCCTTGACTAGGAATAGGACTTGCAAATTTTGGAGCCAATTGAGCCACCCAGCCAGGGTTGGTTAGGTTTTGTTTTTTGATCCAGTCTGCTATTCTGTGCCTTTTTATTGGTGAACTCAGTCCATTTACATTTAGGATAACTGTTAATGTATGAGGATTTCCTGTAGCCATTTTATCTTTTGTTTTCTGGTAGCTCTGTGTCTCCATTGGGTCTTTTCCTTTGTGTTTCTGTCTGTTGTTTTTGTTTGGTAGTCTTCCATACTTTTTCCCTCTGTTTCCTGTTTTGTTGTTGTTGTTAATCTTCACCAAAGGGTATTTTTTCCATTGATTTTTAGAGAGAGTGGAAGTGAGGAAGGGAGAGAGAAAGAGAGAAACACATTGATTGTTTGCCTCCCACACGTGTCCCAACAGGGGCTGGGAATAGAACCTGCAACCCAGGCACATGCTCTTGACCAGGAATCGAACCCATGACCCTTTGGTGCGCAGGCCAAGACTCTAACCATTGAACCACACCAGCCAGGGCCTGTTTCCTCTTTTTTTAAGTTAAGTGTCTCTGTTTGGGGTGTTTTGTGTGTGTGTTGTTACCATTAACTTTTTATTTGGAAATTGAAAGTGTTTTCCTGACCATTTGAGAATAAGTTTTGCCCTGTATTCCTATAATCACCAATGAATGTTTCCTGAGAATAGAGATATTATTTTATACTAGGGGCCCGGTGCACGAAATTCGTGCACGGGGGGGGGGAGTGTCCCTCAGCCCAGCCTGCCCTCTCTCACATACTGGGAGCCCTCAGGCGTTGACCCCCATCACCCTCCAATCACAGGATCGGCCCCTTGCCCAGGCCTGACGCCTCTGACAGAGGCGTCAGGCCTGAGCAGGGGACCCTCATTTCCCCCCATCACTGGTTCTGCCCCCAGCCCAGGCCTGATGCCTCTGGCCCAGGCATCAGGCCTGGGCAGGGGACCCCCAGACCCCTCCAATTGCTGGCTCTGCCCCTTGCCCAGGCCTGATGCCTCAGCCAGAGGCGTAGACCCCCATCACCCTCCGATCGCCTGATCGGCCCCTTGCCCAGGCCTGACACCTCCACCAGAGGTGTCAGGCTTGGACAGGGGACCCCCATCTCCCCCCGATCACTGGCTCTGGCCCCCGCCCAGGCCTGAGGCCTCTGGCCCAGGAATCATGCCTGGGCAGGGGACCCCCATCTCCCTCTGATCGCTTGCTCCACCCCCCGCCCAAGCCTGACGACTCTGACCCAGGCTTCAGGCCTGGGCAAGGGGACCATCATATCCCCCCAATCCCCGGCTCAGCCCCCCGCCCAGGCCTGATGCCTCGGCCAGAGGAGTTGACCCTCATCACCCTCCGATCACCAATCACCGGATCGGCCCCTTGACCAGGCCTGAGGCCTCCGGCAGAGGTGTCAGGCCTGGGCAGGGGACCCCCAGCTCCCCGCGGTTGCAGGCTCCGCCCCTGCCCAGCCTAACGCCTCTGGCTGAGGCGTCCGGCCTGGGCAGCAGGGACCCACAGCTGCAGCGGCCCTGCGATCGTGGGCTTCGCTTTAGGCCCAGGCAAGGTACCCCTAGCTCCTGGGACTGCCAGCTTCCACCATGCCCAGCTCCCATCGCTGGCTCCACCCCTACTTCCTCCTATCACTGGCCAGGGCAGAAAAGGCACTGATTCTCCGATCATGGCTGGGGGGCAGGGCAAAGGCGGCCCCAGGGCCGCCTTTGCCCTGCCCCCCAGCTCTTAGCTCCCCGCTGGGTTTCCGATCACTGTCAGTGGTAGGGGGCTTCTTCCTGCTTTCCCTTTCGCCTCCCTGCATTGTGCCTACATATGCAAATTAACCGCCATCTTGTTGGCAGTTAACTGCCAATCTTAGTTGGCAGTTAATTTGCATATAGCCCTGATTAGCCAATGAAAAGGGTATCATCGTACGCCAATTACCATTTTTCTCTTTTATTAGTGTTGATAACCATAGCACAGTTATCGACTTCAGTAAATTAATACTAATACAGTGCTTTTTATCAAATCTGTTGCCCATATTCCAGTTTTGTTAGTTGGTCCCATAATCTATACTAATAAAAGCCTAGGTGACCATCACACCCTCACATCATCACAAGATGGCCGCCTCCATGTTATCACAAGATGGCCGGCAGGGAAGGGCAGTGGTGGACAATCAGGCCAGCAGGGGAGGGCAGTTGGGAGCAACCGGGCCAGCAGGCAGAAGCAGTTAGGGGCAATCAGGCAGGCAGGTGAGCGGTTAGGAGCCAGCAGTCCTGGACTGTGAGTCGGACATTCCCCGAGAGGTCCCAGATTGGGGAGGGTGCAGGCTGGGCTGAGGGACACCCGCCCAGTGCACGAATGTCGGGCACCGGGCCTCTAGTGTCCTTTATAAAAGACATTTTGCCCCTCCAGTACAGATTCCATTCCATGATTAGATATTACATTTAGTCATCATGTCTCTTTACACTCTTTTAACCTGGAACATTTTCACAGCCTTTTGTTGTTGTTTTCTGAATGATATTGACATTTCTAACCCCTACCCACATAACCAGCCATACTTTTTTTTTTTTAATAGAAGATTTCTCATTTTGGATTTGTCTGGTGGTTCTTCATGATTAGATTCAGAGTACATATTCCCAGCAGTATAATACTAGTATGTAAGTGATATGTTCTTCTCAGGATTTTACATTGGGAGGCACAGATGTCCATTAGCCTCTCATTGTTGATGTTAATTGTGATTCACTCAACCATTCAAAGTTCAATTTCTTCATTGTATAGTTACTATTTTTAACCTTACAGCTAGTAAGCAATTCAGGGGGAAATGCTTTGTTTTTTTAATGCATTGATTTAAAAAATTTTTTTTAATTAAATTTATTGGGGTAACATTGCTTGATAAATTTATATAGATTTCAGGTGTATAATCCTATGACACATCATCTGTATATTGTTTTGTGTACTTACCCTTCAAAGTCAGATCTTCTGTCATCATATATTTCACCCCCTATACTACCCCACCCCCCTCTTCCCTCTGGTAGCCACCATCTGTGTATACGAGTTTCTGTTTTGTTTTGTTCATTTGTTGCTTTCAGTTTTACATCCCGCATATGACTGAAATAATATGGTTCTTGACTTTTCTGTCTGACCTCTTTCACTTAGCATGATATTCTTAAGATCCACTCATGTTGTCGAAAATGGCGACATCTTTCTTATGGCTTAGTAGTATTCCATTGCATATATGTGCTACATCTTCTTTATCCAATCATCTATCAAATGACACTTCAGTTGTTTCCATGTCTTGACAACTGTGAATAATGCTGCAATGAACATAGGGGTGCATATGTCTTTGCGAATAAATGTTTTCAAAAGAGGGATTGCTGGGTCATATCGTAATTCTAAATTTTTTGAGGAACTTACATACTGTTTTCCATAGTGCCTCTACCAGTTGACATTCCCACCATCAGTGAATGAGGGTTCCTTTTTCTCTACAACTTCTCCAACACATTCTTGTCTTGTTGATAATAGCCATTCTAACAAGTGTGAGGTGGCATCTTGGGAGAAGTGTTCATTCAGGTTCTCTGTCCATTTTTAAAGTGAATTAATTGGTGTGTGTTTTTGGTATTGAGTTGTATGAGTTCTTGATATATTTTGGATGTTAATCCCTTGTTGGAGCTATTATTTGCAAACTAGGGGCCCAGTGCACAAATTTGTGCAACTTGAAAGGAACTGTGGACCACGAGGCTACAGTGGGCACAGGGGTGAGTCTTGGCCCATCCTCTGCACCCCGCCTGGCCCCTCTTGCCACGGCCCCTGGCCCAGTCTGCTGGCAGCCCCGCTCCCAGGTGCTGATGGCGCCGGTCCTGCTTGTACCTGCTGATGGCATGGAGCAACTGGGGCCGGCACCAGCAGCAGGTGTAAGCACACTGGCGCTGTCAGCAGGTGTAAGCGGCAGCTGCTGCCCTGATCACCCCTCAGGAGCAGGGGGAGGTGGAGAAGCCCTCAGGGGCGATTGGGACTGGCAGCTGCTGCTTGCACCCACTGATGGCACCAAGCATTCAGGACCGGCAGTGGGTGCAAGCGGTGGCTCCAGCACTGGCAGCAGGTACGAGAGGGGCTTACGCCAGCAGTGGGTGTGAGAGGTGGCTGCCGGCCCCATCACCCCTCAGGAGCAGGGGGAGGTGGAGAAGCCCTCAGGGGTGATCGGGGCCGGCGCTAGGCGCAGGCAGCAGGTGGGAGCAGTGGCTCCGGCGCTGGCAGCGGGTTTGAGCACCCGGTGGGACCGTGGTGTGTGGGAGCAAAGAATTTTCAGTAACCACCAGAGGCTTGCCCCGATGATAGCAACCAGCAACCCCGCCTTGGTCTGGCGCCCCTGCTCACCTGCTCCACCATCCTGCCACAGCCATGCCCACCATGTTTTGCCCTCTGCCGCCTGCTACTGACGCCCACCACATTCTGCGTGCACCTCCTGGTGGTCAGCACACGTCATAACAACCAGTTGTCCGGTTGTTCAGTTGTTTAACCGTTTGGTCTATTTGCATATTAGGGTTTTATATATATAGATATCTTCTCTCATTTGGTTGGTTGACTTTGTTTTGTTGATAGGGGAAAATACTTTATGATTTTGTAGAGAAAAAGGAACCCTCATTCACTGATGGTGGGATTGTCAACTGGTATAGACACTATACTGTAAATGTCTCACTCTTCATCAAAAAAATGTCTCCAAGGTTTAGCATTCATTGATATTGTTGCCTGAAGCAGTCTTTACTGTGATGGTTACACAGTTATGATTTTCTAACTCTAGTCCTTCTTCTACATTTACCATTTGGCACTCAGTGTTCTTCTGTAAGTGAGACCCCGCCTCCCCCTACTCCTTTATTTATCTTTTACTGGTATGGACTCATAGGCTCTTATATTTTTTAGTGGTTTCTAATTCATTATTATACTTAATTATTTTGATGTTCAAATTAGCCCAGATTTGGCCAGTGGAAGTTCTTTTTTTTTTTAATCCTCACCTGAGCCCTAGCTGGTTTGGCTCAGTGGATAGAGCGTTGGCCCACGCACTAGAGGATTTGGGATTTGATTCTAGTCAAGGGCATGTACCTTGGTTGCAGGCTTAATTCCTGGTCCCAGTCTGGGCGTGTGCAGGAGGCAACCAATTGATGTGTCTCTCTCATATTGTTGTTTCTCTCTTTCTGTCTCTCCCCCTCCCTTACACTCTCTCTAAAAAACAATGAATAGAAAATATCCTCAGGTGAGGATTAACAAAAATATAATAATAATTCTCACCCAAGGATATGTTTATTGATTTGAAAGAGAGGGAGGGAGTGAGGGAGCGAGAAAGGGAGAGGAGTGGGGGGAGGGAGAGTGGGGGAGGGGGAGAGAGAGAGAAAGATATGTCAATGTGAGAGAGAAATATCAATAGGTTGCCCACCATATGTGCCCTGACCTGGGATTGAACCCACAGCCTAGGTATGTGCCCTGACCAGGAATCTAACCTGCAAACTTTTTAGGTACAGGATGATGCTCCCATCAACTGAGCCACTCGGCCAGGGCCAGTGGAAGTTCTCTCAAGTTGACGTCTGTGTCTTTGTGAAATGGCCACTCCTCCTCCCTTTTCCCCAGCATGTCCTCACTCTTTGCCATAATAGATGTTATTTTGGATGCCTCTTGTACTTACACGCTTGTCGAGTCCTGGAATTAGCCACTTTTCCAAGGATTTCCAAAGTAATTTTAAAATGCATTTAAAGTAGGGAGTTGCAGGGCCTGAGTGGAAGGCAGACACATGCACAAAATAACATGCATACAAGGCCAACTATCATAAGAGTTTTAACCAAGGTATGAGCCATATGTTATAGGAATATGGGGAGGGAGAGAGAAATTCCAATTGGAAGTCTCTGGACAGGCTTCCACGATTGGGGCTTTAAAAGAAGAGTGGGAGTTAGTGTGAGGCAAGAGGGAATGCTTAGACAAAACTGGTGTTCTGAAGGTGACCTCTGCATCTGGATGGAGCCTTGGGGTCGAGTGAGGAGAAACTACTACAAAGGGAGGGAAGGGATTCCAGTATCCAGGCCATAGGGTTTGGACATTGGGTTGCAGTAAGAAGATACTCATGGTTTTGAATATGGTCTACACGATCTAATTTGACTTTTTTCCTTTTTAAATTGCACAGGAAAGCCGAGGTGGATCTTTTTAAGGAATGATCTGGGAAGTATGTGAATTGATTTCACTAAGTAAAAAAGAATGTGTGTGTCACAGCCATTCTTGCCACAATGGGGGACCGCACAGTGTACGAATAGCGATATCCTAAGGCTTAGTTTGGGGCAAGGCGAAGCGTGTTGGTGACATGAGATTTCCAGGCTGGCCCATTTCACCAGATCAAAAGTCTCCACAAATAAGCCCATGTCTGTGCCTTTATTTTAACTCTTGTCCGGGTGGGATGTGGACCTATCGGGAACATTTGGTGTTCTGTCCTATGACTCTAAAAGAAAATGAGGCAGTATGTTTTCATGAAAGGCTTCACTCAGTGTAGCGTTCTAGCCTGGTTCCGTCAGAACACCTGCTATCCAGGCAAACACCTGAGATCCGTTATCATGACCAAATTGATTTGGGCTGGTTCGGTGTTATCATTACTGCCATTGAGCGGAGAGTCCGTGCTCTGCCATATGCTACATAGAGAGCGCGGTTGCCAAGACCTCACCCTTTGGCAGCTTTTTTTTTAATGCTGAGTCTGGCAGTGAAAGCTTAGAGCATCTCTAGTACTTCTGCGACAGCAGCTGGGTTACCTCTGGCTCAAGAGGAGGAGACCTGCCCACCCTCCCAAAAGTAAAAACTAGAATATCATTGATGGGAGTTAGATGTATGAGAGCTTAGGGTAATTAGAAATCTTGAGCCTAATTCTGAGGAAATTTTCTCCCTTTCCTGCCCCTTTTCTTTCAGTCTCACTATATTTTTAACTAAACAAGAATATGCTATCTGTATTCCCCACTTAATCTTTAATATTTAAGAGCTCTAATCTAAAACCAGATTAGTCCCTCTGCTGCTCCTCCATAAATTATTGCAAGTTGAAGTTTTAAAGCAAAACAAATCAAACCTTTTATTGAACACGAACTCCATGTATTTAGCCCAGGGATGGGCAAACTTTTTGACTCGAGGGCCACAATGGGTTCTTAAACTGGACTGGAGGGCCGGAACAAAAGCATGGATGGAGTGTTTGTGTGAACTAATATAAATTCAAAGTAAACATCATTACATAAAAGGGTACGGTCTTTTTTTTCAATAGTTTTATTCATTTCAAACGGGCCGTATCCGGCCTGTGGGCCATAGTTTGCCCACGGCTGATTTAGCCCATTGGTTCAGCACTGTCCCAGAGATCCAACTACCATCTGTGCTTTCACAAGGCTGTAGAGAGATTTCAGAAACATGAACAGTTCCCTTCCCCAGCATAGGAGCATCAGAGAACAAGCTTTTAAAAAGACAGTATGTGCAGAGCACACCTGCTGTAGCCTACTCCTACCATCCTGACTGACAGGTGAGCCAGGAGACCCTGTCCCATATTTTTCATCTGGATAGCAAATTTGCAAGTACTTCTATAGTCCAACCGTAGCAGCCATCACAGCACAATAATAACTTTCCCAAGGCCATTTGGATAGGTTACCCTGCTTAGAAAATAGATTATTACAAAAGGAAATTAATTATTGATATTTTTGTTTTAGTTCCAAGAGAAAATAGTTTCAGTTAATTCTTTGCCTGGAAAGGTGTATGTGGGATTTTTAAACAGATTTTTTAAAGATATAATTCATGTATCATAAAATTCACCTATTTGATATATGGTTCAATGAGTTTTAGTAAACTTAGGTTGTGTAACCATCACCAAGTTTAAATTTTAGAATATGTCTATCACCCCAAAAGTTTCTCTTCTGCCCCCAAAAAGTCAGCCTCAATACTCTCCCACCCCAGCCCCAGGCAATCACTGATCTGCTTTCTGTTAATATGTTAGCCTTTTCTAGAATTTTAATATCTGTGGATTCATACAGTATATATACTTTGTGTGTCTACATAGATGTTGTTTTTGAGATTCATCCATGTTGTTATGGACCAATAGTTCATTCCTCTTTAATGTTGAGTAGTATCTCATTGTATAGATAATACCACATTTGTTTATCATTTACCAATTAACATAATTTGAGTTGTTGCCAGTTTGGGATATGAGTAGAGCTGTTGTAAATATTCACGCAGTCTTTGTGTAGACATATATTTAATTTCTCCTGGGTAGATAGAGAGTGGAATTGCCAGGTTGAATGTTTAGTGTATTTTTAACATTTTAAGAAATCCTATTAGCAGTGTATTAGGGATCTAATTTCTCCATAATTTGCAGCATTTAATATTGTCGTCCTTTTTAACTTTAGCTGTTCTAATAGGTATGTGGTACTGTGTCACTATGGTATATTAATTTGCATTTTCTCATGACCAGTGATATTAAGCATCTTTTTCATATGCTCTTTGGGTACTCATATATCTTTTTTTGGTGAAGACTGTTCATACTTCAAATAGTTTGCCCATTTATAAGATTTACAGAATTGCCATCTTAACAATATCCTAACCCATGAATATATGTCTCTCCATTTATTTACATCTTTTTAAATTTCTCAACAATGTTTTCTATCTTTAGCATACATCTTTTGTTAAATTCTTAAGTATTTTAGTTTTTCACGCTAAGGTGAATAGAATTTTTAAATTTACTTTTTTTTATTCTTTTCTGCCACTTTGAAATAAATCAATTCTTATATGTGATCATTCATTCTATAATCTTGCTAAATTTATTTATCAGTTCTAGATTCCTTAGGATTTTCTCCTTCTCAATTTGTAGGATTATTTTTTTCTTTCATTATTGTACAGGCTTTAGACCACCGATGTTATATTTAATAGAAGTGCTGAGGAAAAAAGTGTTGAGCATGTACCTCCTTGCCTTTTCCTTGATCATAGGTGAAAGCATTCAGTTTTTTACCATTGAGTATGATTTAGCTGTAGGTTTTTCATAGCTGTCCCCCACCTCTGCCCCTCACCCTAACAAATACTAATAGTTGTAGCTGTGGAATACATTTTAGGATAACATTGGAAATGTTCAAATGTATTCCCCCAAAGCAGATGCTATAGCTCATGGTGAGCTACCATGTGATCTAAAAGGTCCACAAAGCTGCGTTGTAAAGAGTTTTGTCATCCCATGGATTTATTTCTGTTTATAGTTGAAGCACACTGCCTTTGTTCGTCCTCATATGTAACATGTCTGTCTAACTATAGTGGGGAAGGCTCGTGACCTGAGAATACTCCTTTTTATCATAACACTAGTAGCCAGGTGCATGAAATTCATGCACATTGAAGGGGAATTAGAGGAACATAATTTGGACTCACTATTTAATATCAATAATATGTGAGCGTGAGGCAGTCCGCGTTTCTGAAATTCAATGACATGAATTTTAGCTATTACTTTGCCAAATAAATGGACTTTACAGATATCATTTAAAAGAGCATTCAGCTTAATATTAAAAACTCTGGCTACCAAGTCAGGTCTATTTTCAACTTTTTGCCAGCGTTGTAAATTGTTTGCAATATCTGCCCATTTGGGGGTGTATATCATGGTTATGAATAAATAGGTCTTGTCATGCTTTGTTACAATTGCCATAGCATTCTGATATCGCTGCTGCATATTTCTGGGACTACCCTCAGAAGATGATGGAAGTATTATCATTTTATCAATTGGCACATTGTCATTTTCAGATCTAGATTTGAGATAATCTATTTTTTTAATTAAATCTTTATTGTTCAGATTATTACATTTGTTCCTCTTTTTTCCCCCCCATAACTCCCCTCCTCCCAGTTCCCGCCCCACCCTCCGCCCTCACTCCCCACCCACTGTCCTCTTCCATAGGTACACGATTTTTGTCCAGTCTCTTTCCGCATCTCCCACACCCCTTTCCCCCCCAAGAATAGTCAGTCCATTCCCTTTCTATGTCCCTGATTCTATTATGATCACCAGATTATTTATTCACTTGATTCTTAGATTCACTTGTTGATAGATGCATATTTGTTGTTCATAATTAGTATCTTTACCTTTTTCTTCTTCTTCTTCTTCTTAAAGGATACCTTTCAGCATTTTAAATAATACTGGTTTGGTGGTGATGAACTCCTTTAGCTTTTCCTTATCTGTGAAGCTCTTTATCTGACCTTCCATTCTGAATGATAGCTTTGCTGGATAAAGTAATCTTGGTTGTAGGTTCTTGGTATTCATCACTTTGAATATTTCTTGCCATTCCCTTCTGGCCTGCAAAGTTTCTGTGGAGAAATCAGCTGACAGTCGTATGGGTATTCCCTTGTAGGTAACTGAGTTTCTTTCTCTTGCTGCTTTTAAGATTCTCTCTTTGTCTTTTGTTCTTGGCATTTTAATTATGATGTGTCTTGGTGTGGTCCTCTTTGGATTCCTTTTGTTTGGGGTTCTCTGTGCTTCCTGGACCTGTAAGTCTATTTCTTTCACCAGGTGGGGGAAGTTTTCTGTCATCATTTCTTCAAATAGGTTTTCAATATCTTGCTCTCTCTCATCTTCTGGCACCCCTATAATTCTGATGTTGGTACGCTTGAAGCTGTCCCAGAGGCTCCTTACACTATCCTCGCATTTTTGGATTCTTTTTTCATTTTGCTTTTCTGGTTGGGTGTTTTTTGCTTCTTCGCATTTCAAATCTTTGCCTTGATTCTTGCGCTCCTCTGGTCTGCTGTTGGGTGTCTGTATAATATTCCTTATTTCAGTCGGTATATGCTTAGTTTCTAGTTGGTTCTTTATCATAGCATCAAGGGTCTCATTAGATTTCTTGTAGATCTCATTAAGTTTATCGGCAGCTTCTAGACAGTTCTTGAGAGACCTTAAAAGTGTGGTTCTGAACTCTATATCCTCCATGGACAATTTTGTCCTGTTTCTTTGTCTCCGCATTTTTTATGCTTTCTTGGTGCACCCCCTAGTGGTCTTTGTGCACAGTCTTGTTGTAGTTAAGCCTTGATTGTTGTCGGCAATACCGGGGGTGATTTGACCTCGAGGCTAACTGGCTATGAGAGTCCGCTGTGTCTGCAGTGGGAGAGCTTCTGTGCTGGATCAGAGATAATCTATTTTTCAACTCTCAACTTAGATTGGTTTGCTTTGATGAAATTTATCCGATTGGCCTCCATTTTTGAATACGGATCCATGATAAACTGTTGAGTTAATTTTCCTGCATTTAAAATAGGATTGGCCAAACCGGTTTGGCTCAGTGGATAGAGTGTCGGCCTGCGGACTGAAGGGTCCCAGGTTCGATTCCGGTCAAGGGCATGTACCTTGGTTGCGGGCACATCCCCAGTGGGAGGTGTGCAGGAGGCAGCTAATTGATGTTTCTCTCTCATTGATGTTTCTAACTATCTATCCCTCTCCCTTCCTCTCTGTAAAAAATCAATAAAATATATTTAAAAAATAAAATAAATAAAATAAAATAGGATTGAACGTGTCCTGCACAGAGAGATGAAATCCATAATACTGCATTTGTGTGACTTGTGTCCTTACATTTTGTCTAGTATTATTGTCGATTACACTGTTGTCTCTGAGTCTTAATGCAATATCTGTTCCCCAGCCTTTTTCACCATGTGGAAAAAGATGTCATTGCATCTTGTACAATTTTGTTAATTCACTTATTTCATTCATGAGATTGTTGATGTTGATCATGAGTCTTTCTGAGCAGCCCTGGTTTTCTGGCACTGCTAATCTTTTACTTGTAGCTTCAGCTGTATCCAAAATATAAAGTTGAGCAAACTTTCCATCTGAAGGATATAAAGTTGCAGTATGGTGATAAACTTGTCCGTGTATTCTAAAATAGTATGGCCCATATCCTGATGGTGATGCAATATTTGCACCCATGGAAGCAAAAGCAAAAGAACTATTTATGGAACGAATATTTTCCATGAATTTTTACTGTCAAAATCTTCATTTGTTATTAATCTTTTTAAATATGCCAGGTAATCTGGAAAATGTATATCATTTGCTACAATATCGAGTAAATTTCCCATCGGATGGTTTTTCATCAGAGAAATTTAGTGCTAGGCAAAATTCACATCGAACAGTCATTCCACCACAACTATGTTCGAGGATTGCATCCTCATGTTCTCCATTTTCGCTGAGAAGGCAGTTCCTACGGGTATTGGTGGTAGTTGTTGATGACTGTTCTCTAGACATATTCTGTCGTCACCAACGCCTTCTTTCAACTTCAAAGGCACGTTGGTCTTTAGACATTTTCTGTCGATAACGCTGGTGTTTTTCGGCATCAGAGTGACGTTTTTCCAGTAGCTGGTGTTCAGATACATCCTGTCGCAGGTGCCGCCTTCTTTTAAGATCAGACGCACGCTGCTCTGCAGACACTTTCTGTCAATAACGCCGGCATCAACAGTTGTTCTTTAGACATAGTCCCACCTCTCTATTGTCACGGTCTGAGATGCAGGTGGATGATAGTTCTGGCTATCAGGCCGCTGAGATCTGTCTGACCAATGGCTGATTCTGTGGAGGTGGGACTTCCTCCTCCCTGCTCTGCCAAGTCCTCCAAACCTCTTGCTCTCTGCTGGCAAGGTCCCAGGAGCCCATGGGCATGGCTAGATGGTAGCCTTGCCTCCTGTGCCGGCAATGGTCCTGGGAGCCTGCGGCCGCCGTTGCCTCCTTGGGTGCCTGACACCTGTGTATGCAAATTAACCGCCATCTTTGTCGGGTTAATTTGCATGGTCACTCTGTTTGGCTGGTGGGCATGGCTTGAGCGTGCCAGAGGGATGGCTAATTTGCATGTTTCTCTTTTATTATATAAGACTAGGGGCCCGGTGCACGAAATTCGTGCACTGGGTGTGTGTGGGGGGGAGTGTCCCTCAGCCCAGCCTGCCCCCTCTCACATACTGGGAGTCCTCAGGCATTGACCCCCATCACCCTCCAATCGCAGGATCGGCCTCTGGCTGAGGCGTACGGCCTGGGCAGCGTGGACCCGCAGCTGCAGCGGCCCCACAATCGTGGGCTTCGCTTTAGGCCCAGGCAAGGGACCCCTAGCTCCCGGGACTGCCAGCTTCGACCGTGCCCAGCTCCCATCGCTGGCTCCACCCCTACTTCCTCCTATCACTGGCCAGGGCAGAAAAGGCACCTGATTCTCCGATCATGGCTGGGGGGCAGGGCAAAGGCGGCCCTGGGGCCGCCTTTGCCCTGCCCCCCAGCTCTTAGCTCCCCCCTGGGTTTCCGATCACTGTCAGTGGCAGGGGGCTTCTTCCTGCTTTCCCTTTCGCCTCCCTGCATTGTGCCTACATATGCAAATTAACTGCCATCTTGTTGGCAGTTAACTGCCTATCTTAGTTGGCAGTTAATTTGCATATAGCCCTGATTAGCCAATAAAAAGGGTAGCTCGTACGCCAATTACCATTTTTCTCTTTTATTAGTGTTGATGCTCTTCTAGGGTTAGTCTTACTTTAGGTAATGAAAGCAAACCACACTGAGGGTTGCTTTAAAATGCTTTGTTTGAAGTAAATGCTTTTGCCACAAGACAGAAATCATAAAAATTTGTGGGTAGATAAGTACCACCAAGATTAGAGCCTTAGCAATCATTTAGTTGAACCCCACTTTTTTATATATATATAAATGAGGAAACTGAGACCAGAAAGGGTGCCACTAGCCTTGGATCATACCTTTGTACTAAATATTGGTATTTCATGCAGCCTTTGATCTAAGGACTGCTTAAGGTTCCTGACCAATATGACTCCCATGACTCCAACTCCTCCCATCAGCATATACTAACCCCCACTAACTATAGCTTTGCATCACGTGTTCTTACCATTCTTCCCTGGACATCTACTCTGTCATCTCCACTGGACCCAGCTTATCTCTTCTGAAGTACCCAGAAGATTTCTTGATCCTTCCTCCAAATTAGTATACCTAATTCTTTTAACCTCCTCTTACTTAGGCTTCTAAGACCTTGCTTAGGACTCAGGACTCATTGAACCCTTCATGGCAAATGTCACCAAACTAGACCAGTTGTAAAAATGGTATTAGGCAAAATAATAGGATCTTTAGTTTTTTTCAAATTGATAACAAGTTCACAATGTTTTGCTAAAGAAATGTCTTTTTCAGGTCCTGTCATGTGAGTAGTTAATTTGTGTTCACTACACTGTGTGCAAATACTGGTATCTACTACTAGACACACACAGTCTTCCTACTTAGATTCTCACTGTGATTCCCTCTTCAGCAGTACCTCTTAAAAAGTGGGGGCCTGAGACCAGCACTTCACAGGCCCAGCACTTCACAGAGAGATGGGATACTTCCTTTTTAGAGAGTAAAATTACAGTTGCTCAGATAATTCTCATATACCCCAAAGTTTGATATACTGCCTATATACTTAATAGCTCATTTTTCATAGGAAATGCAACAGTAATTTAAGACCAAATAGAATTACTAGCAATTTCAAGTATGAGGTGATCCACATCATAGAAGTTTTATATCAGATCTAGCTGACTCCATTCTCTTTCATTTAAAGATTTATATCTTCTGAGTGTTTAACACATGTCTTCCTCCACTGGTCTGCTAGATTCAAAATCCTCAGGGGCCAGAACCAGATGTCATTTTGCAGCTTCCCACATTCCCCGTTAGAGTATGTGGCCTGTAGTGGGTACCCAGTAAGTATTGACTAATTTACAAGAAAAAATTAGAAGTCAGGGATGTGGTATTCTCGTGAGCCTGCTAGTTATCTTTAGGGGAAAGTCCGTTTGCAGTAGTATTTGAAGGCAAGCCCAAGCAGGGGAGCAGGAGAATGTCTGGGTCAGTCTCCATGCAAATTTTTGAAGCCAAGGTACAAGTGCAACCTGAGGGTTTTCCAATTAAATATTTGGCTGGAGGAATAAGGTCTAGAGAGTGAACCTTAGCATTATTTATTACTAGGGGCCCTGTGCACAGAGTGGGTCCCTTGGCCTGGCCCGTACCCTCTTGCAATCTGGGGCCCCTCAGGGGATTTGGACTACCAGTTTTAGCCCGACCCCCACAGGCCAGGCCGAGGGACCCCACCAGTGACAAATCCATGCACCGGGCCCCTAGTATGCATATAAGATCTTTGGTTAATCTCTTCCCGCCCTCCCCCCACCCCCTTTCCCCTTCCTCCTTCCCCCTTCCCCCTTCCATCTTCCCTTTGAGATTCATCAGTCTGTTCCATGTTTCTATGCCTGTGTGTTGAGCATCTGTGCACTGGTGGTCAGTGCGCATCATAGCTATCAGTTGAAGGGTTAAATGGTTGCTTAGGCATGTGTGTATATATATATATATATATCCATATATCCCGGTGCACAAAATTCATGCACTGGGGGAGGGTGTGTCCCTCAGACCGGCCTGATCCCTCTTGCAGTCCAGGACCCCTCGCTCCTTACTGCCCACCTGCTCGCTGCTTCTTAGCACTCAGCTCACTGCTCCTTAGCACTGCCTTGGAGGCAGGAGAGGCTCCCGCCACCACCGCTGCACTTTCCAGCCATGAGTCTGGCTTCTGGCTAACCAGCGCTCCCCCTGTGGGAGCGCACTGACCACCAGGGGGAAGCTCCTGCATTGAGCATCTGCCCCCTGGTGATCAGTGCACATCATAGCAACCGGTTGTTCTGATTGTCCCGCGGCAACGGTCGCTTAGGCTTTTATTGTGTAGACTAGGGGCCCAGTGCATGAATTCGTGCACCTTGAAAGGAACTGTGGGCTGCGAGGCTGCAGTGGGCACAGGGACAGGTCTCAGCCATCCTTCACGCCCCTGCCCAGCCCCTCCCATCACAGACCCTGGTCCCTTCTCTGCCAGCAGCCCTGCTGCTGCTGCTGCTGATCCCCCATGCTGATGGTGCCGAGCAATCGGGACCAGCGCTGGGTGCCAGCAGTGGGTGCGAGCGGCAGCTGCTGCCCCGATCACCTCTCAGGAGGAGGGGGAGGGGGAGAAACCCTGAGGGGTGATCTGGACCAGATCTGGGTGCTGGCAGTGGGTGCGAGCAGTGGCTCCGAGCACCGGCAGCAGGTGTGAGTGGGGCCGGTGCAAGCAGCAGGTGCGAGCACCGGCAGGACCGCCGCACGTGGGAGCAAAGAATTTTCAGTAAGCGCCAGAGGCTCACCCCCATGACAGTGACCAGCACCCCACCTTGGTCTGGCACCCCCACTCACCTGCTCCACCTTCCCACAACAGCTGATGCCCTCCATGTTCCATGCGCACCCCCTGGTGGTCAGCACATGTCCTAGCAACCAGTTGTTTGATTGTGCTGCCGTTCGGTCTATTTGCATATTAGCCTTTTATTATATAGGATTACATACTTTTATCTGTCTTGAATTTTTATTGTTAGAGGGGAGAAAAATCAGACAAGATATACAGAGGTGGGGAAAAGTAGGTTTACAGTTATGAACATGCAAAACAGTTTTTTCTTATATTATTTATTAATGTATTATTTTCCATAGAAACAACTGTAAACCCATTTTTGCCCCATCGTATATACTATCAGATTGGGTGACATTGCTTGCTTGATAATTAAAATTATTTGATATGTAGTGGTTTACTTAAATCCTTAACCTTGGGATGGGTATATTTGCATAAATAAAACCTATGATTTGTCTGGCACATAAATAAGATGGGCTCTTTGGAAGTCATAGACCTATTGTGTGAAAGAAAGCACACTAATCTCCATTCATGCCTAGCAACCTGTCACTCTCTGACGTAAAATCTAAGCACTTGAGTGACTTTATCTGGTGCCCATCCAGCCCCCTGAACTGATGCAGCAGAAACCACATCAGTAGTGTCCTGGCATGTAATCCGAACACTGTGTACATCTCTGGCCTATAGGAAATGTGGCATGGCTTGTTGCCAGGCAGCTTAGACTGGCCCGGTGCTTGCTTCTTCATTGAACTAAAACGAGTTTCCTTGAATAACCCATCCTCATTGCTCCTCACTCTGCCCTCCAGTGTAACCTATCACAAATCACCTTCCTCTCCTGCAAGCCTGCTCTTCTGATCCTTTAATGTAGTGGCTTTGGCTTTCCAGCACCCTAGTTACTGCTGTGCAAAGTCATTCACAGAGGTCAAGAACTGGTGTAGGGGCATCAAGGACAAGGTGGGGCACAGGAATGCCGGACTGGCCTCAGTATTTGTCTCCACAGCTTTCCTCATCAGAGGCCCTCACAAAATCTTGGTGTCTTTTTATTTTTAATTTATTTTTTAGCAAAACCCTTCCCTTGCTAATGTCCTTCGAGATTGCTCAAAAGTCTTCTCTTCTGTGGAGATCATGGTTGGCCTCTGTTGCTATACTTCTCATAACATATTGCAATTGTCTGTCTACATGTCTGTCCTCCCTGGAAGGTGGAGGGACCATATCATGTTCTTGGGTGACTCCCAGTTTCTACTTCAGTTCCTGACATGTAGTGATGCTAGTAAACATTTGAACAAATGAGTGAACCCTATCTCATCGCCATTGTGAGCCTCTGGGTGAAGGAAAAAGAACAGCTTTATTGAGCACTTGCTGTATACTGGATGCCTGAACTGTGTTATATCATTCGTTCCTTATAAAAGTATCATTGGACAAATGATATTCCATTTTTACAGAGGTGAACGCTCAAGCTTTGAAGTTAAGTAATTAAGGGAACTCCCGGCATTTGAACCCAGGTCTGTCCGACTCCCAGAATCCCACCACTTTTTATGTCCTGTGGGGTACCCTCAACAGTTGAGGAGATGACTGTAGCATGAGTTGTCTACATTTTCAGCCATATAGATCTTAGCCTAGGCCTTAAGCACCCCACATTTCAGAGATGCTTTTTATTGAACATTGTGACCTACTTGTGACCCACCAAAACTGGTGTTAATGTCATCCCAGTGCATTGCTCCGTTGTGTTCCATATGCCACTTGTCCCTCCATCTAGATAGGCGCTTCTGCAGGACAGGGCCAGTGTTGCCACATTTTGTCTCCCACTGCACCTGGTAATATGAGCCACAGTTAATTCTTATTGACATTCCATTTGCTCCTGAGTGCTAATTCATGTCCTCATTTTCCTTGAAAACTTATCTCCTCCTGGATACCTTATGCTGTTGACCTCTCCTCAGTGCCCCCAATTTATTACACATAGCTGGATTGTATTGATTTTATTTGCAGTTGATTTCTTGCTTTGCTGCTTATGTCCTTCAGCTGTTTTCCTCTCTGTACATCTCCAGCTGTCTTTAAAGGCAGGAACTAGTGACTTCTTTTTTCCATTCTCCTCCTGGCCCCAGAACTAGAGTCTGTAAATAGTGCACGGATGACCAGGAAATACTTTTGATTCTTGAGCCCGATAGCTTCTTTCCTTTGCTGGACTGACAGCCCAACACCGGAGCCTGAATCCTTTATTTATTAGATGATATTTCTATAGCATCTTCCCTCTGAAGTGATCAATATCAATGAAGTTTGTTTCTGCTTCTGGAAAGTGCATTTACCTAAGCAGACCAAGGTTCTGATAAGATCACGTGATAGCCCTTACTCAACTCTTGGGCCCTGGAGAGGCAGACTCTAAGAAAAGCCTGGCCATTTCAGGCTTTGCTATCTTGTTCCTGGCAATGAGCCTGAATACAACTGTGACATGTAGCAACACAAGCTCTCCAGTGTTGGTTGATATTATGCTTCTGTACAAAAAAAGAGAATTGAATTGGGGAACACTGCTGTCTTTTGGAAGGCAGATATGGAGAAGCCCATCTTAGAGCTCAGTACATCTGTTTGTGGGTTGTTGACTCTCACACTGCCTGATGTCACTAGGCACTATGTGAGAGTCAACTCTTGAGACTGAAAGTCATGCCTCTGGGACAGGACCCACAAAGGGCATGAGACCTAAAGACTCAAACAGGGGCTGGATAGGTGGGGGAAAGTGCTGAGAGATGGTCTCTCCTAGCTTTTGGGAAGAGGAGCTGTCTCACTGCAGATTTGGGTAGTCAAAGCTGACCATGAAATACTGGAACAAAGTTAAGAGGCCAAAACCTGAAAAGGGTGCCTGAGTTAGCCCGGTAATTCATTGGAGAAGTGCCTAAAATAATTTGACCAGCTGGCTTCTGTAGGGAATTACTCCCCTTTCCACATCTCCTTGTTTGTACAGACATTATTCCCACTATCAGGGTGAGGCAGAACTCAGTAGGAAATGTAATCATCTCCTGTGGGCTCTGCAGATGGATGAGAGTGCACACATAGAAGCTGCTTGGTGTGGATTCTTAGGAGTATCACCAGAGTTGGCCTGCCCTGGACCCTGCTGTCCAGAAAACACCCTGCTCTGTCAGGTCCGGAGTTATGGCAACCATAGTCACTGAGGCACCTTGGGAAACAAAGGGGGGGGGGTGTTGTTGGAGAGAAAAAGGAAGGAAACAAAGTGGAGGACTAGAAATGTAAGATGTGAGGAAGGGGGTGTGGGAGGTATGGGAAGCACACTGGGATTTACTCAGGCATGGTGTGATCTTAGGAGGATGCCACTGTCTATTCCCTCCTGAGAGTTGAAGGGTGTTCTCTTTCTGTGTTGTTGCCTGTGGAGTTGTGAGGTAGAGCCACCTGTACTATTTTATTCTCTGCCCCAACACAGTGCCTGGACATAGTTGGAAGGAGGAGATGGCAAGGAGTGCCCCTGTTTGCTTATACCTCCTTATACATGATCATGGGTTCTCACCAACTGTTGTACATGCTAAAATGTGCAGAGCCTGGGTGGGCAACTGGGAGACAAATGACACTGGAGGTCTGTGTAGAATTCCACCTGATGGCTCTCTTCAGCAGCAGCCAGCTGAGCCTGCTTCTTTATTCTGATGAGTCCTCCTGAAGAGTACTAGTACTCAGGCTGCAGGGGAGCTGGAGAAGTGTTCCAGACAGGTGCTAGATGCTCTCCTCCAAATTTTTCTGTTAAGTATCAATCAAGGTACTGCTTTGATATAGGAGATGGGTTGTTGTTAGGCCATAACATGGGAGTGGAATGCAATGGCTATTGAAGACATTTCCCATGGATTAAGGAGGCTTAGTCAAGCAGTGGCCCAATTGTTTCTAGAGGAGCTGAGCAGGCCTTTTTCTCACTGGATTATAAGGACACCTGTGCAGCCTCAGGCCACTGCTCTACACAGACATGTTCTTCCTCTTGAGCTATGTCAGCCCAGTAGCCCCTGGGAGGTGGAAGCTGTGAGTCAGCACACGATGGAGTATGTGTGCCCTTGTGATTAATACACAGGATGACATGTATTCTCTAGAGCTGTGTACTGCAGTGTTACAGATTGACTCAGGAAGGGGAAAATGTTCCAGATTTACAAATTAAAGGTTTGTATTAATACTCTTTTTAAAATTTTTAATTAATTAATTAAATTTTTAAGTATATATTTATTGATTTCAGAGAGGAAGAGAGGGGAGAGACAAAAACATCAATGATGATGAGAATCATTAATCGGCAGACTCCTGCATGTCCCACTCTGGGGATCAAGCCCACAACCGGGCATGTGTCCTGACCCAGAATTGAACTGTGACCTCCTGGTTCATAGGTCAATATTCATTCACTGCACCACACCAGCCAGGCTAATTTATTTTTAGGAGAAATATTTTAGTATTGCTGTTCACCCTTTCTCTATAATAGAAGTGTCAACCAAATTCACAATCAACAATGACAGATTGAAACACATGCATGCGATTGGTGCTAGCAAGAGCTTCATGTGTGTTGCACATGCGCAAGTCAACTTAGCCTTTTATATATATATAGAATAAACTTGCTTAATTAGACTTGCTTTCTGATTTAGCTAAACTTTTTTCAGCCCAATGAAGCACCCCAACTTCTCTTTCAGGTAATTGTCAGCAACACAGCAGTAAATATCAACACGAAGCACATTATTATTGTAGATCACGCAGAGAGAACAAAGGGTAAAATATTTAACTGCAACAGTGTTTGACTATGTTCTGTGCAGTAAGAAAACCTGAAGTCATTTTCAAGGTCCACCATTTCTTCTTTTCAGTCGGGTCAAGTTTCTAAACTTTCTAAATCTCCGTTTTCTGGCTAATGAAAAGAAAATAGGATTCCACCGAGCCTCCTATCTACCTACTCCAGGACTTCTATGAGGATCAAATGAGATGAGGCACAGGGAAACACTTCACAGACATTTGGTTAAACTGTTTTCACCTGACTATCAAGCAAGTTGTGTTCCTGGGCTGAAGAAACTCCAAGGAGTCACCAGAGAGAAGAAGCCGGGTGTTGCTACATGATGTCATTACCCGGAGCCCACAGTGACCATTTCTGGGCTGGGCTGTGGGCCACATTTTGCACCCTGGGGTCTTGGCAGCGTTGGCTGTGATTTGGTGGGGTGTCACTCCAGGGTGGTGGCTGGGCCTGTGTCCCACTTGGGGGAAGCCAAGTGTTGGTTTGTCAGTGCCAGGTCCATGGTGCCGGCCAGTGTGTGTCACAGCAGCTCCTGCATTGAGCGTCTGTCCCCTGGTGGTCAGTGCGCATCATAGCGACCAGTCAGATGGTTGGACACTTAGCATATTAGCCTTTTATATATATAGATTGACTATATTCTCTATGCTGTTCTTTACATCCCCATGACTGTTCTATAACTACTACTTTTATTTCTAAAGTCCTTCATCTTTTTCGCCTCTCTCTCCTAACCTCCCCTCATCTGGCAACCATCAAAATGTTCTCTGTATCTATGAGTCTGTTTCTGTTCTGCTTGTTCATTTATTTATTTTTTAATTCCACATATAAATGAAATCATCTGGCATTTGTCTTCTCTGTCTGACTTATTTTACTCAGCATAATATCCTCTAGGTTCATCCTTATTATTGCAGATGACAAGATTTTATGACTGAATCACATTCCATTGTATATATGTACCACATCTTTATTCATTCATCTATTGATGGACACTTAGGTTGTTTCCATATTGTGGCTATTATAAGTAATGCTGCAATAAACATAAATGTATATTTCTTTTCGATTTAGTGTTTTGGGTTTCTTTGTATAAATACCCAAAGAAGAACTGCTGGGTTCTTCTTTGCATCTTATAGCCTTTCTTTTAAAATCTGGTTTGTCTCCTGTGAGTATTGCTGCCCCAGTTTTTGCGTGTGTTTGTTTCCATTTCTTTTCAGTCTCTGTGTATCTTTTCATCTGAAGTGAGTCTCTTGTAGACAGCATATGTAAGGCCTTGTTTTGTTATCCATTCAGTCATCAAATGTCTTCTTGTTGTTGTTATTTCTAGGATATTTCGCCATGCACTGGGTCTCTAGTTTCTTATAATACTGGATTGGTGGTGCTGAACTCCTTTGGTTTTTTCTTGTTTGGGAAGTTCTTTATATGACTTTTGATTCTAAATGATGGTTTTGCTGGGTAGAATGATCTTGGTTGTAGGTCCTTGCTTTTCATCACTTAGCAAAGTTTCTATTGAGAAATCACCTATCTTATGGGAGCTCCCTTGTAGGTAACTGACTGCTTTCTCTTGCTTTTAAACTTCTCTTTTTTGTCTTTAACCTTTTGCATTTTAATTATGACATGTCTTGGTATGTGCCTCTCGGTTCATCTTGTTTGGGATTCTCTGTGCTTCCTGGACTTGTATGTCTATTTTCTTCACTAGGTTAGGGAATTTTTTTATCATTATTTTTTGAAATATGTTTTCAGTTATTTGCTCTCTCTCTTCTCCTTCTGGGTACACCACTGATGTGAATGTTGGTACGCTTGAAGTTGTCCCAGAGCCTCTCTACATATCCTAATATTTTTCTAGATTCTTTAACCTTTTTGCTGTTCCAATTGTGTTTTCTGCTTCCTTATCTTCCAAACTGCTCATTTGATTCTCTGCTACATCTACTCTACTATTGATTCTCTATCATTTATTTTTTATTTCTGTTACTATATTCTTCATTTCTAACTGGTTCTTTATGGTTTCCATGCCCTTCTTTATACTGTTGAGGGTCTCACTAAGTTCCTTGAGCATCCTTTGTCTCCTCATTTTGGCTTTTTCCCTGTGTTTGTT
This sequence comes from Myotis daubentonii, assembly GCF_963259705.1. Lineage (NCBI taxonomy): Eukaryota > Metazoa > Chordata > Mammalia > Chiroptera > Vespertilionidae > Myotis > Myotis daubentonii. Next base: position 90,617,239 of record NC_081845.1, on the reverse strand, counting down.
TTTATGTATTAGGTAGAACTACTATGTCTTCTGGTCTTGGTAGAGTGGCCTAATGTAGTAGGTGTGCTGTAGAGCCCAGTGGCATAGCCTCCCCAAGTCACCTGAGCTGGGCCCTCTATGTAGGCTGTGTGCACCCTTCTATTATAGTTGAGCCTCAGTTGCTGTTGGCATGTCACTGGGAGGGATTGATCCCTAGGCCGATCAGCTGTGGTAACCAGCTGCGACAAGAGCAGAGGAGCTTCTGTGCAGGAACTAACCACACAACTCAGTGGGGCTTTGGTGCCCAATAAGTCCACCCCTTTAGTGTGTCACGTGTGGAAGTGGTTGGGTTGTAATCCAGCACGGTCTGATGCTCTTCACCAGGTGCACTGGCTCTGAGGTCTCCCAGGAGGTGCAGGCCAAGGTCAGCCACTGCATGTGCCCTCCCCGGGGCCATCCCCATGACTTACAGAGCTGTCTGCAGTGTGTTAATACTCTTGCATCAATTAAATTGCTCTTTCCTTGAACTGAAGTGTTACCCCAGGATTAATTTTCCTGGGACTCTGGGGTAACTGACTAATAGGGCAGAGTAGGAAATGAATGTCAGTGGGAACCTGTATGATTATGTTCAGCTCTTCATTATCTGTACTTCCCAAATTTGTGATCATCAGTTACAGCGAAGTTTTAATTCCAAGAGAGCATCTGATGACATCTTGGACATTTTTGGGTTGCCTCTCAGAGCAACCTTAGCAAATATAGGCTCATATAGGGAATAATGGGCAGTAGAAAAGCATAATTAGGAAAGTAAGAAAATGGGATATTCCCCAGCCAGACAATAGTTTTTCTTTTTTTAATTAATCCTGAGGATATTTTTTCCATTGATTTTTAGAGAGAGTGGAAGGGAGGGGGTGAGACAGAGAGAAACATCAATTGGTTGCCTCCTGTATGCACCCCGACTCGGGCTGAGGATTGAGCCTGCAACTGAGGTATGTGTCCTTGACCGGAATCGAACCCGCAACCCTTCAGTGCGTGGGCTGACACTCTAACCACTGAACCAAACCAGTTAGGACCAGACAATAGCTTTTAGATTGCACTCACTGTAGCCCTGTTCACCCAGGTAATTGGAAGTAGTGTGGAGGCAGTTCTCTCCAGGAGTGGGGGCAGGCTGGTGGTGGTACTGTTGCCAGCATTAAACATTCTTTTATTGCTAGAAGTAATTTTTTCTCTTTTAATGAGGCAAATATTTACTCAAGTTATTTATTTACTCAAGTTATTCTATTATAGTTGAGCCTTAGTTGCTGTTGGCATGTCACTGGCATGTCACTTACTAATCTTTTTTGAGTTCCAGAGGAATAGCAGGAAATAGCACAGAAGAGAGATCCAGTATGCAGGGAACAGGTAAATAAGGTACTCTGATGGGAGTAAGTGCCATGGTGTAACAGAATGGCAGAGAACGAGGGAGCATGAGGCAGCTTCCAGAGGGTAGGCCAGTGTCTGGAAGGAGGGGAAAGCTGAGCTCAGCCATAGAAGCTGGGAGAGCCAGCCATCCAAGAGCTGGGAGGGACGTGTGCTAGATGGAGAGAACAGTGTCGGCTGTGGAGGAACAAACGGGCATATCTGGGACCAGAAAGGCGGCTCTGGGGTTGGAGCATAGAGCATGAGGAGAGTGCAGAGGCAGGTGGAGATCCATTGGGTCTAGTAGGCTTTTGCAGGGAATTAGAAATTTTATTATAAAGTTGTGGGACGGCATTGAAGGGTTTGAAGCAAAGGAGTGACAAGATCTGATGTACATTTTAAAAACATCCCTCTGGGAGATAACCATAACTGCTTGTGTGTGCATAGACTCTAAGAATACATAAGGACTGGTAGTGGCGGTTGCTTTGCCTCTGAGGAGAGACACTGAGAATGTGGCAGGAAACTTATTTTGCTGAATATTATTTTATACAGATTGAGCTCTATTATATCCGTGTATTACCTATTCAAAGGGGAATTAATTAACAAATATTAAAAAGCACATTTCGGGTCAGTTACCCGAAAAAAAACAAAGAAAAACAAGAAATCCCGCTAACTGCTGTGAGGGAGAAGCCGTGGAGGGCAGCACAGGCGAAAACAGGGAGACTCCTTGTAGGCTCTGGGAGAGGCGTGGCCTCGCCGTGTGTTCCAGCCTGCTGCCTTTCTTCCCGTTCCGTCAGCATGCTGCACTCATCCTGCCATGGGATGTTTGCGTGGAGTGGAGAGAAGCAGGGCAGGTTCAGGACATCACAGAGGGACGGCAACAAGATTACTAAAAAAGATGTGAGGAGCGAGGGAAAGAGAGGAACCGAGGACAAGTCCTGGGTGTGGCCAGGACTGTGTGGGGGTGGTGCCCCTCGCTGAGGCAGGGACGATGAGGAGATGAGCCAATACAGGAGTCAGGAGGATTGGGGGTTCTGTCCTGAGCATGTCAAGATGGCTAGTAGCCAGTCTAGTTGGAGGTGCTTGACATGTAGGCAGGTGGATATAGGAGTTTGGAGTTTAGGGGAAGTATTTATGGATGGAAACAAGTTCAAGAGACATTTAGATTATACTTGAAGCCCTGGGTCTGGGTGAGATCACTCAGAGGAGGGAATATACATGGAGAAGATGCAGGAAGGCACATTCTGTGGTGGTTTTAAAAGAGAAGCCAGTCAAGAATCCCAAGGAGCAACACGCATCCAGGTGGGAGGAAAATCGAGGAACTTGGTCATCGCTGACGGCGAGAGAGGGAGGTGCTTCAGGGAAGAGGGAAAAGTAGACACATGCTGCTGAGGATATTGGATTTGGCCACTTGAGCTCTTAACTGGCTTTCACTTGTCCCCTGAGCTTCAGAGAACAGTCTGTTTGTAACAACCTCTGACTCTTCACTCAGCCGAAGTATTTTGAGTGAGCTGCACATTGTTCTAGGCGTAGGGGATGTGTGCTAAATCACGGAAGCATGGTTCTTGTTTTCATGAAGTCTAGTCAGGGAAACACGTTAAATGTAAAAATTATACAGATGACCTTACGATTATAATTGTGTCCAATGACGGAAGGAAAAGTCCAAGATGCCTTACAAGCATGTAATGGGGTCCTAGCCTACTCTGAGGGACTAGGAAGGTCTTCTTGAGGAAGAGCCATTGAAACAGGCCTGAAGAAGCAAGACCTTAATTAGCTGGCCAGTGCGTCTAGAGCTGTGATGGCGAACCTATGACACGCGTGTCAGAGGTGACACGCGAACTCATTTTTTTGGTTGATTTTTCTTTGTTAAATGGCATTTAAATATATAAAATAAATATCAAAAATATAAATCTTTGTTTTACTATGGTTGCAAATATCAAAAAATTTCTATATGTGACACGGCACCAGGGTTAAGTTTGGGTTTTTAAAAATGCTGACACGCCGAGCTCAAAAGGTTCGCCATCACTGGTCTAGAGCATAGAATTACTAGAAAGTGAATGGCACAAGGGGAGCGAAAGAGGCAGCAGAAACAAGAGCACACTGTCCCGATTCTCAGGAAACTGAAAGGGTTTAAATATGAGTCACCAATCACAAACGGGTGGGCGGAATCACTTGGCTGCTGTGAAGAGGATGAATTTGACTTGGGCGACAACCTATAGGAGGCTGTGCAGTAGCCTCGGCAAGAGATACACTGGGGGCTTTGACCAGATGGTGATAGTAGAGAGGGAAAGAAGAGAATGGATTTGATCTTTGGACATAGCATCCACACGACTTTGTAATTGAATGTAATAATGAAGAAGATACCAGTGATGACTCTAGGTTTGTGTCATGAGCCATAGCTGGCATTGCATGGTGGCCATGTTCTCGTAGAATGGGGGATACTGGAGGAGAAGCAGGTTTGTGGGGCAGTAGTAGCAAGTGTCCCATTTTGGAGATCTTAAGTCAGACATCCAAGATATCAAGTAGGTAATTGGATACAGTCATGGAACACCAAAGAGAGGTCTGGGTAGAGAGAAATTTTAGTTGTCAGCACATATAGTTAGAACATTACACTTTGTGAGAGCATGTGGTGAGACAGGACAGCACTGGATCGTTCTATAATGTTAAGGGAAGTAGATGAGGAGCTACCAGAGAAGAAGAAGGAAAACAAGGAAAGTGCCTATGTCACAGGGCCCGTCGGAGTAGTCAGCCGTTCCAGGTGCTGTCAGTGAGAACTGAAAGGGCTCATTGGATTAGCAGTGCTCAGGCTCCATTCCTGGTGTTTTTTTCATATCACTGAAGTTTTCATATCTGAGCCACCCTCCCCACCGAATCCCCAGATAGGAAGTCTCTAGAATCCTGGAATGGTCTGTCCATTCAGTGAGAGGGTTAACTATCTATAGTACATAATCTGACCTAAAATTTGAGCTTATGTCTGCAGCTAAAACAATCTTCTGTCACTGAGTAACCCTCTTTCCCTCCAGGGGAGGTGTGTTTAAATAAACTAACTTTAAACACAGGGAATCTAGAAGCCAGCTTCGCTCTCCCCACCCCCCATCTCTCTCTCTCTCTCTCTCTCACACACACACACACACACACACACACACACACACACAACAATGGACACACACAAGTTGTGGGACTTGTGATCCTATAGCTCAAATTTTGTGAAAATAGAGACTCATGCTTATACTCCTAAGGTCCTCAGAATGACCTTTTGGAGGTGTGAAAACAAGAAGCATGTGGACTTTTCATTCTTAAAAGTAGCACATCAGACAAGTGCACGTGGTGCTGGACAGTTTGGTAAAACATAGGTGGTTTGCAGTGTCCACAACCCATTGCTTCCTCCCGCTCATCCTTTCACTGCAGCTCCCAGCCCGACCGTCTCAGGGCAACAGACATAGGGCTCCTCAGCACCTGCCAGGCCGAGGCTGAACTTTGGAATGCACGCGCTCTGCCTCTGCTTATGAAAGCGGCTTGCAGAATTCTCAGCCATGCCTGCGGGGAAGCCCCCGCCCGAGCAAAGAAGCACGCTCTGCTGTCCTTGGAAAGTTATTGAGTCCCTTTCATGGTGTCCCTACCCACTGAGTGCTCTTCAGACTGCCTTGTGTAGTCTTCATATATTTAAATCAGGTTTCTCTACAATTTGCATATCTTCAACAGAAATCTTTACAACGCTTGTCACTTAGCATGCATGTACAGTCTGTACAGAGACGTTTGTGGAAACTTGTGTATCACATGTCCAGAGGAAGATTTCTTTGTTCATTCTCCTTGTCAGTAGCGGCTTCTCAAAGGAGAAGGGAACCAGTCTAGACTGAGAAGTAAAAGGGGGCGCAGAGCAGGGGAGGAGGTGCCTCCCAGCCTTGAAGCCAGGTGTGTTAGTTATACTGTGTAAGGGACAGGATGACAATGGCTGAAAGAGCCACCCCAGTAACAGTCAACCTCCTTGGTGCTGGGACTTCAGGCTCACCAGCTGCTTTGATGCCCATAATAGCCCCATTTTGTAGGGACCACAACTGAGGCTCTGAAAGGCTACGTAGCTTACCCGCAACCACACAGCTGTTAAAGCTGTGCAGCCGAACGGGGCTCCAGAACTCCAGGCTCAAAGCCCGAGTGCCTGCCTCCCTGGATTACTCAGAAAGAGCTGGAGGGTCCCCTGTGGAGGGACTGGCCTAGCAGTAGGGGTGGGACTAAGCCATAGGTCTCTCCCAGCTTTTGTCTGTCGTCTTTATGCTCCCCTACCACCCAGCATGTGGATTGAAAGGCCATTGGCGAAAATGTGGGGAGTATTCCTTTCTTGCCCAAGTGTTGTTCTGGAGAGAGACACATGGATGGCATCTATAGTCTGATGCCCTCAGTGGCATTGCCACTTGGATATTTTGTGACTTGGATGTACTGGCTCTTGCCAAATTAGCTTTCAGGGATGGCCAAATAGGTCACACTTCCCTAGCCAAGCCACGGGCCCAGGCCATGCTCTTGGTAAAATGGTACAGCCCTTTCTCTTGTCTCCACTGCGTCTTTGGAGCTGGTTTTCTAGGAGACGTTTCTGTTTGAGAAGATAATCTTTTTCTTTTTTTTAATTTAAATTCTTTATTGTTTAAAGTATTACATATGTTTTCTTTTTCCCCCATTGACCTCTCCCTGGCCGCTCCCAACACCCAGGACATGCCCTCACCCCCCTACTGTCTATGTCCATTGGTTATGCTTATATGCATGCATACAAGTCCTTTGGTTGATCTCTTACCTCCCCCCCACACCCCCCCGCCACCTCTTTCTTCCCTCTGAGGTTTGGCGGTCTGTTCGATGCTTCTATATCTCTGGATCTATTTTTGTTCATCAGTTTATAGTCATTATATTCCACAAATGAGTGAGATCATGTGATATTTATCTTTCTCTGACTGGCTTATTTCGCTTAGCATAATACCCTCCAGGTCCATCCATGCTGTTGCAAATGGTAAGAGCTCCTTCTTTTTTACAGCAGCGTAGTATTCCATCGTGTAGATGCACCACAGTTTTTTAATCCACTCATCTGCTGATGGGCACTTGGGCTGTTTTCAAATCTTGGTTATGGTAAATTGTGCTGCTATGAACCTAGGGGTGCATATATCCTTTCTGATGGGTTCTTCTGATTTCTTGGGATATATTCCTAGAAGTGGGATTACTGAGTCAAATGGCAGTTCCATTTTTAACTTTTTGAAGAAACTCCCTACTGTTTTCCACAGAGGCTGCACCAGTCTGCATTCCCACCAGCAGTGCACGAGGGTTCCTTTTTCTCCACATCCTTGCCAGCACTTGTTGATTTGTTGATGATAGCCATTCTGACAGGTGTGAGATGGTACCTCTTTGTCCTTTTGATTTGCATCTCTCGGATGATTGTTGACTTTGAGCATAGAGAAGACAATCTTTCAAAGGATAAGGAAATGCTGAAAGAGGAAGCCAAACAATTCAGGAGCCTGAGAGGAGAAAGTCACCCCCAAAAACAAGTTCTCTGCCAGGACTTCACCATTCTCCTGGGCCTGGCGGGAGGCCAGGAGTGCAGGCACCTTGGAGGGTTTTCCAGATCCTAAAACTGCCCAGGTGCCAAGAGACTAATGCTGCCTGCTCTCAGCTACTGAAATGAAATGATGTTTGAAAGACCAAGTCATTACTCCAGTAGCAAAAACTGCCTTGAGCTCTTTTCTCTTAGTTTTTAAATGTATGTCATCCCTAGATAAAATAGCCTAGCATAATGTGAGCCTGCAGCCAGCCCCTTCTCCCTGGGCACTGAGGACTTAAAGGGCTTGCTCAGAGGAGGGTTCTCACAGGTCAGAGTGATGGCTCAGGATCCTTCGTGGTGCGGACACCCCTCCTCCCCCACCCTGGCCAGTCCCCACTCATCCCCACCCCCACCCCCAGTGGCACAAATAAGTTTGTCCTCTTAGAGGCAAGAATGAAGGGTGGGAAGACTTGTTCTCTGAATGTCAGGTAAAGTGAGGCTGCCAGGGTTGGGTGATGGAAGAGGACATTACTGGGTAGGGCACACATTCCCCACAGAGGGGAGGAAAGAAGTCATTAGAGTTTCTGCAAGAAAGGGGCTGTCTGGGGAGACTACAATAAAGGACACCTAGAGTGGTGAAGTTTTTATACTTTCAGAAAAGGTGTCGGGAGCTTCCCTAAGCTGGACTGGGCCCGTCTCATCTCCCCGCACTGCTGACTGCTCTCGTAGCGCACACAGCTGCCCGAGTGCTTGCACAGGGCTCCTGTGTCTGCCTCCTGCCACACTGCTTTTGGTCTAACATTTAGCTTGTATCTAACTGGTATTTTAATTAATTGTGGGGGCAGGTGATTGCTTCTGTTTTAGAATGTTTTCAGTATGGTGTAGTGGTTTTTATTAAATTGTCAAGTAGAGTCGCCAAAACCGGTTTGGCTCAGTGGATAGAGCGTCGGCCTGCGGACTGAAGGGTCCCAGGTTCGATTCCGGTCAAGGGCATGTACCTGGGTTGCGCGCATATCCCCAGTGGGAGATGTGCAGGAGGCAGCTGATCGATGTTTCTCTCTCATCGATGTTTCTGACTCTCTGTCTCTCTCCCTTCCTCTCTGTGAAAAATCAATAAAATATATTTTTAAAAATAAATAAATAAATAAATTGTCAAGTAGAGTGGCTCTTCTCCTTCCCTTTGAAAGACAGACATACTGATGCTTACCTTGACAATTCACTGTGGCTTTGGTTCTGGCACTCTGGGCAGCTGGCCTGTCCCTTAGCCCATCTCCTCCCCCTGCCCCACTAAGTACTGCCAACCAACTCAGGAGCCGGGATCCAGGCTGTTTGCTGGAGTGCGGTGCTTTTCCCTCCCTCCGCCTGCAAAGCCAGGAGGGGAGAAGAATGCAGAGTGGACGCAGTCCATTCCCGAAACACCTGCAGCTGCTTTGCCGGTACCCTGAGCCTGATGAAGTAAATGCATTAAGATCTTTTAATGCGTTTTTGTGTTACAGTTCTGCCTTGGTTGGACATTGGGTCAGTGGATGTGGCGTAATCCAGGGATTGTTGCTGGTGGGAGTATAAATGGTCAATGCTTTCCAGCAAGCTTTCCTGTAGCCACCTGCTGTTCCCCATGGGTACTTACAAATGAGCTATGAGGTCAGTGAGCTGTCCTGAGCTTTAAGAAACTCTGAACTTGCTGGAAAAGGTGATTCTTTTCTTCTAATGAGCTTGCCTGGTCATTTCAGTCACATGGGTCAGGCGTCTTTGTCATTTATTTCTTAAGTGGGCCCTTTAGATAGCAAATGGTACCTGTGGGGATTTGGGGGTCCTTACCTAGGTCTCTTGGGGCGTTTCTGGAGGACTGGGGTAGGCTCTGCTTGCTGGAGCGCATGCGCACCTGTTGGAGCAGCCTCGGATTTTCCTCCTCACTGGCCACGCCTGCCAGGGCCTCGGTGCCCACGTGTCCATGCACAGACGGGGTGTGCCGCCAGCGCAGGCTGCATCCAGTGGGTGGGTCTGCAGAGCCTGGGGCCCCACAGCTTGTTGGTATTTTTAGATTCTGCTTGAACCTTTGACAATTTGAAATTCAAATGAACAAGAAAGTGTAAAACATTTCTTAAGAGTGAGGTAAAAACACCGGGCACTGGTGCCGAGGCCTGCCTGGTCCCTGGTCCCTGGTCCCTGCCCTGACTAAAAGGGGGGCCTCCAAATTGGGGGAAGCTTCAAAGAAACAACTGTTTAATTAAGGCCAAAAGTGTCCAGAGCTGCCCAGTTCTGTCAACTTTAAATTGTGCTTTTTAATCCAAGACAAACTCGAAAAGCAACATTTCAGTCTGGCGGGGATCGAATAAAAATGACAAGGGCTCAGACTTTTCATGTGAATTCTGGGTGCCCCTTCTTTGTCTCCCTTAAGTAATTCCATAGAGAAAGATAGTTCTAACCCCTTTAATTCTTAGGGTTTGGAAGGAAGAGCTGGCCTGGGGGCCCAGGGCCTCAGCCAAAGGTAGGGGCAGCACTGCCCGGGCCTGTGGGTGAGGGAGCAGCGAGGCAGGGCAGGGAGCTGCAGGGCAGGCCTGCTGTGGTTCAGCTGCCCTGAGGCCTGCCTGCCAAAACTGAGCGGTGGAGGACACAGACTCTCCACGGGCCCTGGGCGAGGCCTCTGTCTAGGTGCTCCTCTGGGGCAGCCATTGCTGCTGGGTTTTGTAAACAAGTAAGGGAAACAAATATCGCAGCAACTTTCAAAGCACTGAGAGCAAGGTGTTGAGTGTATGCCATCTCTGCCTAATGACAGCATTTGTACACATTGTTCTTGATCATCATTGCTTCGTCTTAGAATACCCTGGTCAGCAGAGGTGAGGGTTAGCAGTGGGTGAGCTCATCTGAATGAATTGTGTGCCTTTCAGGTGTTCACTTGAAAAGCTGAAGGGTCAGGTCAGAAGTTTGGTTTCCATCAAATGAGCGTCTTTAGAAACCTACGTGTCAGAACTTCGAATCCTGGGAGAATGAGCCTCGGGCCCATTTTCTGCTGGAAATGCGTGTCAGGGCCATCGCGTTGGGCATTCAGGTTTGTGTGGCAAATGGCTCGGTGGTCCCAGCCCCAGGTCTGCGTCAGGACAGCCTTGTCCAGAACGCTTGCTTGTACCATCGGCACCCTCCGCTGAGATGCCTGTCCTCCCACGAGCACCCACAGGCCTCTGTTCAGGGCGTATGCGCTTCTCTTTCACACGGGACCCTTTGGGGACAGAGAGTTAGACAGGTCTCAGGTTGCATTTTTTGCCTCATGCCATAATCTGTGTCTCTGATGCTAACAGTCAGGGAAACTCCTGATCTCTCCTCACCTCTTGCCGCCCACAGCCACAGGTATGTACAGGGCCCTGGGATGAGCCCCTGGTGGTTCAGCCATGGTGGCTGCCTACACAGGCATTCTCTCCCTCCCCTGTTGCTGCCTCCATAGTTAACGAAGGTTCTCTCATTCTGAGAGTGTATTTGCTGGAGACCTTCTGGAGGCATTCCAGCCCAGCTCACCAGGGCGCTGCCTGGTATCACCTGCTGTGGTCTGGCCTCCTGTCCCCCTCCCCACGCCCACGATGGCCAGTCAGGTGCCAGGTAATGGCAGGCAGAGAGGGGCCCGGAGCCTGGGGCCGTGGGACATGCTCACAGAGCTGCGGCCTCCCCTCACTCCCTGTTGAGTCAAAGGCTCATCCCAAATTGCTTTCGTGCCAGTGAGCAAAGACATGCCCGCACAGGTTCCTGAGTGTGTTGTGCAGATTTACCAGAAACACCTCTGGCAGCTGGGAAGGACCTCTGCCTGCGGCCTCCCCCGCGGCCAGTGCTCCACGCAGACCCGTCGCCTGGGCTCCACGACACGGGCCCTGTGGCCCAGCAGGGAACGGGCTGAGGTGCAGCCTCAGTTAGCAGGCAGGTCATAGCTTCAAAACGTTTTCATTGGGCGTTTTCCTCTCTTGTGGGGGTCAGCATCCTTTTACTCATATCCTCCTCCCCTTTATTTCTCCTAATCCCTCCAAAGCACTGCATGGTAACGAAAGTACAGCTCTCGTTAGCAAACGTATACTGACTTGTCCTGAAAAGTGCATGAAGCTGAACTCTGGGGCCTAACGGGAGTGATAGATATGGGCTGTGTGTATGTGAATAAGTAAGTGACTTCAACATTGACATATAACTTTTTTTGTTTAATATTTTTTCATTGATTTCAGAGAGGAAGGGAGAGGGAGAGAGAGAAACATCAATGATGATAGAGAATTATTGATCAGCTGCCTTTTGCACATCCCCTGAGCAGGAATTTAACTGTGACCTCCTGGTTCATAGGTCGACATTCAACCACTGAGCCACGCCTGCCAGGTGATATGTAACTTTAAAATCAGGGGAAGTAATTGTGTGATAACACCAAAGCCTGGGCCAGAGCAGCTGCTCAGTTCAGTCCCTTGTGTTTGTGCCTCTGGACACGCCTTATTTGACCTTCTCTGGAGAGGTCCTATAGGCTCTGGTGAGCGGTGTGGAGGGCGGCCTGGCCAGGGTGGAGGCCGCCAGTCCCCTGTGCTCTCACTGCTCTTCACTGAGGTTAGGAGCAGGCATCTTCCCATACCCAGCTCAGGCTCCAGAATTCCACCAAGAGTCATCGAAAGTCCATGACACTAGCACTGGTTTCTGGAAATAGATCTGTGGGTACCAGGAAACAAGGATAAAGGTCCGTCCCACTCCCCGAGTCATTCCCACCCTCCCTGTATCCCAGTACTGACGCTGCAATGCACGTCGTCAATGGGCTGCTGTCAGTGGATAATACCTGTTCAGCATTTGGGACAAGTTCCAGCGGGCACCCTCCTCCCGATGAGTGATCCTCACAGGAGCGCGAACCGAGCTTCACTGAGCCTCTAGTAACCTCGGCAGGGCCACTTGGGAAGCCAGCTTTCCAAATTGCCCAGTGAGTTGCAATGCTGTGGACCCTCCTCTTACCAGCATCACCCCCAAACTTAGCTGCTGGTCCATGGTTTTCACCTTTCAAAAATGCAGTGCCAGGTGCTAATGTGTGTTTAAGAGAGGTTCACAGAACTTGGTTAGAGAAATGAGGGGTGTTGGGCCGGATGGAGAATCCATGGGCGGGTAGCAAGAAAATGTGGAAGCTGCTGTGGTAGTCACCCCTGGGGCTCTCAGATCCACTAAGTTGCTGCCCCCTAGCTGCTGGAAGGCAAGCTAAGCAGAGTTGTAGGGAGCGTGGGTAGGACAACACTGAGTGTCTTCCCTCCTCTTCAGTCTGCCTCGTGAGATGTAAGCCTGAACCAGGTCCACATAAATTTCACGGGCAATCCATTTCCTGCTACTTTTATTCAACGAGCACCATTCATCAGGAGAGATAAGCCCTAGGACATTCCCCTGCATCACCCCAATATCTTAAAGAAAGGGAAGGGAGGGAGCAGGGGTCCTCCCACCCCTCACTGTAGACACTAGGAATAAAATGCCTGCTCACACTTGCTTCCCCCCCATCAGGTGGGCTCTGCTGCACAAAGATTGCTGTGCTTGGTAGGTGGGGGGTGCCGTCCATACTCCTGCTGGGAAATCCTTAGGAGAAAGGCAGCTGGTATTGGATAGCTTCGAGTAATGAACTCATCAGCAAATAGAACACGTGAGCTCATTAATCTTCACTTTGCCTTTGGACCAAGTGGGAGCTTAGCTTCTCAGGAGACAAAATTTCATCTCTGTTCCTTTCCTTAAACCCAATCCAATTTTGAGTGAAACATGGCCGAGCTCTCCCTGGGAGCCGTGAGTAATGCGTTTTCTCGCATAGTGGATGGTCCAGGCTCGGCCTGTGCCCCGTGCCCCGTGCCCGCAGGAGCTCAGGGCAGCAAGGGAATGTTCTCTGGGTGAAGTTTATTTTTAAAAGTTAAGGCTGTCGAAACTTTCGTTCATTCTGGCCATTCAGTCTTTGCTCCAACTTCTGCTGTTCTTCTGAAATCACTGCCTCTACCCCTTGTCTCTGAAAAGAACAGAAATTGAGGGTGTGGAGATGAACGGCTCCCAGTTTGCAAGGGGTGGCCTCCTGGCCATCAGGATCAGTCTAGGCTTCAGAAAAGAAGTCTGAGCAGAGGTGCTGCTTGGAGAGTGAGGAGAGCCCTGGGGCGGCAGGGCTGCTGTGGGGGCCTGCTCCAGCCAGGGAGAGGAGGCTTAGGGGTGGTTCACATGCACCACAGGCTGGTCCTGTGGACCTGGTGTAGGCCCGTGGGACCCTGAGGTGTGGCGAGAGACAGCTGATGGATGAGGAGCCAGTCAGCACTGGCAGGGGCTTCCCAGCACCACCTCTTACCCCAGAGCGAGGGCCCAGAGGACATCAGGTGTCTGTCCGCCTTGCACATCCACGTACCCGCCAGCCTTCCTAGAAGTTGATGAGACGAGGGGAGGGAACAGTCACATTCTGATGCAGGGATGTTCCCTCTGTCCTCTGAGCCTCCTCTCGTTATTCCCATCAGAAGGACTCCATCAGACCCTCCCCATCCCTTTTCCTACCGGCTTCACCAGTGTCTCCCTCCGACCTCCCTGCTCCAGAGAGAGGACCAAGCCTGAGTGCGGGACCTCAGCCTCCTACCTGCCAAGTGGAGTTTAGAAGCATCAGGCCCCTTGGAGATGAGGGAGCTCAGCATTTCTGATTTGTCCTCTGTTTTTATGTCACACCTTTTCTAGCACTGAGATAACCCATTTTCCTTTGAGAGCCCCCTTCACATGCAGGTTATGGTTTGAGCTCTCCCACGGTCCCCCAGGCCCTAGCTGTACAGGAGGTAGACTGTAATTTCACATCATCACTTGGGCTGCGCCCTGTCTTCCTCCGGGAAATGCTGGTGTCCTGGGTGGATGTTCCAGGGACAGTGCTGAGCTGGCGCTCTGCTCCCCGCCTGCCCGTGGCCGGAGGGAAGGAGCTCGAGCCCCTGCTCTCCTAGGGAAGGTGTGTCCGCAGCAGCCTCCTTTGGCTTCTGTCTCCAGGGTCCATCCAGGCACGAGCAGCATTAAATGCCCAGTCGGCCTCTAAGGACATCACACTGAGCTGAGGAGGGCAGGGGGCTCCGTAATAAACTCTTAGCCGCAGGAGCCTCTGCCGTGACCGTCCACCCACTGAGGTGCCCCTTCCGCCCTCCAGACAGGGTGAGAGCCAGGCTTTGGGCATTTGGAAGCCACCCTAACCCTCTGTTTTCTCTGCTTCTTCCGCGTCTGCAGGTTACGTGTTCTGTATGTTACATCGCCTCCCCGAGCAGCATGACTGTACGTTTGACCACATGGGCCGAGGCCGAGAGGAAGCCATCATGAAAATGGTGAAACTGGACCGGAAAGTGGGGCGCTCCTGCCAGCGCATTGGGGAGGGGTGCTCGTGAAGGCCGGCACGGCCGCCCGTGACGCTGTTCTTAGTTCACTGATGTTAGCCTTATTTAGGACAGAGTCAGCCAGACACCTTTACTGGGCACGCGTCAGACCACAGCCAGTCCGTTTCCTTCCTTTAGCCAGCCATCCTGGTACTGTAGTTTAGGGGTTGATGGTGGTTGAAATTGATTTCTGGCTGGTTACTAAGGTGCCTGCTAGCCATTGTATAAAATTAAAACATGAAGAATATTTTTTTGAGCATGGCTAGTGGATTTAAAACAACACACCTGTCACTGCTGGAGTCAAACTTACAAAAAGCCTTAAGCGGAAAGGGTTCCAGGCGGAGACTCTGAGTTAGTCGAGGAGTAGAAGCTGGTGTTCAGTCCCCACACCGCACACGGCTCTGCCAAAACTCTGGTTCTTGTCCGGCCTTTCACCTCCTCACTTATCCTTAGTCCCAGCAGCAGGATGCCCGGTGGCCACGCTGCCTTGGCCACAGGAGGCTGCTGAGGTCTGCCACGTGGCTCGGCTGGGTGGTGGCCTCGCTCTCCCACCGAGCACATGGGGTGGGGGAGCAGGTTCTTATGAAAATCTTCACAAAATTTTTTACCTGACTTGTTATGAAAAAACTCATCACATGAGAAGAGAAACAGTAACCTCACTTTGAAAATTAGCTCCACTCAAGTCTAGTCCATCCACGAGAACCACCTTTCTACACAGGACCCAGGCACGAGAGGCCGCCGGGGCCGCCCGACACCCTGGCTCTGGTTTGCCACTTGCCAAGTACAGGGTCTGGCAGTTGATCACATGAGGCTGATTGCAGCGCAGCAGTGAGGCTGGGTCCTCATCGGCCTCTGCAGCTAGAGTTCTATATTGGGGGTTTTAAAAATGACGTTTCATAGCCCACAGGAGCCCCTGGGAAGCTGCTGCCCAGACTCTGCCCCTTCCAGCAGGAGCCTGCTTGGCCCCAAGAGTCAAGGGGAGGATGGCCTCGCCCCGTCTGCAGCCCTGTCGTCCAGGGACAACAGTCCTCACCTGCCACACAGCAGAGTTAGTGAGGGAGGCAGCGTGTGCCGCGGGGGCAGCGGTGTGTTGTGTACAACTGTGGTTCTTGGCCGGGGCCAGGCTCCGAGGGAGACATTGGCTCAGCAGGTGGGGGCACCTTGCTCAGCCTGTGCCTCGTCACATGGGCAGGCAGGAGTGCAGTAGCTCGAGCGGGTGGGGAAGCGGGTGGGCCTGTTTTCCCACGTTAGGAATCATACCAGCCGGGTGGGGGGAGGGTGGCAGAAAGGATAAGCTGAGCAGGTGTGCGTGGCCCAGAGCCCCTGTCATCCAGGCGGTGAGAGCCGAACGCTCCTGCAGGGGCAGTTTGGATCTGTCCACCCGCAGGCTATGGGAACAGTTTCACGCAGCAACTTGCCCTTTCATACCACAAGCAGGTCAATTCTGTCTGCCAAGTAATGCCTGCAACTGGAAATGTTCTTTGGTCCAGAATCCGAAATAGGAAATCATGCTCTTCCCAACCTCCCCCCCCACCCCCCCCGCCCCACCCCACCCCAACCAGAGTGGAATCCGCTGCAAAATCTCCAGCCTTAATTCTTGCTTCAGGACCCAGACCGGTGTCTTGCTCTAGGGCAGCCCAGGGCAGAGGGGCCGGGTCTGCCCACGTTTACCACTGTTGTCAAGCCACGGCCTCCGGCCAGTCCCGCCATCCTCAGTGAGCTGGCCTCGGCCCCACCACACTCTGCTCCCTCAGAGGCCCCCGAGCCCCCCCCCCCTCCTCAGGCCCCACCGGCTGCTGCTCGGAGGCAGCGATGGGGAGCCCAGCACACAGGCTCGGCCCTCACTTCCTGGTGGCAGAGCGGGGGTGGGGCGGGGGCGCTTGTTCCCTGCAGTATCTGTTCTGTGAAGTTTGTTAAATGTAAGGAAAGCTTAAATTCTTGTATCTTTAAAGAGAAATCTTATTTAACCCTTTTGTGTTCTAGATTTACTTACACAGCCTAGAGCTCGGTTTTAGTTTTAACATTGTGAAAATATTAAAAGACTCTTGTAACTTTATTCTTTTTTCTCCTGCTGAAAAAATTAAACCAGTCGTACGAAAGTTCAGGTTTCTCTGTTTCACCCATTCTCCTACATGCCCCTGGCACCACCAGGAACTAGTAAAGGTCTCCCTCCCGCAGCCCTGCAGTCCCTCTGAATTGTCTGTGGGTGGTTCTGCCAGGGGAGGCTGGGCCTGCACAGGTGTGTCTGCTGGGCCGGGTTTGCATGGGTCCAAGGAAGGGGGTCAGCACCCAAGGACGGACCCAGAGGATGAAGCATGGCGCTTCCCTGGAGGGAGGCCCAGGATGATGTATTTGCTGTGTGAACGCGCTAGTGTAGGGCAGCGATTTTCAACCGTTTCCGCTCGTGGCCCACATAAACTACTAAAATTCTGTGGCACACCAAAAAACATTTCTTGCCGATATGACCGAAAAATTGGTATTTATTCACACCAGGCAGCTGTGTTGGCTGTCGTTTATTTGGCAATCTAAGGGAAAAGAGTCAGTGCCCCTCAGGAGTCGGGCATTGCATGTTTTAAAATCCGGTGGCACACAGTTGGAAATCGCTGGTGTAGAGGGTACACTTGTGAGGGTGTCCAAAAACATTTGGCCGAGGAGTGCACCCCTCCCCACCACCTTTAAGGCAGAAATATTGGCCACAAGTGGTCATGACGATGATGAAGGATCTGCAGAGGAATCCGCAGTGCACGGAGTGAACAGGCGGGCAGAGCACCAGGCCTGGGGGCCTGGCCTCCAGTCAGCCCCGGCTTTGGGGCTTTGGGAAGAGGAGGGCGTTCGAGTGGGTGTAGGGGGACAGGAAGCCCCAGCCGGCAGTTGTAGTGGGACCGGTCGCGTGGAGAAGGGAGGACCAGACAGGCACCAGAGCAGTGGGAACGCCCGAGGAAAGACTGGGGGGCCTCAGAGAGTGTACCTCCTTCGCAGCCATCCTCAGAGCTCCCCCAGGGAGGGCTCCGGAAGAGGGGAATAGCCAGAGAAAGATGGGGAAAGACGGGAGAGGGGGCGGTGCGGGAAGGCCAGGCCTGGGAGGGGCTCCGGTGAGTGAGTGTCTGCACTTGATTTACCTTCTACCATGGGGTTCAGATATGAGTCTTAGAAAATTACACAAACAGAAATAGACAATTTATTGCAAAACAAAAATAAGAGGAACCATAGACCCTGCGTGACTTAGCCGTGAGCAACATCAAATACAAACCATGCGGACACAGACACAGTGACGAGTGTTGCTCTGGGAGCAGTCAGTGCTGGGACTCAGGAGCCTGGGAAGCCTGCAGGGTGTGTGCAGGGGGCGCCAGGTTCCCATCGTCCCATCGTCCTGTCCACGGGAGGAGTCGCGTGTGTAACATTTAAGAGAGCATATGTGTGAGTTAGAGATGGTAAGTGCAGCACAATGCTCTCCAGGTCCATCCATGCTGTTGCGAATAGTAAGAGTTCCTTCTTTTTTACAGCAGCATAGTATTCCATCGTGTAGATGTACCACAGTTTTCTAATCCACTCATCTACTGATGGGCACTTAGGCTGTTTCCAGATCTTAGCTATGGTGAATTGTGCTGCTATGAACATAGGGGTGCATATATCCTTTCTGATTGGTGTTTCTGTTTTCTTGGGATATATTCCTAGAAGTGGGATCACGGGGTCAAATGGGAGTTCCATTTGTAGTTTTTTGAGGAAACTCCATACTGTCTTCCATAGTGGCTGCACCAGTCTGCATTCTCACCAGCAGTGCACGAGTGTTCCTTTTTCTCCACATCCTCTCCAGCACTTGTCGTTTGTGGATTTGTTAATGACAGCCAGTCTGACAGGTGTGAGATAGTACTGCATTGTTGTTTTGATTTGCATCTCTCAGATGATTAGTGACTTTGAGCATGTTTTCATATGTCTCTGGGCCTTCTCTATGTCCACTTTTGAAAAGTGTCTGTTGTCCATTAGATCCTTTGTCCATTTTTTGATTGGATTGTTTATCTTCCTTTTGTTGAGTTGTATGAGGTCTCTGTAAATGTTGGAGATTAAACCCTTATCTGAAATATCATTGGCAAATATGTTCTCCCATGCAGTGGGCTCTCTTGTTGTTTAGTTGATGGTTTCTTTTGCTGTGCAGAAGCTTTTTATTTTTATGTAGTCCCATTTGTTTAATTTCTCCTTAGTCTCCATTGCCCTAGGAGCCGTGTCGGTAAAGATATTGGTACAACATATGTCTGCTATTTTGCTGCCTATGGAGTCTTGTAGGATTTTTATGGTTTCCCATCTTACATTTAAGTCTATTAGCCATTTTGAATTTGTTTTTGTATTTGGTATTTTTCAACTTTATATAAATGAAGTAATATTATGTGAATTCTTCATCATCTTTTTTTAAAATTTATTTATTGTCTAAAGTTTTACATATGTCTCCTTTTTCCCCAATTCATCCCCCCCCCCCAAGCCATTCCCACCCTGGGCACCCCTATGGTCCATAGCAGCACAATTTACCATAGCTAAGACTTGGAAACAGCCTAAGTGCCCATCAGCAAATGAGTGGATTAAAAAACTGTGGCACATTATACAATGGAATACTACGCTGTGGTTAAAAAGAAGGGACATGCCGAGACCGGTTTGGCTCAGTGGATGGAGCGTCGGCCTGCGGACTGAAGGGTCCCGGGTTCGATTCCGGTCAAGGGCATGTACCTGGGTTGCGGGCACATCCCCGGTGGGAGATGTGCAGGAGGCAGCTGATCGATGTTTCTCTCTCATCGATGTTTCTAGCTCTCTATCTCTCTCCCTTCCTCTCTGTAAAAAATCAATAAAATATATTTAAAAAAAAAAAAAGAAGGGACACATTTGCAACACAAGGATGGACCTGGAGAGCATCATGCTAAGCAAAATAAGCCAGTCGGAGAAAGATAAATATTACATGATCTCACTCATATGTGGGATATAATGATCAGCATAATTTGTTGAACAAGAATAGATCCAGAGACAAGTGGCGGGGGGGGGGGGGGGGGAAGTAACCAAAGGACTTGTATGCACGCACATTAGCGTAACCAATGGACACAGACACTGGGGCAGTGGGGGTTGCCCGGGTGGGAATGGCTTGCGGGGGGGGGGGGGGGGTGTCAAGCAGGGAAAAAGGAGACATATGTAAAACTTCAGACAATAAATGAATTTTAAACATGTAAGTGCAGCAGAAAAAGCTGGCAGTCCACTCACTCTCTTTGGAGTGGGGGTGGGAGTGAAGCAAGCTGTATGTGTCCTGCCCTAGGACTGTACACATGCATGATGTTGATGTTAAAATTCAAATTAAAGACAGAAGGGACCAGCCCTCCCAGGGTGCTGGGCACAGTGTTCAGAAACCAGCCTACCCCAGCACCCCCCAAACCAGGGGCAGGTCCAGGTCCCTGCCATGCCAAGTGGGGTGCTGGAAGATGCAGTTGGTGGGCTTGGCGGGACACACAGCACAGGACTTTTCCCCTCTAGACCAGTGGTTCTCCACCTTGGCTGCACATTAGAATCACCTGGGAATCTTCATCCTCCGGAAATTCTGTTTCTTTGTTACTAATGTTGTGGCCCCACCCCATAACAAAGAAACAGAATTTCCAGAGGATGAGGCCCAGGAATCAGGATTTTAAAAAGATTCCCAGGTGATTCTAATGTGCAGCCAAGGTTGAGAACCGCTGGGCTAGACCTTTTCTTAGTTGGTGCATCTTGGGACCAGCTGTGCCGATAACTCCTTGAGCACCTTCTGTGCTTTTTGAGGAAGACCTTCGGGCAGCCTGGAGGTCAGTGCACATGGGCCTCAGTGCGCATCTTCACAGCAGCCCAAACCCACACCACCTGGCGGGCGTGCTGGGCCAGTCCTAGACCCTCACCTTCCACGGGGTAAAGCCTGTTCCCTGGGTCCAAACGGCAGGTGCTTCCCAGCAATTATTGGCGGGAGTTGGGGGTGGATAGTGAGCCAGGAGCAACAGGTGGGTGACCACAGGCTCCAGAGCTCCCACCCGGGGCCCCCGCTGACCTGCGGCCAGAGCCCTGGCAGACTCAGCAAAGGCCCACAAACAGCCGTGGTTGGAGCTTATTCCGTGCACCAAAGGTTGCAGGTTCGGTCCCTGGTAGGGTGCATACGGGAAGCAGCGGATCAGTTTCTCTCCCTCTCTCTCCAAAATCAAACATATCCTCAGGTGAGGATTTTAAGAGAGCTACAAGATAAAACTGACAGGTCACCCTCCGTTTGCACCTGGGTTTGGCTGGGAAGGGGAGACAGGCAGCCTGGGGCTCAAGGGCGTCTCACAGACGCGGGTGATTAAGCTGCTGCTGATGAGATGCTCCCTGGACGGGACTTAGGATCACGTGTGATGGTGATAAAATGTCCAGTTGGGTTCATGGACTTAGGAGGCAGGCTGGTTGGCACCCCCATCCTGCCCTCCTGGGGGAGGGACTGAGCCTGAGCTATTGGAGGGCGTGGACTTGGTGGGGGCAGGGCTTTGGAGCAGGAGGCCAGTCAGAGGTGAGAATGTGCCAACCCCCTGGGCAGGGGCTTTGGAGCCCACAGGCCAGCCCGCCAGCCGCAGAGGAGCCAGGGGTCCGGACAGGATGGGAGACAGGACCCAAAAGGAGGACAGTGACCAGGACAGGCCTGAATGACGGAGGCCTTGGAGCCCATCGGGCAGAGCCTGGCTCCACACCTGCCGCTCTAGGCGCTGAGACAGTGGTGAGATGGGACCATCCAGGGTTTGCGCTGTGGAGGGATGTGGTCTGACGGGTTTTAAGGAGAGTTACCCAGGGACGAGGCTACTGGGTAACTCGAGTGACCGATGGGGGGCGGGGCTCGGGCAGGGAGGTGGGCTGACCTGCGAGGCAGAGCTGACAGGAGTGCAGACAGTGGGTGTGGGTGAGGGTTTGGGGATGAACACCTGGGAGTGTGACAGGTTCCCTGGGTGCTGAGGTGGCTTCACAGTGAAATGACGTGCTAGCCGAGGCCCCTCCCTCGCCGAGACGCCTCCCCTACCCCTGCAGGTCCCAGGGTTTCTAAGTTTGCAGGAACCAGATACCTAACTGCGGTTGATGGGAAGGGTTCTGGGTTCCTCGTTCAATTCCAGCTTCCCACCACCACTCCCGCTCCTGTGGGAGGGGCTGAGGCCACATGGGCATTTTGGGGATTTGGCCAAGGGGAGTTGAGTTGGGGAGAGAGTTAATTCGGAATTAGTGGGTTATGTTTGGTGTGGTTGCAGCCCGTCCCTGTATAGTGGGTGACTGGCGGTCATCCTGGGCGAGGGTGGCCTCTGGGAAGACCAGCCGCTCACTGTGCCGGGACTTGCGACTTGAAGGTGCAGGCCCAAGGTTGTTGCAGCCGAGCATGTCCTGCAGAGCCTGGCCAGGCACAGCTGGGTGGAGGGGGAGTCTAGACGGGGGAGGTATGGAGCCAGAGGTAGTCCGCGGGAAACTGTCCCCCGTCGGTCCTTGTCCAGGCCTTGGGGAACGAGTGTGCTCAGCGGCGACGCAGACGTGCCACTTTGTTCAGCGAAGAGGGCAAGATTAGGAATTCTCGCTGTGCCTGGACTCTCACAGCTCATGCAGCAAGACCTTGGTCACGGTTTCCCCAACAGTTCTCAAAAGTCACATCTGTGCCAGTGAGTTGTGAAGATGAAAGAAACTTCTTTGAAGTATCAACAATGCCAAACACATTGTGATCAGCCGAGCTGGAGAGATCGCACTCGGCTCTGCCTCCCTCACAAGAACTGTAGTGTGGATATTCTGGGCTTTTTAATGTTTGGGTATTTGTCAGCTTTTAAAAATGGAATGTGTTGTGATTTCTTATTCAGATTCACCTTTGAACCTAATTTTGTAGTCATTTAAAACATTCTTAAAGAGGGGCTGCCAAAATGTATAAACTTCAGGCGAGTTGAGGGGGATGAGAAATGGTCATTTAAGCGCACGGTGCTGCGGAGCGGGGTCCGAGGTCCTCCCCGTGCCCCGGGCTGACACGAGGAGCTTGGGTCTGCGTGTGGTCACCTGTGTGGCCACGCACCTGCTTAGGTCGGCTGACAGTCTTGGTGGAGGAAGCGGGCGCTGACTATGGTGTGAGCACCACGTCATGTCACGTACTGGCTGAGCAGCACTGGTCTGAGGACAGATGAGAAGGGCCATGGGTTTGCTGTGATTTTAAACATGTCCTTGAATGCCCTGAGCCCCTCCCCCTGAATGTGGCTGGCCTGGTAACTTGCTTCTAAGACTGGCACATGGAGAGGGCTGCTTCCTGGCTGTGGGCTGGGGCTGCTGTCTCACATGTGCCACAGGGGCTCGGGGCCGACAGGTGAGGGTCTGACTGGTCACGCCCACGAGGACCTTGATGACCAGAAAGTGGAACAGCAGGTGTCGTTGTTTGGAGACGGACCCCTCGGGCACTGTTGGTGGGTCAGGAATGGTGTGGCCACTGCAGAAGGTGGTTTGCTGGTCCCTCAGAAAGTTACACAGAATTACCGCATCATCCAGCAATTCCACTCCTGGGTATACACCGACCATGAAAGCAGGGACTCCCACACGTGCACACACATGGCCACAGCAGCTCCATCCACCGTGGGCAAAGGAGGCCACATGGGCACTGCCCAGCGCTGCGCGAGTGAGAGAAGCCAGGCACAGGAGGCCACACATATGCAACTCCATGTAAATAAAAGGAAATTCACAGATGGAAAACAGATGGGTCACCACCAGGGGTGGAGGGCAGAGCACGGGTTTCCTTTCCAGGTGATGAAAACAATCCGGGTGCTGTTTGCACACCATCGTAAAGGTACTAACCGCCACCAAATTGGTCGTTTAAAGTGGGGGAGTTTATGTTGTGTGAATCTCACCTCAATTTAAAAAAGAGTCTGGCTGCCTTGGAGCCGCCGCTGGAGAGCCCGGGAGGCAGCGGCACTCGCCACACGCAGGGAGCATTGCCTAGCAAGAGGGTCCTTCCATTCCCACCAAAGGGCACACCAGCCAGGATATGTTACTCAACACCCTAAACCCAGCGCCCCCATTGGGTTCACCTGCTGCTCAAGGTTTGCCCACCCAGAAGAGACCCCTCCCTGGGGGATAGGCCCGCAGGTGATGCTCAGGGTACTCCAGAGGGGAGGGGCGCGCTGCCAGAGGAGAGCAGCAGGTGGAGGAGCCAGGCTTGGCGCAACGCACCTGATGAAATGGGGTTTTAGGACTATTTCTGGAGTAAGGAAAATGAAGACGGAAAGGCCTGAAGACTGTGTTAGGCCAGCGGGATGACGTTAGCGGATCATCAGGCTAGCTGGCAGTGATCACACGCCTACTTCGTGCCAGGCGCTGTCCCAGGAGCCGTTCAGACGCCTTAACTAGTCGTCACAGTCTGTGAAGCAGTAACTGTTAGCTCCATTTGACAGGCGGGAGAACTGAGGCTCAGAGGCCAGCCTTGTAGCCCACGTCTCCTGAGCCATGCGGCTTCTCTACAGATAATGTGAGAGGCACTGAGCTGGCCCGGGGCCAGGAGGACCCACAGGCCTCCCCGTGGGACACACGGCGCCACCTTACAGAGGAGGCCCCTGGATGATCATTCCTGTGTGCAGACCCGTGTCCTCGTTTGTTCCCGTGTCCTGTGTGTCAAGGTCAAATCCAGCCCGCCATCGTATCTCCCACCACTTCCTAAGTCTCCGGCATCCCCTCCTTTTCATTCTTTTTCCTCAAGCCATGTGTCGTTTTGGTCCTTGCTTATGATTTTGAGGGAGGGGAAAGCGACAGTGGATGTCATTGTGCCTCGTTTGCACAAGTTGGAATTGAGATTGCCCATTGCCCTCCAAACTAGCATCTACCACCCTTGACTTCAAAGTCCAAGACTTTAGATCTTTAAAATGTAAATAGATGAAACAAGTAGAATATACACAAGTTCTGTGGTCCAGGTAGGGGGAGGGGCAGTCAGATGCGTAGCTACTGCAGGGGAGTTCATCCTCCCACGTCCTGGGCAAGTGCGTCCTGGCACAGATACTGTGCGTAACCCCTGGCCGTGGGGGGAGCCTTGGCAATGGAGGGAGTGCTCCAACCCAGCAACATGAAAGGGCAGCGTGTTAGGAGGGTGAACATTGAGAGAGGAAAGTGGGGACCCACACCTGAGCTCACAGCCAGCCTCAGGGGCTGTCCCAAAGGCGGTCAATTCCAGAAAACCGATTCCACCAGAACCGAACGCTGTGGCACTGAGCGCCGCCTCGGCTGTCACCACCAGGTGCCCGTCCCTCAGCCCTCACTGTCTCACCTTTGGGCTCCACCGGGCACCAGGGCTCAGCCTGGGCCCCGTCTCTTCCTGAGTGATCCCTTCCCGGCTCCATAACCACCGGGGAGGTGGCCCAGGTCTTCCCCCGCCCAGGCTCCAGCTGCTCTCAGGTGTAGTTCAGCTCCGAAGGCTGGGTGCTTTGTGGGAACCGGACTGCAGCCCGACCACCGCCCGCAGGCCGGGCTCACGCACATGGCACCTTACCAGGTCCCCAGGCGAGTCTCACAGCAGCCGCCCTGGAGTCACCGCCTACGTGGAACCAAACCTGCCCCGGCAGTGACCGCGCCTGCACCGCCCTCGGAAAACGCCGTTACACCGTCACACCGTCAGCTGCAGTGAAACCTCAGGCATCCTGCGCCTCCTGGTCCCGTGTAGCAAAGCCCGAGGGTTTCACAAACACCCCAGTCCAGGCACGGCTGCCCTGCAGGCCCTCCAGCCCAGAGGGGCTGTGGGAACGTGACCGCGCTCCAGTGCCTGTCGTTTTCCCTCGGGCCTCGCTGGGCTTCGTGTTTGGCGAGCAGGTCCCTCTGAGGTCCGGCTGCAGGGCCTTCCTGGTGTGACAGACCCGGCCTGCCAGCAGCTGACCCGCCCAGGCCGGGCCCTCCCATCCCTCGGAGTCCGCAAACCCTGCGGCCACCTGCCCAGCAGCCGCACCTCCCACCGCGGCTGCTCCCGGTCCACGCGCCCCGGCTCTCCCCCTTCTGCTCTCCCTGCGGGAACTGTCCTCGCAGCCGGGCGCTCGCCAACACGCCTGCCCTTCCGCTGGCTCCGTCGCAGCAGGGCCAGTTCTCCCTCCAGGGCCCTCCGGCCAGTTTGGTCCTGTCCCCTCGGGCTTTGCCCAGCTGTCACCTCTGGGAGGCTTCTCAGGGCCCACCCGGACCTGTGAGCGGCTTCTAGCCCTCACCTCACGGAGCCCACAGCGGGCGTGCTGTCACCCCCTCGGAACTGAGGGCCTCGAAGCAGCTCCTTTGTTCTGTGGGCGTGGGTGGCCCTGGTCCCCGGCACTTAGAGCGTGAGCACGGCGGCCGGGCCCGCGCTGAAAGACCAGTGCTGGGCCGCGTGGTGGGGCAGCCAGGGGACGGAGGGGGAGACAGCACGGGGGGGGGGGGGGGGGGGGGCGCGGCAGGATGGCGAACCCGCTGCTCCCTGGATGTGGTTTTGTCTTGTTCAAGACCTCAATCAACAGGAAGCTCGGAGGTAAGCGCACGTGACCAGGCCTAAATCAAGTTTCCCAAGGGCCTTGCTCAATGGCGGCTCCCCTGCGAGGCCCGGGCGGCTCAGAACAGAGGCCTGGGGGGGCGGCCTGCCTGCTGCAAGCCGGGCAGTAACATGCCCGGGCGGGCGCTGAGGCCCAGTGCATTCGCGGAGGCGTTTCTCCCACCAAAACACCACTGAAGAGGCATCTCGGGGAGGAGGGAGAGGGGTCCCCAGTGCGGGGAGCCCGGCTCTAAGGCCTCTGCTCTGAGGAGGAAGCGCAGAGCTGCGGCCCAGGGACGCGGCAGGCCCTGTGTCAGCGGCTGCAGGGGAGGAGGCGACAACACTGGCTCTGAGGCTCCACACACCACGGGGAGGGAAGGCAGGGGGAGCGGGGACGGACGCCTGGATGGGGACCTGCCCCAGGGAGGGGCTGCGGGCGGCTGTGAGTCGTCCCTTCGCTTCTAAGCGGGGCGCGCTCTTACAGGCACCCACGCGGGATGGTTGGAACGCAGGTTGCATAATTGCTCACTTTGGCTGCTCCACCAAGTGAGGGGCCGCAGCCTGCCCTCAAGTCCATCCCGTACCAAATGGCCCACCTGCCCGGAGCTTCCCCGGGCGCCAGAGGAGCCGCCCTGGCCCCACCACATCTCGGAGGCCCCACACCGGCCCGAAGACGGGGGTGGCCCCGTTCTCGGGGAGTTCAGTTTGCACCAGTGTGACCAGAATCGTCACGGCCAAGGCCCCTGTCACCCTGAGGGGCTCCTGTCACTCCACACCCCCGTCCAGGCCTCTCCCCTCTGACTTTTGCAGGTGCTGGGGGGCCAGGGCCAGGGCCAGGGTGCCCTTAGGACCTTGGTTGGCAGAGGCAGGCGGCCTTGGTCAGCAGCTCTGCCCCCACCATCACCTCCTCAGAGCTCATCAGTGCCCTGTCCCATCGGTGGTGGGGCTGCTGACCAGGGCCAGGAACACCCCATTGCTTGGGGCCGGTCTGCGATGGTGCATCTGCGCCCCCCCGCAACTCTGTCAGGCGCAGGACAGGCAGTAAACCCAGAACCCAGGGCTACAAGCTGCCATGGGACCAGCCTGCCCTGTGACCACACCCCCCCCCCGCCCCCTCTTACCCCCCCCCCCCCAGGATCCGAAGCCAAGGCCACGCCCCCAGGGCCAGGCATGGTGACCTCACACAGGCTGGTTCTGTCCACCCTGGGGCTCATGTGGCAGGAAGAAGCTATTTGAAGGCAGATGGACGGACTGTCATAGTCAATGCCACTAGGGTTCCCAGGGCCTCAGACCGACTGGCCGCCTCCCTCCACACCTCCCAGGGCAGCAGGTCTGCTCTGCGCTGGCCCCCGCACCCTTCAGGGCTGTCCTCCGGTGGGAAGGAGCCCGCACCCTCCAGCCGCCTGCCGCAGCCAGCAGGGGACAGCCAGCAGGGGACAGCCGTGCAGGCCTTCTCCTCACCTCCTGGCTCAGGGCTGTAAATAGGATGCAGACGGCAAATGCACAGACATTTACCACAAATGCAGGTGTGTGACTGAGTCCTTAGGGGGGGCCTCTGGGGAGAATGTCAGTTCTTAAAAAAGGAGCTAAGGGTGGTGGGGGCCATCCATCCGGCTTGTCCGGGAGAAGCCGGCTCGGTGAGTGTCACAGAGGAGACGAGTGACAGGCCCAGGGCAGAGGGACTCAGAATGAGCGGGGGGAGAGGGGGGGCGCGGCACCCTTGCCCCTTCTGCTATGTTAGAACATTCCATGAGCATTACCTTAATTTTTTTAATGAGTCATCTTAAAAGACCAGTTCTATTCTAACAAGGGTATAGGGGGCTCATCTGGCAGGGCCAAGCCCACCCCCGATGGAGGCAGGGCCAAGCCCACATCAGTCCAGCACAGTCCTGCCTGAAGGGGTGTGGGGGTGCTTGGTGGGGACTCAGTCACCCACACAGCGCCTGTCTGCAGAGGCGGGTCCCAGGCCCCAGGGAAGTGCACAGCCCCTGCAGCCAAGCTGCTGGAAACCAGAGAACCCGTCCTCTCTCCTCCACAGACCTGCAGGCTGCTCTACCCGCCGCCCTTCCCATTCGTTCTGTGGCACCTCCAGGGCCCCTGGATCCTCACCTGTAACCAGGTGTGAGGGCAACTTCCAGGAGGCGGCAGCCGCACTCGGGTGCCTGCATTGTCTCAACCACCCTCCCCCTTTCCCAGAAACCAGCAGGCACACCAGCACCCTGAGGACTTCTAACTTAATATTCTAGGCACAAAGCCCAGGTGGCACAGACAGGCACTGACCTCAGTTCCTGGGGCCACTAGTGAGCACAGGGCTGCTGCTGGAGCTGTCGGGCCAGCGCGCAGCGTTCGGGGCTGCGGCCACGGCCCTGGCCACGGTCACAGGCAGAGCTATGGCCACAGGCAGCTGCTGGGCCCCGGCCACCTCGGCAGCATCAAGGGACCTGCCACCCACAGGAAAGGCAGGGAAACCCCGGAAAGCAAACACTAATGAGGAAAAACTCCTGGAAGGAGACCAATTTAATTTTTCTTTCCCCCTTTGACCCCTTTCTCTTCTGTCCAAAGGGAGACTCTTCACTGCAGCCGCGATGGGGACACTCCCTCTGTTACAAGCGGCTGCGGCACCAGGGCCCTCTGCTCTTTATCACACACTGTGCCTTCCTTTCCCCGAGTCTCTGAAAAGGATAAGTGATTACAATTCTGTTATCTTCTAAATTAAATAAAGGTGAAGTTGACTGGGCTGCAGCCGTCTGCACAGCAGTTTAGCAATTGGGGCGACAGCATAACTACTGGGCAATTTTTTTTGCACAATTCGAAAGTCATTTTTTTCTATTTTTTTTTTGCCAAGGAATCAGTCTAACAAACATCCCACTGTTGCTGAAAATAATGTCTTTTCCCAAATCATCTAGGAATAAAACACTTTTAATGTATTTGTCATTAAATCCGATTTTAAAAGTGACAATTTAAAGAGCAATTGAGAAGAGTCCCACATCCATCATGGGCTCATGGTTCTAATATCAGAAACAGAACAGAAAAAGCACTGAGAATGCAGAAAACGTGTGTGTGCAGATGGCTGTTACACTACTGCACCTGCTTCGAGTTGGCAGCTTGAATAGCACCTTGACCAGGTGTGCCCTCCCCCTGCCCCCGCCCCAGGCCCTGCCAGGCACAGGCCCCCCAGCACAGGCTCCCAGCGTGCTCACTGCTGCCCATGGCCCCAGAGGTGCCTGCGAAGGCTCCCTCCCACAGCCCTGCTGCAAGTGGCCTTTCACTCCCAGGGTGCCCGCCCTTGACTGGGGGCAGGGAGAAGGGGGTGGTTACAAAGCTGCTGTTTTAGTTTGTAATTGACGAGGGTCACAGTAACGGGCCAGAGGTCACAAACACCCGTCCACCTCCACTGAGGGTCCAGCCTCACCTGACCTTTACTCAACCCGGACACCAGCCAGGCCGTGTCCTCATAGAGGCGAGGGAGCCGGGTCCCACACCAGCCCTGCCCTGCCCTGCCACGGCCCGGCCCAGGCTCCTTCCTCAAACCGGGTGTCCAGGAACCCGCCCAGCAGAGTGCTGCCCAGCTTGCACCCGCAACCCAGGAGGCCCCCTTGGTCTCTTCCTGTTTGGGGGGCGTTTCGGTCCAGGTGGCCGCAGGGGAGAGGTCCCCCGCAGGCTGGAGAACAGCAGTGGGGCAGGCGTCTGGTGACTCGCCGTCGCCCCCTGGAGGTGCAGGCCTCGGTCTGGCCTGTGCGCTGTGAGAGGCCTCCAGGGGGGTCTCCAGCCCCTGCAGCCCCCTGCTCCCCAGTCAGGAGGCCATCAGGAGGGCAGACCCCTGCCTGGTCCAGGGGGCAGCTGCACAGCGTTTGCTGAGCTCCTCTGGACGCAGAGCAGCGTCCATGCCCATGAGGCCTCCAGACACGTGTGGGCGAGGCCAGCTGTCTCCCTGCCACCATGTCCTCAGACTGCCTCGGTTTCCCCTTCCTTCCCTTCCTCCGATAGTAGGAGCCGCTGAAGTGCCAGAGGCGGGGGGACCGATTCCATTCTCTCAAGACAGACCTACAGCAGAAGTCACACTCCAAGGGGGTCTCCAGGACACAGCAGGGAGGAGGGGGGCCTGGCAGGGAGGGGGGAGGGGGGTTTGGTGGGGAGGAGGGAGGAGGGCCTGGTGGGGAGGGGGGGCCTGGCGGGGAGGGGGCAGGGGGGCCTGGCGGGGAGGGACCGCTGGGCCCAATGCTCTGACACAGTCTGCGCCCCTTCAGGGGGAGGCGGCTGGGGCCTGGCTGGGGGTGTGCTGTGTGGGCAGCGGGCCACCCCATGTCCCCGGGTCCTCGCTGTGAACTTCCTCCCTGGACAGGTGACGTCAGCGTTTACCAAGAGGCCCTTCGACAGGTGAGCCTTTGAAAGCGTCTGCACTCACCTGCTGCCCATGTGTGGCAGGCGGGGTGCTCCGTGGGCAGGAATGCGCCCACAGGGGCCGGGGCTGGATGCGCACAGGCTGGGGAGGAGGGCAGGTAGGAGCGCGAGGAGCAGGGAGACTGGGGGCCGCTCCTCCCGCTCCTCCCAGCGTGCTCCAGTCCTTCATCCACAGGCCCCCACTGTCCCCAGTCACTCGGACCGACCCTGCTCTTTGTACAGCCAAACCACCATGTCTTTAAGACGCCAGAGAAAGGACCCCTGTAAGCGCCCCCCAGCGGCCACAGGGTGTGCAGGACTCTGGTCTGGGGGAGCTTCAGGGGAGTGGGCAGCCAGCCAAGGGAGAGCTGCAGAGAGGAAACAGCGACAGGAATCTGATCGAGTTACAAGGGAACCCAATGGAGATGACAGACACAGCAGCTCCGCTGAGTGAGCCGCGAGACGGATGGCGCAGTGAGGAGGAAAGTGTCTCGGAACTGGAGGATGGAGGATGACCAGGGCCGCGCCAGCCCCAGGCCTGCATTCCTGCCCGTCCTGCTCGCGGCCCCACTGGCGACTGGCAGACAGGCCCAGCCAACTGGGGGTGTGCAGGTTCCACAGGCATCTGAGCGTCATCAGCACGCGCACAGGACGCTCCTGCCCCTCCCGAGGCAGATGCACCGCAGACAGACAGGTCCGTGACCCGGCAGCCCAGAGAGTGCCCGCTGCTCAGTGCCCGCTGCTCAGTGCCCGCTGCTCAGTGCCTGGCTGCTCAGTGCCTGCTGCTCAGTGCCCGGCTGCTCAGTGCCCGCTGCTCAGTGCCCGCTGCTCAGTGCCCACTGCTCAGTGCCAGGCTGCTCAGTGCCCGCTGCTCAGTGCCCGCTGCTCAGTGCCAGGCTGCTCAGTGCCCGCTGCTCAGTGCCTGTGTTTTGCTGAACTTCCTCGGAGGAGTCCCTGTCAGCCCTGGGGAGGTGGCACGTGCTTCTCGCTGCGCCCCACGCTTAACCGCTCAAAACTAAGGAAGGACAATTAGTGTCAAAGGGGTTAAAACAAGCGCCGTTTGAGCATTTCAAAAAGACACGAACACCTATGATTCCGCAGACAGGGAGTAACTAAAAGAAATAAAAAGCCATTCAGTTGCCAGGGTGACGTGTTCAGGAGGAGACATGAAGGAAACCCATTTCTCAAAGGGCGCCCCCTGCCCGCCCACTCGCGCCTGCTCTGGGCCTGGTGAGACTGGAGAGGTAGGGTGTGAACGCCGGACTGATGAAGACTGAAGGCCATTGTCTCCCCCTGGAGACCAGCCTGATGGGAACGAACTGAGGGGAACAAAGCGGCCCCTTCCCGTCCTGGGAGCAAACCTGCTCCGTGTCTGTCTCTGCCGCCGGGCCTGCTCCCCGCAGGAAGGGGCGGGGCAGTGACAAAGCCCTGCTGGGGACAGGGTGCCCGTTACTGGTGCTGCCGGCCGGATGAGCGAGAGGCCGGGCTGGAGGGCAGGGAGCCGCCGCCGGGGGCCTGCAGGGCGCGGGGCTCAAGCGGCTGACTGGCCGGGCTGGTGTCCCCTGTCCCCGGCTCCTCGCTGGTTTCCTCCTTCAGGCTGCTCTGCTGCTCCGGACACTCGAAGTGGACACAGTGGAACACCTGGCGGGAGAAGGCAAACCGTGAGTGATGGTCAGTGTCCACCCTGGGCTGCCACCGGAGCGGGAGGACGTGCTGCTCGCCTGCCCCGTGCAGACGCCCAGCAGCAGCTGGAAGGCTGGGACGCAGTTCGGCACCAGGCCTGGGTTCCTCTGATGTTGGTTGCTTTTGTCTCCGGAGCTCTTCTTTTTAGCTCGTTCATTACTTCCTGCTTTGGGCAGTTGGGCAACGTGGACTATGGAACTGGTGGTGAAGATGCTAAAAACCCCTGAGTTGTACCCTTTCAATAGGTGACTTGTATGGTATGTGAACTATCTCAATAAAGTTGTTACTTACAAAAAAGCCACAGGGTATCACCCCAGGGGAGGACCCAGGCTCATCTCCTAGGGTGCAAACCAGCCCCTCCCTCTCTAGCCTCCTCTGGGAGCCTAATTATATGCTGGGAGGGGACTTCACCTGCCATGCCTGGGCCAACCTGCAGCCAATGCCTCACCAAAGGAGGCCCCCCCCCCGCCCCCGCCCCCCAACCAGGACCAGGGGCAGTTGGCCTACACGTCACCGTGGAAGCAGTTCTGGGCTCTGTGCGAGTCCTGTCTTCCACCCTGTTTATTTTTTCCTGTCTCATATTAACAAAAATAACTATTTAAACTTAGGAACTATTTTACTGATCAAAAGGATTCCATGTTTTCCCACAGCCCCATGCACTCCAGGCCTCCAGGCAGGGCCTGAGGGAAGGGCAGGGACAGGCGGGACGTGGGGAGGAACGGGCCTGAGCAGATGTGAGCAGCAAACGGAGGGGAGAAGGGCTGTCGGCCGGCGAGGCTTTGGAGCAGGGACCCCCGTGGCCCGCTCACCCCATGAAGACCATCGTCCCCCACGGAGATCGTGTGCGGGAGTGTATGTGCTGGGACGGGGCCAGGACACTGGGGAGGACACTGCGGAGGGGGATCAGCTTCCTCAACCAGTGGTGGGAGCTTCGGCGCGAGGCCGCAGAGGCCGAGAGGAGGCGCTGTGTTCCGTGACGCGCTTTAGAGAGAAGGGCCACACCTTGGTTACATGTTAGAGGCGAGGTCTAGATGGTGGGACCCACCCGGAAGGTCCTGACCTGCTGAGGGGACTGGCACAGCTCCCTGGGGAGGCCGAGGGGTGAGCAGGGTTAGGAGGGCCCAGCGGAGGCAGAGGTGAAGGTCAGTGGGGGCAGCAGGGCGCAGGCGCAGCCTGACTGGAATGGGATTGAAGGTGAGTTCCAGCTCCTGAGGGTCCCGAGGGCCCGAGAGCGTCTTAAAGACACTGGCGAGCTGAGCCAGACATGTGACAGGAACTGAGGCTGGGGGGGCGGGGGCAGAGGAAGCTCCAGAACCAAAGCACCTGGACACACTCGGGGCAGGGCCTGCTCTCCTGCTCCGTACCCTGAGGCTTCCTGCCCTTGGCCCCAGGCTCCTCCCACACGGACCAAAGGCCACGGGCAAGTAATAAGACGGTGCAACCTGTTGTAAAGCTGTCCTTGAACCTGCGAATGCTAGGACTCGATCCTCAGTGAGTGACTGGTTTCTACAGATACACCCGCAAAGGGCTGGTGGCGCCTGAAGCCGGTGGGGACAGCAAAGGAGACCCACCGGGCGGACACGCTGCTGGCCCTCCCCTGGCCACCCCGTGAGCACAGAGAATGCTGACCTCATGCTTCCTTGGGGAGGGGCCCCCCTTCCCTCCCCAGGGGCCTGCTGGACACCCGCCACTCTCCCCGAGGGAGGACCAGGCAGAGGAGACTGTAGGGGGCTCAGAAGGTAGAGCTGGGGGTCGAGGGGCTTCGTCCACAGCTTGAGCAGGGCCACACATGCGCACTGTGCACACCCCCCCTCACCCATCTACTGTAGAATCAAGTTCACAGAGAAGACAAATGTAATATCAACTGTGAAATTATATTTAAAATAGAAATCCCGTGCTTTCCTTCCTGCATCACTATTTTTTCCATATTTCCACTTCAATTCATTTATCTACCACTGTTTCACATTTCAAACTCTAATTCTGAGACTAAGTGAGGCATTCATCTCCGGTCTGCTCTCCTCATTTGCACAGACTGTTTCCTCAGAGTGAGCTGATTCTCCCCGAAAGCTCAGGCCTTTGCTGTCCTCGCCATGGCACTTCCTGCGAGCTCCACGTGGCAGCTGCTCGCGCTGGCCCGGTCTCTCCTTCCTTTCCTTCCTTGTTCTCTTCCTTCTATATCCAAACTCTCTCTTTGGGCCCATCTGCAGGCTCTGACCTGGCCTTTAACACCGTGGGGGCCCTGCGCTCCGACCTGCCTGGCACAGGTGAACTTGAAAATCTTTTAAGTGGCAACATTCATCTGGTCTCCTCCATCGGCTTCCCCCTCGTGAAGCATTTGGAGGGACAAGACCATCTCTGCCGGGTTATCCACAGTCTCTCCTGCTTTATGAACACTCCTCTTTCCAAGCATGCCACGGGCTGGGCACGGCAACCCTCCAAACACAGCTCTGCTTCTTCACGTCACCCGACACTTTCTGCCCCCAGAGCTGCCTGAGAGAGAGCACACGGCCCGCCCTCTGCCCGGAAGCATGTGCAGTCTCTCTGAACACGGTCCGTCCCCTTCCTGACCCCGCCTCCCTATCCTGCCCCATCTTGCTCTTTAACCGGCCATTTGTGTGATCCCCACTCCACCTGTCAGTACTCTCTGAGGATCCTCCCTGCACTGAGTTGCATCTGTCCTCATTGCCTCCCTCGAGCGCTCCCCTCTTGTGTGGAATGGGTTTCCCCCCCTGTGCTCTTGTGAGCTCTTCGGCCTCCAGATTTCCTGGTGAGCTCTGCGCAGCCCTCCTTCCAGGCTTCAGGGTGTCTCCTGCCCCAGGGCCCGGCCCGCCTGCCTCTGTCTGCTGGTGTGTGGGTGCCCCTCTGACTCAAGGACCACGCATGCCGTCCTTTCTCCCGCTCAGGGCCTTGCACAAGAATAAACAAATCAATAAAAATCCAGGATTGAAAAATAAAGCTATAAAAGATCTCAGTGTGGTGAGGCTCTGACTAATGGCTGGTTCACCTAAGAAAGGTCCCCATCAGCGAGGCTGTCCGAGGGGCAGGTGGCTTGCCGCCCCCACCGAGCGGGAAGAAAGCCTGGAAGACACTGTCTGCCCAGAGCACTTAGTAAGTGTCCACGGCCTGACTCCTGCTGCCTGGTTCCCGCCTCAGACCCACTCCTCCAGCCGGTGATGGCACGCCTTCAGCGCCTGTAACCAACCGTTTTAAAATAATAATTGATAGACTCACCTTTCCCTGGAATGTGATTACTAAACCCACCCGTCCCTGGAATGGCGATGACTGGCTGTAAACGTGATATGGCCCCAACCAGAAGGAACACCCTGTACGGACATATACATGGACTAACCAACCAGCTCTCGCCAAGTACCCCAAGCCCTCGTGCCTTCCTCATTCTCCTTAAAGGAGTTGTAACCGCGGCACGGGCTGCTGCGCTCCCCTGTGAGACAGCCCGGCAGGTCTTTCCTCCAATAACGCCTGTGTCACCTGGTTTTCGGCCTCCGGCTGATCTTTCAATAATGTAAATGGCCGCTTTCCCCAGCACACCTAACAATACCAACAGCAAAACTCGCTGGCTGTTTCGGTTTTCTCCTCTGCACATTTCTCCAGAATCATAACCATTTTCCCGACACTGCCGGGCTCAGGCAGACCTTCCATCTAAGTTGGGGAAACTGGAGGCGCTTGGAAGTCCCACTGCTACCTGCCTGCTGAGCTCCCCGGGCGCTGGGAGGCGCTGTGACCAGAAAGCGAGGCCAGACAGGAGGACCCAGGCGGCTTGGAGCC
Organism: Myotis daubentonii; assembly: GCF_963259705.1. NCBI lineage: Eukaryota > Metazoa > Chordata > Mammalia > Chiroptera > Vespertilionidae > Myotis > Myotis daubentonii. The sequence goes on along the minus strand of NC_081845.1, from coordinate 90,581,664 downwards.
GCGCTTTGGCAGAGACCCCCTGAGCCCCAAGAGTGTCACTAAAGGCCCAGCTAACTTTCGTGCGGTCCCCTGGCACTTCTGGAGGGCAAGCAGGCTCTGAGATTCAAAGGTAACATACAGGAAAGCTACCTTTATTAAGTCACACAACTGAGGGGTGAAGATTCTATGTGAGAGAGGGTGCTTACGAATGGAAAGATGGGTGAGGCCTGGAGTCAGTGGAGAGGTGGGGAGTGTAGTGGGCGTCAGAGTGAGCAGGCTGCGGACAGGCAGCGCCAGGAAAGGGCACAGAGGGCAGGAGAGACTTCCTTTAGAATATTACGAAAGGAATGCATGCATATGGTGGCAAATAATATGCATCTAAAGAAAGCAGATGACTACAAACACTTAAACCTTGTGTAAAAAAATCATAACATCAGCAGAGCCACTTTAAAATGGAGCAGAGCTGCCACCCAGGAGGCACTGCCTGGCAGTCCTGGGCCACAGATGCTCGGATGTGAAAACAGGGCGAAATAACCTCTGCCCTGCACCTCCCGCCACGCTGTGCCCCAAGACTGTCTGCAAGGATAAGAAGGAAGCAGATACTGTACCCACCCACTGAGGACTGTGGGGCCAAGCATTTTAAACTGGTTAGCGTTGGCATCACTATGTTCTGTTATCAGCACCAACAGGACCCGTCCTTCCACGGATGTGACTGTCCCCTCCCTTCCCGTAAGCCCCGGGCCTCTGTCTCCTGACCGGACATTCCTTGGGCTTCGCCTGAAGATGCTTCCTGAGTAGCTATTCTTTGATCTCAAATACATGCCTGTTGCCTCTCACTGGGCAAGGCCTTTTATTTTCAGGAGAACACTTGAAATCCCAAGGCAGAATTTAACCATTTGGGATAAACGGAAAAGAGTCATTTTTAAATGAAGAATAACATAACTTGGTAACAGAGCCAGTAAGACTGACAGGAAGGAAAGGGGCCCTGTGATTCCGGGTTCTCTGGGAGGAGACTCGCAGGCGGCAGGGCCACCCTCTAGGGGTGGCAGCAGTGAGGCCCCAGGGGGCTCCAGTCAGCCAACCACCCAGGACCTGTACTCATCTGAGATCCTTCACTGGTTTTGTTTTTGAAAAGTTGAACATCTTATTGAGCAAGAATATTGACTAGGGTGTACACTGCCCAGCCCAGGAGGAGAGAGGGCGGGGCAGAGGTGCCCATGGTCACACCCATGGGCGAGAGGGGAGGATTCAACCTCAAGGCCCAGCAGCTCCAAAGCCTGTGCTCTCTCAGTACCAGGATGCCTGCCTCACACAGAAAACTATACCAGCACGTGATCGGTGACCAGAAATTAATTTTGCCTGGAAGGGGAGGTCAGGGAAGGTCCGAGAGGAAGAGACGCCTTAAAGAATTGGGAGGCACAGGGAGGGGAGTGGCTTCCCAGAGAGAAGGGACAAAGGGAGAACTTCCAGATGAAGGTCTGGGCCCGGCACCTGGTCACACTGGCAGGCTGCTCGGCCCTCCGTGGAAGTGCGCTGGCTCCGTCATCTCAGCTGCTCTCCAGCCCAACAGCCTCACACCCAACAGGGCACCAGGACAGAGCCAGCACCTGCCAGGCCTCAGAGTGAGCATCCCGGGGCTTGTGCCTCACCATCACCAATGCACCAGGCTGGGCTCCTGCCCTCTGAGCCGGCACCTGCGGACGCACACCTGTTGCTAATGGGCACTCAGAGAGGCCGTGGCTGGTCCTGACAATGCTCCCGGAGCAGAGGTGGGAAGTACGGCTGCCCAGGGGAAGGCTCCTTCGCTGGTGGCCATGTGGTGAGCGGGGCGACCTCTGCTCTTTTCACAGGAAGCTGGAGGAAGGTGTTGGAGGAGTCCTCACTGCCACTGGGGGCGCCATCTGGAAATGTGTGGCCCGTCCCCCCAGGTCCTAGCTCCCCTCCCACGCGCACCTGTGGGCCTCCCTGCAGGTGGAACAGGCAAGTCCTGACTTTCTCTTCGCTCAGAAGCTGGCGGGACTCAATTTCTTTCCTCTGACCCTTCCCTGCAGTCCCCCTCGGAAAGGATATGTCCGAGAGGGAATGAGGCGTGCAGGGCAGAGTCGCAGTGCTGATTTATGCAGAACCGCTCCGCAGTCCCCCATCGTCTTCCCTCCTCCTTTCCGGCAATCATGTATCCCATTAGCCTGTTTGATTGCCGCCGCTCACAAAGGGGCACCTTCGCTGAACCAGCTTCAGTGGCTTCTGGATCTGTCCCCCGGGAGGAGCCTGCTAATTTAGAATGTAGTCCCGGGGATGAATCGCACAGCCCGAGTCACTAGTGTCCTTCCTCGTAGCTGCTGTTTAGTATCGCTTCGCCGCTCCTCTCCAGGAGCCATGGCTTGGACACGGGTGTCTTTCCTCCCCGAGTCCTGGGAAGTGGGTCCACAGCGTGGCGGCCCCTTCTCCGAGCAGACTGACTCCGCTGCCGGTGCCTTTCATTGCAGGGCTCCCCAAGCGCTGTCTGTCCATGTTCCTTCCTGGGCTTTAAAAGCAGAGGCGCCTCTGCTCATTGTCCCAAGTCGGCTTAAGCATCAGCGAACTGCAGCAGAAATTGGGGAAACTTAATAAATGGTGATCAGTGACTCTACCTGGCTTTTCTGGTTTCTCCTGGGTAACTGTCACAGGCTGCTTTCACTGCAACCAACACAAATAGGATTTCTGACCCAAGCTTTCAACTTCCATTTACCGGGTGGCGTGTCTTTATAGTAGGGACCTAGCGCTAACGATGCCTGCCGGCAAGTCAGATGCGAAGACAGGGCTCCTGAGGTGGCCACCGAGGGTTCCCGTGTTCCCTCCACACGTGGCGTGGCAGCAGCGCACACCCCTCAGATGCAGGAACCGTGACTGATCCCGAGATGTGATGTGAACATCTTTCTTACTCCCCTCTCGGGAGAAGGGTCCCTCTGCAGGATGTTTCATTTTTGTTTCTGTAACACGTTAAGCGCCATGTCAGTCACTGTCCAGACCGGTCAGTCACTGGTGCTGCCAGCATATCGGTGAACTGGGATATCGTGAGCTAAACAGAAAGGAAGACAAAACAGGTGCTTAACCTGTTAAAAATGAAGACCAAGCCCTGACTGGTTTGGCTCACTGGATAGAGCATCGGCCTGTGGACTGAAGGGTCCCAGGTTCGATTCCAGTCAAGAGTACATGCCTGGGTTGCGGGCTTGATACCCAGTAGGGGTCGTGCAGGAGGCAGTCGATCAATGATCCTCTGTCATCATTGATGTTTCTATCTCTCTCCCTCTCCCTTCCTCCCTGAAATCAGTAAAAATATATATATAAAAAAAAATAAACAAATAAAAACGAAGACCAAGTGTTTCCAACAAAACACTCTTTTTTATAAACCAAAGTGTTACAGATGGACTTCTGAACAGCCCTAACCACTGCTTCCCGGGGAGACGTTTCCGGACTGTGAGCCACACTCATCAGAATTGCTCAGGGCGACAGGACACCCAAATAGTTCTGCACAAATATTCATTCCTAGTGGTTTCTTAGTGACACTGCTTATATGTGGCAGCAGTTTCCTAACTCTCCAATGTCACTTCCTCATAGACACATAGGCCAGGGCACCCACAAATAACTAGCACGCCACTGCCTGGAAGGTCCTGGAAAAGGAGCCTTTCCCACACCATCCCCTCGGGCTGCCCGGGGAGTCCTGCTTCCCTTTCTCACGTTTGGACGCTCCGGAGTTCCAGGCAGAGCAGTTCGCTCACTCAGCGCATTAGGCCCTGATGTGTAGGAGGTATCTTTTCATTTTGGAAAAACAAAAATACAAAAAAGGGAAATGTTCTCATTTCAGGCAGCATGGGCAGGGGTGGCCTTACTAAGGCCCTTCTCTGAGACAGGCACCACGAGAGCCTGGCTGTGGCCCACGCCCTGGGAGGGCAGGTGGGAAGTTCTTCACTTCCCAGGGTGGGTGTGCGGCTTGTCTGCAAGAGCTCCAGCCACAAGGCCATTTCAGGCCCAACTCCTACCTGCTGGCTCAGCACGGGGACACGGGTTGGCTTATCCTCCCAAGTGATGTCTCCATTCCTCTCACCGCTCAGCGGCTCCCGGCGCCCACCTGCTTGGGCTCTGGGCACCTTCTCCCAGCCAGCTGTTTGGTGCAGAATTACTGCTGCTCCAATCCCAGAGGCACAGGACTTGGAGTGTCGGAATAAGGACATATACTCGCTGTTGTGTCATTTCCCTCTTTTCCCAGTAAAATCTTTCATGATAGACATTTAAGTATAAAGATGCCTACAGAGGATCTTTTATAATTATGCTACAAGTGAAATATTTTTCTGCCTTTTTTTAGTCTCACTGGGCAAGAACCTTTAAGATCTAGTTCACGCTCCTTATTTCAGAGACAAGGGTCCTGAGAGCCAGGGAGGTGAAATGACCTGCTGGGGGGTCACACAGCAGGTTGGGGTGAGGCTGGCCCCAGTGCCGAGGTCTCCACACGCTTCTCCATCACCCTCCACTCCTTCCCCACCTCTCTCCCCCCTTCATATGGCCGTTTCTCAGGCTTACTTCTAGACCCTTCTTCTTAGCCTCTCTTTGAGGCCCCTGACCTAGACCATTATCTGCAGGTGCAGTCCTTACATCCCTATCTTGGTTTGCATGGCTCACCTTTACCCCTCACCCTTTATTTTCTTGCAATAAAGGTGTCCAGACTTCCTCGTAGCCAGCACAGCCCCACTGTTCTCCAAGGTCAGGGGGATTGCAGCCTCGGGGCGATCTCCTGTTCTCCCTTGTTCCTCAGATCCAGGTCGTCACCAGTGAGCCCTGAGAGCTGATTTCCCTCAGAACCCCGCACCAGAGCTCTGGCCCGTCTGATTTATGGAGAGGCTGCTGGGCGCTGGGGCACGGAGGGGCCACAGCATGGGCTCTGCCCTCAAGAAGTGCAGGTGAGGCCCCTGCTAGGACGGCTATGCACACTCACAGGTGCAGGCCCTGTGGTTCCAGTGCTCACCCTCTCTCTGGCCCACACCCAGCCGGGCCCTACAAATGCCACTTCTGTCTCTGGTACACAACACAGGGCACCCAGGCGCCTCTCAATCCCGTTGTTTCCGTGACTCCTGTTCCCGAGCAGTTTTTATTTGGGAGCATCCCTTCCGCATCACTGTGGGCTGGGCCCTCTGTCCGGGCAGACGGGGTTTGAGGCTGGCACTGGCTCTCCGTGGGTCAGGAGCGCACAGAGGGAGGGCTCCGCATCTTTGGAGGCTGCCATTGGGACGTCTGTGTCGGTTCCGGTGCTGAGCCCCTAGGAATTCTGCCTTAGGAGGCAGCACATGACCAGCTTCGCCTGAAGGTGCTCGGAGAACCTCCTCTAGAGGAAGCTGCGGGGGGGTCCGGGGAGCCAGAGGGTGTGACAGGACCTGGGGCTGGGAATAACGATCACCAGGCCAGGACGGAGGTCTGATGGTGGTTGCTTTAAACAGAGTCTGTTTTGCTGTATTTTTTTCTTCACCAGAGCCGCCTGTTGCTATGGGAACGAGGACAACACTGGGAGCCCACAGCCCTCTCAGGCCTGACAAGCGTGTGAATACACAGCCTCACTCAGGCTCTGCTGAGTGGTCTCGGAGGGCAGCTTGGCAGCCACGCGCAGACGTTCTGTCCGGCTGGTGCCTCTGGTTCCTGCGGGGGGGGGGGGGGGCGGGGGGGCGCAAGGGCCAGCGGGCAGCTCCCAGCGGGTGGAGGGTATGCCACCGTCCCAGGCCTCCCGGCCCTCCCACGCCCTCTCACTCCCCTCCACCCAATCCCCACGGGTCTGCTCCCTGGACCCCCTTCTTAGGTGAGGTGACCGCCCCCCTCCCCCCATCTGTTACACATCCGTCCACACCAGCCCTGCTGCACTTCACGCCTCTACACTCTGTCTGGTCCATCGACTGCTATTCGCAATGTCCCTAGAACTAAGGCCCTCTTCACTGGGTTGATTTCTCTCAAGCAGGGAACCTGCAACCCCCCAGGAAGGGCCTCCTTGTTTCTCTCCTATGTCTGGCTGCCCACAGGCCCCACCTGCTCACTCAGGTCTGCCTCAGAGGGCGGGCCAGGCAGAGCTGGGCTCACTTCTGCGGCGTTACTAGTTTCATGCCTTCAGAGACTACACAGAGGTGTGAGCACGCTCAGCCATAGGGTAGGCTGCACATATTCAACTTTGGTAGAAAACTTCTCCAAAAGGACTGTAACCATTTATACTCCCGCGGCTCTGGTGAGAACTGACCGTCGCGCCTCATCTTTGCCAGCACCTGGGACTGAGTTTCCCCATTTTCACAATGCAGTGAGGGCAGCTCCTATTTCACTTCTGAGGGCTACAGAGTGTAATAAATACAAGGGATTGGAATAGGGCCTGGCACATAATAAGTGCTCAGTAAATAACAGTTGTAACATTATTATTATAATTTATTATTATTATCCTGAATGAGGAGATGCCGAGGTATTTGGCATACATATTTTTCCACGGACAAAAGTTTCTGGTTTAAGAGACTCCTCTGACAACAGAAACTCATCCTTGAATGCCACAGTCTCTCGACAAGCTGAATTACTACATCTTCCCTTTATTTGGCTGAGTGGTGGGGGTGGGAGAGATGGACAGACAGACCGAGTGATTCACTCACTCACTCAGCCAGCAGGTGCTCTACACACACACGCGCCAGGCCCATGCGAGGTGCCGGGATATAAAGATAAATACGACCCGCTTCTCTCCTCAGCCACATAAATTCGATAAGTAAATGGAACCCTGAGAGCTGCCTGACTGTCAATACCATCTTCAGTTGTGTTATTGACTCGGCAAAGGCTCTCATGTGGGTTCTCGTGAGCAGGAACTGTCCACACTGCAGAGTGAGTGTTTCCTACCGTCCCTGTTAGCCCTGGGGCTGCTGTGCCCAGGAGCTCAATGCCCGATATAAAAAATCACACCAAAACCTGCTCTCAAACTCAGGTTTTCATAAGGGCCACGAAAAGAAACGGGCTTCACTTCTATCTCTTTTGATACAATGATTTTCATGGGTGCAGACCGTCCTTGACTGGGCCCCGCCTGCTCTCTAAGGGGAGCTTTCACTTTGCTACGGGAATTCACGAGAGACGAGATGACGTGAAGGGGCGTGGCTGCTCCGTGACAGTCACTGCAGCTGAAGCTTAGGGTCCCTTGACATGAGTGGTGTTGTCGACAAAGCCCAGTTTCTAACCTCCTCTGGAAAGGGTGGGGGAGGGATGTCTGCCTCCTGAGCAGCTCAGTCGATCAGCAGTCGAGGCCGGTGGGCCCAGTGACCACACGACTGCGGAGTTGGTGACAGACTTCCATGAAAGCACATGAGGAAACAGCCAAGAAGCACCGTTTGGCCCAGGTGCTGGGAGAAGCACATGAATGAAAACAGCTGAGGGACCAGGACAGGGTGGATGCGCTGGAAGCCAAACTGACGTGCCTGCCATCTGGTGCTAAGTGTGAGAGGATGACAAAGGAAGCCCTGCGGATGGGCACAGAGGATGTGCAAAGAGGCACCCAAGGGTAGAAGAGAGAAACACGAGATGTGAGAAGGATGCCAACCACAGGGGGAGAGAGCAGAGCATGACACACACACGCGCGCACACGCGCACACACACACATGCACACGTACACGCGCGCACACACAGGAATGAAAGGAAAATGTTCTAAGAAGTTAGGTTTAATGACAAGGATGGCACAGAGCACACGGGGCAGGAGGTCACTGGAGGAAGTGGTGCAGTCTTTGAGAGGTAAGCATTGAGGGACTTATTGACAGAAGTCATACACGTAGCTAAAACATTAAAGGAATTCATTGCTGCGGTGCTCACAAAGGAAGATGAGGCAGATGCCCGAAGCAGACATACACTTCCCGGAGGAGAGGGATGAAATGTGCAGGAAATCAGAAGCGTGCCCGAACAGGTGATCAGGAAATCTGAACCTCCGCAGACTGCCCAGGCTGGGCCCCATGGAGAGAAGTGAGGGAAATTAACATGCAGCAGACAGAGGCTGAGCCCTGCTGCAGGAAGGCCTGGCCGACTGGAGCATGACAGACGCACAGCGATATCGGGCATGAAATCCCTATCTGGTTTAGCGCGGGAGGCTCTGCTATCCCAATAGCAGCCGGTGTTTGGAGGTCAGAGCAGGTTCCATGCCACCGCCACACAGCTGCCGGTCGCCGTGGCCACGTAGGCACTGTGCAGGCCACTTGTCCACCTTTTGCCAGAACAGCCCAAACCACATCTCTTCTGAATGCTCTTTAACTCACAGGAGCCTCCACTCTGCACATTCCTCACCATCCCTGACTGGGACCCTGCCTCTCTGGATGGGACAGCACCTGCAGAAACAGTCTTACCTGGGAGACGTGGCAGGTGATACCCCCACATTTCTCTGTCTGTTATTGCACAGACAAGTTGATCTTTCCATGTGAAAAAACACGCCCACCCATGCTTCTGAAATCTGCACAGAGTCTTCAGACGGGCAGACACTGGGTGTCTACATGGACACTAGCTCTGGCTCTGACGAAACGGAGGCCACTGATGTCGGCTGGCACACAGCAGTGACACACTGAGGACCCTGCCTCCCCTCTACACTGCCCTCCACTGTGCCATGGGGGCCCTGACCCCATGGGGCATGATGGCATGGTTCTCACTCTCAGCTTTCTGGTCCCCTGATTCTGCCCCAGCCCCCTTTCCCAGCTGTCGTCTGCCAGGAGTCCTTTCAACCAGCCCGAGTCACCCCCTTCCCTTTGTCCCTGCCCCTCATGGCTCTTTGCCACACTTGCACACATTCCTGCTGTGCCTAAGACAGGTGACTGCTTCTTCCGTATGTTGTCCCAGAACCCAGTTATGTGCAGCAAACAATATTCCTCTTTGCGGGTTTGCTATGTGCTTGATGCCCAGTTAAATTCAATGTTTTTATGCCTCTTGTACACTCTGAGAATGACACCATTTATGAATCTTGCCTATGATCCGGTCACTATTTATTTAATGGTTTAAGATGTTTCCCCGTTGGCAACACTACATTGAAGCTCTTTTTCCTGATCAATAACTGACTCACTGAGGCAGCTGAGTGAGTTGCTCATGGCCAAATGTGACAAATCACAGTGACCTCCCAGCCGACCCATTCACACTGGCTGGTCCAGAGGGGTTGGCTCCATATAGATGGCCCTGGGACACTCCGGGGAGTTAGGATCTCGTGCTCCAACTTGAGAGCTGTGTGATGAGGGATTCTTCATCTGGTGCTGAGGTGAGGGGTTCGGGCCCTGCTCAGACTCTCTCCAGTGCTTCTCAGCCCTCTCCCACTGAAGAATTCCTTTTGTTATAATCCGTAATCGCAGAACCTCAATATTTCATTTTAGCTAACAAATTTCAGTGGTAAGAAAAATTGGGATTTATGCACAAAACTTAAAAAATATGGGGATCATATATGTATTAAAATGTAGCCTTAAACTGACTTTCATTACATGACCAAAAAAGTGCTTTTATGACCTGATGTTTAGAATTCTTTGTTTCGTGGTTTAAAAATTACCCATTGGCTTACTTTTATAATGTTCAAGTTTGTGTTCTGAAATAAAGAGATAAAAGGTGTCTGAGGCCCAGAACTATTTACAAGTTCTCTGCAAGAAACATATTGTGGGTGTGCATCGATTTTATTCTAAATAAATAAAGAGGCAAAATGAATATAAATCTGCACAATATTTTCACTTTTAAAAATGCTTTTGTGAACCAGAAACACCTGGATGTGCTCTGGAGAATCTGATCTGACAAACACAATGTCCGATCCCAGCCCAGCCACGCACTGTATGGAAACCTCTGTTCAAAGGCGGGAAAAGCTTTTCCCGGTCTCTCTCTTGACCTGTCACGGGGCACTCTCTTGGCACCGGGGACTCTAGGCCAGTGCTCACCAGTGCCAGGGCCTGATCACGTGGCTCGCACCCTTCCTGCAAATGTGCCAGTGCCCTGGAAGGGAAGGATGGCAATGGTTGTGGGCAGGCTGAGGAGGGGCAGAGGCCACCAGGTAAGGGCACTCTTCCTGGGAAGGCAGAAGGGGCGGAGATGAGCCTGAGTGCCAGCTGAGGCTCCAAGACCCAGGTGGGAGTTTCACTGCCCCATGGGGCTTCCCTTATAAAAGAATTCAAAGGTAAAACTGCTAAGAATTTCAAGACGATGCTGGAGAGCACTCCACCTCAAGCACAGGCCCCTTGGGGGGCGGGGGAGGGGGGAGCCCCACGCAAGTGTCTTGGTTGCCTGCCCGGGAGGCTGGTCCGTGCAGATCTGAGAAATATCGTGTTAAGGTGAAATTGCAGAACTGGTACTATTTTGGTGCCTTTCCTTTACCTCTGAAGTTTCAACCTCACTGCTCCTCATAACTCTGCCTTTAACCTGCGGTCCTTCGGAGATCCACGCTACACACCCGTCCCTGCAAGAGCAGGTGGGGGATGGGCAGACTCAGTCCACAGACCCAGTCCATCGGCCGCACACCGCCCTGCACCCTGGTGCTTACGCAACGCCCACCCGAAGAACAGAAAGGTCAGCAATTAACTATTATGTTAAACTCAGAATGGAAGCAGGTGCCGACACTCAACGCCGCTGTGCGTGAACCCTGACGTTCCTGTGCGCCTGATGACACTCCATACCGTGGAGGGGACACAGCGCAGGCATGCCTGTTCAGCCCGATGGCACTCGCTCTCCTTCTGCGGTCACTGCTGGCCTCCCTTACCCCAGGTGCCCCAGTACTGCAGTCCCTGTAGGCACTGCCTTCTCTTTCCTGACCCAGAGGAACCCAGCGCCCTTTCCCCAGGTCATTTCCATTCCAGACAAAACAGCACGGTGATGCCTGAGGCCCAGGCACCACACCTGACTGCCGCCCTGACCACGGGCGCCAAAATGGGGAAGAACCCGCCCACTCTGTCTTCATTAAATCCAAAGGTGAAGGAACACCCACAAACAGCATGGCCCATGGGAATGAGTGTCTGTCCCCGGGAGCCAGGCCTGGGCCAGGGAGGAGCAGGCCCGGAAGGCGGCTCAGCCATAAACACGGCTATGCAGCCGGCACAGGACCCCGCAGGCAGACAGGAACCCAGCGACTGCGCCACGGCTGCCCCGTGGGGCTGGGTTCCTTCACCACCACGCTCTGAGCCACGGGGCCTCTGGGAGGCAGAGGACTCTGAGGGCAGGGCATTGACCTCTCAAGGTCCCTGAGGTTGCGATCCGCAGGGGCTGGAGGAGTAAGCAAAGCCACAGGATTGGCTTTCAGTAGCTGATGGAGAGACACTCAGAAACGGTAACGATACCCCCACTGTGCAGGAGCTGTCGACAACAGGCCATTAGTGGGCAGAACAAACAGTTCCACTCACCTCGGTGTAGCATTACCTGTACATCAGGAACTATCACAGCGACTTTCAGAAGGAGACCCTTACCTCATTTGCTGTGTTGTGTGTTCCAACGATTCGGATGAAGGAGGCAGGCTGTCTTTCAAAAGTTACCGACTGCCAGGACCTAAGGGAGGAAGCACAACCATCCGCCTGGTTAGACGGCACAGTTAACCGAGCACACGGAGAGGGAAGGCCGCCTGTCTGTTCCCGGGAGACCTGTGCTGGAGGAGGGATGGGGCGGGACAGGGCTGCACGGAACATGTGGCTGAGGGAGGCAACGGTACCCAATGTTCCCATCAGAGCCTACAGTCTCATGGGGGAAGGTGCTCTACCCTTCTGTGAAGGTGACGTGGCTTCTTATAAAGCTCTCCACAAACGAGTGCCAACTGCACACCAAGCTCACACTGTGACAACAGTGTGGCCAAATAGACATGACTCAGGTCAGCGGGAGTTCGTGTAACAGATCTCCGCTGTGAGGTGGGCCTGGCTCAGGGGCCGCCGGCTGCATGGCCGCATCCGAGTGGGCACAGTGACTTCCCTGGGGGGCTCTGGGAAGAGGAGAATCAGGGCAGGACTGTGGGCCGGGCAAGTGCCTTGTGTAGTCCCAGCACCATGGTTAGAGAAGTAGGGGTCACTCACTGAGGGGTGAGCCCAGTTCTCCTGTCTGATGACCCCCCACCATACAAGTGATGGCACCTGGGGAGGAAGAGGCAATTTCCCACAGGCCTCCACCCTCCCTTTCAGCTTCCAAATGTACCCCCAAAGGTTTATTCTAAGGACTGCCTGGGCTCTGGTGGGCCCCAAAGCAGCCCTGATAGTCAGAGGCAGTTCCTCACGGATCAGCAGGGTAAGCCAGCTCATTTGAAGCCCCCAGAGCCAGGCTTGAGCCCTGAGAGGAGGAGCTCCCTCGTGGTTTTCACTCACAGCTCATCAGAAAGCCCGGGAGGGATGCATGGCACCCACGACTGTAAACGCCAATAATATTTTCTGTAATAAATGTGCGGAGTTCACCATTGTTGCCATCCCTCCTCCACTGCACAGTGGAGATGCCAGCTGCTGGGAGCTGCTTCCTGTAATTGTCTAATTACCAAGGAACACACCAAAGAGAATGATGCATTTTCGGCTTGTTTTCCCCTCTGGTTTCAGGTGTTCCATCTTCTCTCTGCTATGGCCTCCCACTGAGACTGATTCACTGCTGCCTGGACACCAGGCCCCTTAAGGTCATTAAAAAGTCGTTATCATCCTGTGTGCAAAGTCTGTGCCTCAGAAAGCAGTTTTCTGGAAACAGCACAAGAAAAATCACTCTCCTCGTACAAACACTATCATTCATACGTGAAGGTGAGGCCGGCGGACCATCCCAGAGCTGGCGCTCCTGGCCCTTTCTCTACGGGGACTGTTTTGCTCCCAGACCCACCCAGCTCTTGGAGAGTCTGCTGGGCGGGTTGTGGCCTGGGGGCCAGCGGGCCCTGTGGGGCTTCCACCCTGGGCCTGGGCTCTCACAGGTCTGGCTGTCACTTCCCAGCTAAGCCGTGGAACTCATAACAGACGTGTGTCCGTCTGGCAGGCCTGCGGAAGCGGGGGCCCTGCGGGGGCCTGCTTCTCAGACCACCATCCAGGAAAGGGAAACAGGCCCAGGATAAGTGACAACAGCCAGTGACAACTACCAGGCTCAAGTCAGCTTCCCAGAAAGGACTGGGGTGGAGAGGGGTGGGAGTGGGGGAGGTAAAGATTTTGTCCTTAGCTTTCTAGCCCTAGGCCTCTCAAAAAAATCTTCAAGTGCTTCTGGATGTGAAGGTGACACTTGACCCTTGTAGGCTCAGGGTCCCCCGTACACGCTCATGGTCCCAAGAGTGCAGGCAGGTCTGAACCAGCCTCCCGTGGCCCAGCCCCTGCTCCTCCACCAGGAAGATGGAGGCCCAGGGAAGGAACGAGGTCGCGCTGGGGTCACCCTCCTCTCACTGCTGCTGCTCTGACCATCTCCCTCTGCCCTTCTCCCCCAACACCACTGCCCTCGCTTTGCTTGGGGGGGGGGGGGCAGCCTGAGCAGGAAGGAGCATTTGTGGAGTAATAAGATCCAAAGGCCTCAATTTAATACCAATCCTCCATGCCATTACATTAATATCTAATCACATTAGAGTTCATTTTCACTAACACAGCCTGTGGTTGAATAGACGATTTCATTTTCAGCAAAACTGGATACACCCTAATACCAAGGTATCAGTAGGAAGGAAGATGGTTAGGATGAGGTAATGAGCATCACTCCCTCCCCAAGTTTCAGATTCCATTTCCCCCCAACTGCTTCCAAACAGCCTTGATGCTGCTGGAAGGGAAGGTGGCATTGGAACAGTCCTCACGGCTGAGCCACATTTGCAATCATATGCAACCTCCTCGGAGGCTGCACAGCCGAGATCCACAGCGCCAGGAAACGCCACTGTACTAGTCCACTCAAAAGCTCAACTGCTGTTTTTGTTGAGAGCTGTAGAAATATTCCTACTTGCCAATTACCCTGAATATTTCTCTCTCTTTTTAAATGTATTGACTTGAGAAAAAGAGAAACATCGATTGGTAGTTCCACTTATCTATGCATTCATTTGGTTGTTTCTTGTATGTGCTCTGACCGGGATGGAACCCGCAATCGTGGCGTATTGGGATAACCCTCGAACCAACTGAGTTGCCTGGCCAGGCCACCATGAATCTCTTTTCTGGTAGGCAACACTCACAGAAAACAGGGAGCAACAGGGGCTTGACACTGATGCAGGTCAGAGGCAGGGCTGAACCTGAGTAACGGGTGTCAAAAAACACACATGGACTTTGCTTTGAGCACTTACCCTGAAACCACAAAACCCCCTGCACTCGCTGGCTCTCCACTGGACAAGTCCGTCCCCTTCCTGAGCTGCAATCTCCTCATGTGTCCAATGCTGACAGACAGAACACCACCCCCCACCCCCCCACCTCCCCCTGCTACAGAATGAGGTCCCAATGACATTACACTGTCATGTATATTATCTGCACACATATGAATTCAAAGGTGTCTATAACAATGTCTGCTAAAATGCTGATCAGACTTTTAGTTTGGGATAGAAGAATTTCAAGAGACATTTACTATAGTTTGGTAGAGTATATGTAATCATTTTTTAAAAGTACCTATCTTAATCTACTGCCTAAGGCTCTCCTACCGGTCACGTGACATGAAGTCAGCGAAAAGGCCAGCCTGTGTTATGATGCAGGGTACTTCCGTTGAGAGGGTCTCTGGTGGCAGTCCAGACCGCAGGCCTTAATCCTGGTCCTTCATGGACTGGAGGAAGGATGGCCCCAAGGTTGACGGCATGGGTTCTGGAGCCAGGCTACCCGAGTCTGAATTTCACTTTCTTGCTCTCATCAGCTGTGACCTTGGGCAAACTGCTCAACCTTGGTGGGCTTCAGTCTCTTCATCTAATCTACATATATCAAAGGCTAATATGCTAAGTGTCCGTCTAGGTAATGACATCACATAGCAATGTCCAGCAGCTTCCTCTCCCTAGTGATTAGCCTCCTTGCAGTTTCTTCAGCCCAGGAACATGACTTGCTTTATAGCCAGGTGCAAACATTGTACACTTTAACCAAATGTCTGTGAAGCATTTTCCCGTGCCTCATCTCATTTGATCCTCACAGAAGTCCTGAGGTAGGTAGATAGACTCGGTGGAATCCTATTTTCTTTTCATTAGCTGGAAAATGGAGATGTAGAAAGCTTAAAAACTTGACCCGACTGAAAAGAAGTAAAAAATGGTGGACCTTGAAAATGACTTCAGGTTTTCTCACTGCACAGAATATAGTCAAACACTGCTGCAGTTAAATATTTTACCCTTTGTTCTCCCTGTGTGATCTACAATAATAATCTGCTTCGTGTTGATATTTACTGCTGTGTTGCTGACAATTACCTGAAAGAGAAGTTGGGGTGCTTAACTGGGCTGGAAAAAGTTTAGCTACATCAGAAAGCAGGTCTAATTAAGCAAGTTTATTCTATATATATAAAAGGCTAAGTTGACTCGCACATGCACAATACATGCAAAGCTCTCACTGGCGCAATGTGTGTTTTGATCGGTCATTGTCGATCGTGAATTTGGTTGACACTTCTATTATAAAGAAAGGGCAAATAGTGATATTAAAACATTTCTTCTAATTAATTTCCTTTCAATGTTTATGAATTCGTGTACCGGGCCACTAGTAATAACAATAACTATCAAAAATTTTTGGTGAATATTAAACTAAAAAATGTAAAAGATCTAGAATAGTGCTGGTATGTACTAGGTGCTAGAAACAAAAGCTGACATGGTTATTACTCCTGTAATTACCATGCAGCCCAATGACCCCAGACAGGACACAGTGCCTCCCTGGCCTCATCTGTGAGTCTCCAAGGGGGATAGTGTATGATTCAATGACTACTACAGAGGTTCCCAGGGGACCCACGCACCTCATCAGGACCCATGTCTTGGAGGCAGAGAGGTAGCTGGGCTTTGGAGGAATCAACAAGTGTTTGTTGAATACACTTGTGAGCTTGGCACTTGCTGGTATTATGGGGCATCCACACAAGATGTAGTGGCTGCCCTTAAGAAGTTTATCATCTCTGTGGGGAGATCAGCTATCCCTCTGTGAACTAATTAGAAAACAATGCAAACAGTATAGTAGTCCCAACTCACAAACTGGTGGTATTCCAAAACTTCCCTTGTAATTAGTTGTTTGATGCTTAGAAGCATTTTTTTCCAGAGAAATAAAGCTATAAATCTTGATTGGCTTCCTAGGCCCACCGATAAAACTTAATTTAACCCACAATGAGGCTGAAATATATGAAGCTAATAAAAAAAGATGTTGTTGCCATAGTAGTAATTAAACAAGCCAAAAAAACCAAGAGATTTAAAACAATCTCTCTAGGGCTGCTGCTTGCGGAATGAGGATTAAACACTGGAATGAGTGTAAAATTGTGGGGATGTGGCTGGAGGATGGTGGGCGGGTGCTGATAAGGTCACGGGGCTTTGGCCTGTCCTCCCACAGCCTCCCCCGCTGCAGATCACGGTGAGGTTTCCCAAGTGCTTCTCGATCGTGATCGACCTCATGTGGTTCCCACAGTCTGCTCCACAGGTGGGCAGCCAACTGAGTCCCACTTCAGAGGCAGGCAGCGAGGCAGGGGTTACCTGTCAGTGTCCGAGAGCCACAGGAGCCACTGACTACAGAAGCCGGGTCAATGGCTACTTGCGTGTGCTCAGAGCCAGCAACTTTCCAACAACCAAGAGGCTGGCACTGGCTGCTCACTGTCACCAGAACATGACGAACACCTCGCGTAAGTGCTGGTGTCCTGACTCCAGGACAGGACACCACACACCCAGGGATTACAAGCTGACCTCAGGCAAATGAGAGCCCCTAAAGCCTCAGTTTCCTGTGTGAAAATGGGGTAACGGCACTAACCATTTAGGGGTGTGAGAATTCAAGAGGAAACTGAGTGCCTCGCGTGTGGTAAAGGCATCGTACCTGCTGGTTGCTCCTGTTAAATCTTTATATTCACCCACTGGAGACCTGGAGGAAGCAGGGGGCTCCTTCCCTCCACACAGATCACTGTGGAGGGATCCGAAAGATCTGAAGCACAGGCTTGCCACACGCAAGTTAGAGGACGCTACCCAGAGTGTGGGACCCGCACAAAACTGCACAGAGGTTACTCATTAAAACATACAAGCTTGTAAAACATTTTCTAAATATTCTGGAAGGACATATGCTGAACCCATGGCAGTGGCTGTCTCTGAGGAGAGGGTAGGGATGGGATTGCTTTGGGGGAACAAAGGAGACTTCAACATTAACTGAAAGATTTTATTTCTTTGATTAAAATAAAAAAGACTTGAGTATATATGAAAAATATTAACTAGTCAATTCTGGGGATAAGTATGTGAGAGAATGTTATATTACTTTTTAATCTCTTCTGTATTTTAAACAGTTCTTTAAATAAATAAAAAGAAAGAGGAAGAAGAAAGGGATTAAACCACATCTGCATTTATGTGAGAGTTTGCCAGAGGTGGAATTAACTAAAGTGCAAATATAAAAACCAGGGAGAAAAGTGGAGCTATTGCCCGGTGGGGGGGAGGGGGGCCGGGGGGGGGCAGACTGTCACCATCTGTCAGTGAGGGTGTGTGCCAGGACTCTGGGTGCAGGCCCCTGGGGGCCACAGGAGGAAGGACCGAGGAGAAGGGCTTTCCAGCCTATGCCCTGCCCGCCTTCCCCAGGACCTGAGGGTCCCAAGCCCAGGGTGCCTGGTCTTTCCGCTCTGCAAACACACGACTCTGCTGCCTACACTGGAGAGAGTGTGAATGCCAGAACTTTCTTTAGGAGACCTGCTGAGCAGGGGGACGGGGACAAGAAAGCACTTGGCCAGGGCCAGACTGGCAGTGAGACACGGCAAACTAACCCCCTGGGTCTGTGGCCGGCAAACTGCGGCTCACGAGCCACATGCGGCTCTTTGGCCCTTGAGTGTGGCTCTTCCACAAAATACCACAAAATACCACGTGCCGGCGTGCACGTACAGTGCGACTGAAACTTCGTGGCCCATGTGCAGAAGTTGGTATTTTGTGGAAGAGCCACACTCAAGGGGTCAAAGAGCCACATGTGGCTTGCGAGTCGCAGTTTGCCGAACCGCAGTTTGCCGACCAATGCCCTGGGTTAATCTTTGCTTCCTCCACTAAAAACACCACTTGGGAATTTAATAAAAGTTTCATATTTAATATGTGTATTATCTCTCTCTCTCTCTCTCTCACACACACACACACACACACTTGCACAAAACAGAGAAAGATTAAGGAGATGTTACCATCTCTGTGTCAACACCGCAGAGCAAAGACACTAGGAAGCAGGCGGACTCACCAGTGCCTCTGATGGTGACGGTGTGTAGGGGCTGAACCAAGAGCACTAGTTGAAAGCAGGGAAAGGAGCAGGGGGGCACCCCCAACTCTCCTGTCCTCCTCCCTAAACAGTGGGGACGGGCCCCCTCCATCTTGGCAGGAGACGGGGATTTCACTCTGGAGTCCTTGAACATTGAGGGTCTGGACCCTGCGGGCATTGGGCATAGAAGGTGGGGTTCTGCAGGGGCTAAGAGGAAGGGGTCACATGGAAGTGAGTAGAAGTCTCTTTCTGGGCACTCAGGCCTAACCCCCAGGCAGGAGACTGACCAGCACAAGAGGAAAGACCACAAGATACTGATCTACTTTCCTTCTTTCTGTCCCTCCATGCTTCTCCCCATAAATATTTATCAAGTGCTTTCCCTGGAACAGTCCTTGTTTTAGACTCTGCCCTCAAGAAGCTTCCATTCTAGTGGAAGAGAGAGAGAAATAATTTGATCTGAGTTAAAGAAGGGCCATGGGGGAAACAAGCAGTTAAGTAGACAGAGCGGGGAGCATCGCTTTGGGTAATGTATTAAGGAAGTTCCCTCTGGCACAGGGACAAATGGCTAAGACTAACACGAAAAGAGGAAAGGCCACGCCAAACTGGGAGAGGGCTCCTGGGTTGGGTCTGTGTGGGGACAGGGTCTCCAGGGAACACCCAATCCCCTCTGCTGGCCTCTAGTGAGGCCACCAGACAGCCACATGCAGATGCTCCCAGACAGCTTTCTCAATGCCAAACTTTTACAAGGAAACAGCCAGCCAAGGATCAAAGACTCTAACATGAAAGATAGGACCAAAAGCAAACAGAAACGAAAAATAACTCAGAGGATATAGATATAATTCAGCAAGCAGAATAAAACTTCAGAAAAAAACCTATAATCCCTCTAGAAAGGTAAGAGAAAGTATTATTACATGTTTGAAATAGAATAAAATAATATGAAAAGGAATATTTGGAGAACAAGGAAATGCTCTCATAAATTAAACTGAGTTGAAATACATAACTTAAGAAAATAGAAACTTAAGTTGAGGAAATTTTTCAGAATGTCAAAGTGACAGAAGTAGAAAATAGAAGAAAAAGGATAAGAGGAAGAGAGAGAAAAGGGTAAGAGAAGGAGAGAATCAAACTAAGAGGTCCACCACCCAGTGAGCTGTTCCAGAGCGAGTGGAGAAGTGAGCTAGAAAATCATCCAAGTAGCAGGAGACACCTTCCCAGGCCTGAGGACTTGAGTGTCCAAGTTAAAGAGGCCACCACAGTCCATGAGAAAACACCAGCCCCAGCATGTTCCCGAGACACCAGAGGATCTAAAAGCTCTGGCGGGAAGCAGGGCAACAGGAAGAGGTGGGGGCCAGACCAATGAGCTGCTTGAACAGCAACATGGGAGCTGGAGGGTAAGGGAGCCCTTCAGTCCAAACGCTGAGGGAGAGCTTAGTTCCCAGCCAGAGGACTGTTTCCAGCCAAACTATCGTCAAGTATTAGGATAGAACAAGGAAACTTTCATTTAGGCATCAATCTCAAAAATTTACTTCCAGAGCATTCACAAGAAAGTAATGGAAAATGAACTCCACCAAACAAAATGTTAAAGGAAGGCAAAGAAAGTTGTGGAATCCAGGAAACAGGAACAGGGGCCTGGGAATGCCCAGATGGTGGGGGCAACCAGAGAGAGAGGGAAGGTGGGGCTCCCAGGGGACCTTCTCAGGAGAAAAACCACACTGACTTAACAGAGACGTTAGAGCAGGTTGAGGGAATTTGTATTCCTCTTCAAAAGTTAGGGGGAAGAGTTAGTGGTCATAGAAAATTAATGAAATGTGTAAAATACAAAGTAATTTTTAACTCCAGGAAAAACAGACGAATGAAAAAAGGTGATCATAACACGTTACATGGACAGCTCTGAACAACAGTTACATAGTCATGCTAGTGGCGACCATAAATGATATACAAAGAAAAGCAGTAACTGGAGAGGGAGGGGGGGAGAGGAGGTGGGGGAAGGGCAAGAAGGCCTAAACCACTTCCAAAGTAGGAAGACAACAGATAATTTTGATAACAGAATTAAGAAACAGAATAAGCATGTTGTTTAGAAACATGAAGGTATAGACCAAAAGAGAGATCTGAAACAAATGAACGTGTCTGCCCCCCAATCTGAGTCTGATAGCATGCTGGGCTGGACAAGTAGAGTCCAGGGGACTCTCACACCGGGAAGAAGTGCAAACTGACACATCCGCAACCAGCAGCATTTGAAACGTCCACAGGCCTGGCGCAACTCCTCCTCCATCGCTGCTTAAGGTCTGCTCTATGCTGGCCCCGCCGGGACCGGGACAGCAGCATAGGACAGCCTGGCGGCACGGTGTGGACAAGAGAATAGAAATGACCTAAATGCCCATCCCTGCGGGCTGGCTAAGAAAATGTTGGTACATCTCTCTCCCTACTAGGAAAGACTAGCAGGAAAGAAAAAAAGAAAGACTAGCAGCTGGATAGCTGGATGGAAGTGTGTGTGTGTGTGTGTGTGTGTGTGTGTGTGTGAGAGGTGGGGGGAGTAAGTGGAGAGTCAGCCACGGGTGGGGGCACGACTCTAGAGATCTCCACGGTATAGAAAAACAGGGAAAAGGCACATCTGTTTATGCATAAACCATCCTCTCTGGAGGAGGGCATTTCACTGTCCCTATAGTTTTTAACTTTTAAACCATATTAAATGTATTTTCTTTGAAAATCCAATATTTTCAAAATATTAACTTTTTTTTTTAAGGAAAAAAGGAAAGAAGTTGCCTGTGGGAGAGGAACTTGGGGTGGGAAGGGTAAAACAAGGGACTGCTGCTCTTTGTTACAGCCTATGGTTCTACTTGGTTTTTACAACTATGTAACATTGATAAAAAATGAAAAAATTCAAAAGTTAAATCAAGAAAAGCAGAGTGAAGAAAGGGAGCAGAGCCGGTGGTGAGGAGGAGCAGAAAGGGTACGCGGGGAACAGATGTGTTCACGCCCTTCGGGAGCAGGGCTGGAAGGCAAACAGGAACCTTGTAGGACATTCCTGAAGTGGGAGAAAACTAAGGCTCTCCCCTATCAACAGCCCTGTGGCTCTGAGACTTGCTGTGTCCAAGGCCTTGAGAGTTCGACTGGGTGAGGCCGGCTGACAGTCCTTTATGAGTGCGCCTCGCCCTCGACAGCTGACCCGCAGCTGCTTGCCATCCCTCCGAGCAAGCTGTTCTTACTGTCGTCCTCACCCTTGCGATGGCCAAGGGCCACAGCCATCTCTTCCATCATTCCTAAAGGTGCGCCCTGGACTGGGCATGTGAGGAGAGCGCGTCCTCCAGCACTGGGTGAGGGGGGTTCTCCAGCTGTCACCCTCAGACTGGGCCCTGGGGGCCTCTCCCTGGTAGCTCCCAGCCAGCCTGGATGGTCCTGGGGTCCCCTCCTTTGCTCCAGAGAGAGGGTGTCTATGCAGCAGATGTTACAGCTGCCTCACTGGCCTGATTCACAGGGAATTTGGACCTGCTTATTCACCCTGTCCGTCCATCCGTTCCACATCCATTTGTTGAGAGCCCTGCATGTGCCAGTCGGGTACACAGGGGCCAAGTCTGCCTAACCTGACTGCAGACCTGATGGCAGGAAAACAGCTCGTTAGGAGCCACCAGGATCATGATCACTTGGTCACAGGCTGATCAGCCTAATGCTTCCTGAGAGCAAAGGTCACACATGGGAGGCTCACAGACATATTTTGCTGGTTTGCTGAGTAATTTTTAAAATTGGAGTTAGCTGCCACTTAAAAAATGGGAGATGACAAAGAAAAGTACAAATTTTTGGTTTCTCTTGAAAACGAGAAGATCTGGCATCCCTGGGCCCTCTTGGAACCGAGGTGAACAGGCCAGGCCAGGCCTGAGCTTCTGGTGGTCTCCACCACGCCTGGGTCCGCCCCGGGCTGCTGTGCTGTGCTGGCCTGGCCAAGCAGGCGGCCAGGTTTCTTTTCCAGCCTTAAACAGAGCTCAGGTGGTGGTGAAATGGAAGGAATTAAATTTCTAATTCTTGTGCAGGACTCCCACCACCTCAAAATTCTTTGGGGATCCAGCACCAGAACTGATATACAAATTATGTTTTAGTTTAAAACCCCACAAACCTATCTTCTATGCTGTTCTCGTCTAAGCCTCAAGACCAGGACAAGGAGGCTCTTGGAAGGAGGAAGTGCTGACAATCTTCAGTTGCTCCGGTGGAGCTTCTAAAATTCCAACTCCAAGTCACACCTCAGACCAATTAAAACTCAGAGCCTCTGAGGCGGGCCCTGCCTGAGCTCCTCAGGTGACTTCAATGCACAGCCAAGGGCACGCCCTTCCTCCTGCACTGATGGAGGGTGCGGAGCAGCCTCCTGGAACAGAATGCGTCATTTTCTGTCCCAATTACAGTGCACCTGGGATTTCTGGGCCTTTACTGCTCTCACATGAGCCGGTCTTGGGTTTTGCCTTCCCTGTTCATAGCATAATTTTCCTTTTTAGAGTTTCCTCTCAAAGAAAAGGCCCTGACCCTGGCCAGCTCCTTGGGAGTGGAGCTTCTAACCCTGCAGCAGCTACAGGAAGGTCTGTGTCCTGGGGACACTGGGAGTGTTTCAGTGTGGGGGGGTCGTGAAAAGAGGGGGCTGTTTTCATACTCCACATCCCGCTCAGTCCCCATCCCCAAGCTCCAGCGCTCCTCAGTGCCCCTAAGGGGGTGCAGTAATTGATGATTAGCATTCCACAGCTTGGCTTACATCCTGCTAGCCTGTCATATTTAATTACATTTTAACTATATTCGTCTTCAATAATAGCACGAACATAATTTAGATAATTATGTCTCTCTTATTCTCTGAGTCTGTCTCACTTAGAGCTCCTTGCAATGAAGATGGCTTTCTCGGTGCAAACACATAAACAGACTCTGGGCCAAGTGCTTCTCTCTCTTGCAGCAGCTGTGCTACAAACCCAGTGGTTTTGAGTGTCATGCAGACAAAAAGGAAATTCCTGTTTCTTCCTGTCTCTGTATTCATGTTTGTACACAACCAGGGGTGGGAGCTGGTGTGTTTGGGTGTGTGTGCACCCCACACCCGCACGCTTCCCAGCACCTGGACAGAGCTCTGCGTGGTGTAGAAACAGGGGCGGCCTAGTCAATCAAATTAGCACCTATAATACACCCTCTCAGTCTGGCATTTCTTACCAGGTTTAATGGTTCCCTCGCAAACAAACTGTTGAAACAGTTCTAAATGTCTGGTTAGTCTTCTGAAGAGAAGTTCTTTCTAATAGGGTTTCTGTCACACATGCATCTTATCATTCATGACCTTCAGCTTTGCCTGTCGTTAGCCTCCTCTGAGAGACCGCCAGGCCCGAGAGACCTGGGACCCTTCCCAGAGGGAGTGTCTTCAGCCCACTGCTCCAGGGTCAGGAGTCCCTACACCCCACCCAACACCAGTGAGGTCACAGGCCACCCGAGATCCTCAGCTCCCATCTCGTCCTCACTCAGGACAAAAGGTTCCTTTCCCAGGAGCCTGTCCACTGGCTTCTCTGGTGAAGCGGGCCAACACGGCGGAGCTTTTTAGTTACTAAGATTTTATGTTGCAAGTTCCCACATCTAAGAAGATTTCTGAACAAAAAAGTGAATAAAAAATGGGTTCCAAAACAGCAACTACAAAGGCAAACTTGCCCAAAGTTTAGAAATCTGGAGCAAGAAAGAACTTGAACAAATTCACAAGATACAGTATGGATGGGGATAGGAGGTCTTCAGCCCCAAATTATCCAGGTTCTGTCCATTTCCTTGGAATTCCCAAAGGCTCCAATGAATATGGATTTTGTATAAATATTCACTTTCGCTTAACCTTGTCTGATATTGAAGGGATATCTATTTGCTTAAGATCAGTTACTCGTCTTTTCAGACAAATTCACTGCTCATATGGTTCTCCATCCACATCAGAGCCAAGTACCCCTTTGACCCTCTGAAAACAAATACCAGCAAGTAGTCCCCGCAGGGCTAAGGGGCAGGCAGAGAAGGTTACAGGGGTGTCTGTGTAGTTCACCCTGGCAGATTTGGCTCAGTGGTTGGCCCGAAGACCAAAGGGTCTTGGGTTTGATTCCAGGTCAAGGTCATATTCCTTGGTTGCAGGTCTGGTCGGGGTGCGAGTGGGAGGCAACCAATTGATGTGTCTCTCTCACATTGATATTTTCTCTCTCTCCCCCTCCTCCTTCCCTTCCACCCTGTCTAAAGATCAATGGGGGGGAAATATCCTCGGGTGAGGCTAAATAAATAAATACATAAATAAATGGACTCTTGCTGCCACTTGTTTGGGAGGCCAAAATTCATGGCTCTGGAAATAAATATTCAGAAAGAATTCAGGAGCCAAAGAGTTGTCTAGACCAACAATGGCCATCACTACGTGGAGTCCACAAGTGACCCTTCTGATGTGACCGGACAGACTACTAGCTGATGTGCAAGAGGGAAATTAGCAACCTGCTGATTCTGGCAAGTGAGTAGTAACTCTTGGCTCAGAAGAGAAATTCAAAACCACTTAACATGGTGACCAGGAAGGGTTGTGGAGGCCTGTCCCGGGTGACTTTGGGGGAGTATGGGTATGGCCCTCCCTAGCGGGTGAGGAGAGTGGGAGAGCTCTCCTTCAGAGCCAGGGCTCCCCATCCATGGCACAGGTTCTGGGTTTGCTGTTCACCTCCCTCCGATGACAGCTGGGCGAATCCATCCCTGCCTGGCTGTGGTGTCACAGGCTGCGATGTTCCTATAGGTACAGCCTGGGCTACTGTAGGCCAGGCCTGTGGTAGGGGTGAGGGGACTTGAACAGGTGAAATAAGACTCACTTCTCCTCCCCCATAGCCCTGCACCCACTAAATACCTCGATTTGCTCCGTGTTGTTCATTAGGGATGTTTTGGTCCCTCAGCGGAATTCCCACTTGGGAATTTTGCTGAAATCTGCCTGAAGGGTAAGAACTACCAAATGAATGGAAGAGCCGGCAGCCTGGCCCACTTTCTGGCAGCAGACAGTTCTAGAGGCTGGTGGAGAGGGCAGATTTGGTCTGCTGTTCCTGAGGATTCCCTGTCCCCGGCAAGCTGCATGCCCAACAGAATGACTGATTTAAGGACATGAGTGGCTCCTTTCAGCCAGTGAGGACCCACAATGACTCCGAAGAGGCTGCCGCCGCCAAGGGAGTGCCACCTCCTCCTTGGCTCTGCGTGATGCCCAATGCCATGTCTCCCAGAAGCACACTCTCAACGAAATGCACACTGGAAATATGAGGACTAGGCATGGGCAGGACCCAATTTTCAAATGTTAAGAATCTGGCAATTTCATTTCCTAGTGTTTTAAATACCGAATGCATTTAGAACACAATGAGGTCTAAATGCCCCCTGAATTTCAAGTTTAAAAAAAGGACTGCTGTTATAGAAGTTCATGCCAAAGCCTGTGCAGAACAGCACCTGGCCCCGACCTCAGAGCCACTACAGTGCACAGCCCGGCAAGCAGCTGCCTCAGGAAGGGCAGGCGGGCAGCCTCCGAATCAAACCTGACCAATTTCATACCTAAAAATCACACTGAGCCCCGCAAGTATTCCAAACCTGATGACATGCCAAAGCCGTTCAGCGCCCAACACCGGGATAGATTCAGTACAAACTTAAAAATAGACTCTCTCTCTCCAGCCATTAAGGGCCTGATATTTGCAGCTGAACGGATAAGAAATTGGGGGCACTGGGGAGAGCTTTAAAAATCTCCCGAGTACAAAAAGAATGTTTCTCTATGATGAAAAGTTTGGCTCTTAGCACGGAGCCCTCGAGATTAGCCTGGAGCCATTCAGTGCAGGAACCTCTGAATGTGAGTTCTGTAATAGAAAGGTGACAAGTGTTCTGACAGCCCCATAAAGGCCTTTTCCAGAATTTGCATAAACTGCCACATTCAACACAATTAAAGCAAGACAGTGAATGGCCTGCTAGCTGATGTAAGGCAGTGCGGTGAGGGCAACAACCTTTCTTCTGGGACCTTTCTGACAGAAAGAAAGTTGACTTTTAAAAAATCATTTCTTCCTCTTTTCAAACACTTTCTTAATAATAGTAATAAAAAAATCACCACCCCTCAACTTGGTGTGGTGACTTTCTGGGTCCTCTATTTGTTGGCCTAGACCTCTGAAGACTGTGTTCTGTTGTAAGCCCCTGGCTCCCCTCGTGCTGGGTCCAAGCCACCCTCTGGCCCCTCTGCCCCACGTCCAGTCCTCGCTTGCACAGGCCTAGGCTCAGGCAAGAAGAAACTTGACCTGCGACCCTGCTCTGCCCCTCTCCGAACCTTGGGCCAGGCTGCCTCACGGTGTCCTCGTGTAGGCAGCCAGAAGCAGCCTGAGGTCTCTGTGAACGCACAAAGCCTGGTGGACAATGGGACAGGTCAGCTGACAACGGGGCATGTGTTAAGCACATGAATTAAGTTGAATGATTTAGATAACTTATGACATAACCAGATGCCAAGACAGGTAGGAGGCCGTAGCTGGGCAAGGAGAGAGGCTGGGGGCATGGCAGGCCAGGGCGGTCATCAATCACTTGAATTAGTCACAGGGAGAAAATCAGGGAGAAAGAAGTTGCACAGGTGGCACCTCACTCTGAGGAATCCTGTTCTCCCCAGGCCAGCAACCTCAGAGATTCCCTGCCGGCATTTCCTGAACCGAGGCCATGAGTGTGCCCATGAGTGTGTGTGTGTGTGCCCCATGCCCAAGATCTGAGCCTTGTATTTCTTAACACCTGCTTTGACCTTTGTTCATGCCCCCAAGGCTAAGACACCACACAATGGCTTGTTTACTATGAAGCAGTAAAATAGTAAACTAGGGCTTCCCTCCAGGCAGTGCTTCAACATGCCCTAGTTATTCACAGCCCAGGCCCTGCCTGAGGGTCTGCAGAGTTAAAGGCTGACAGTCAAGAAGTCAAATTGCATTCAGCAAGATTAACAGTTATCCTTGGCACATAGGAATCTCCTATAATAAAGACTGGCTCAGTGGATAGAGCGTCGGCCTGCGAACTGAAAGGTCTTAGGTTCAATTCCGGTCAAGGACACATGCCCAGGTTGTGGGCTGATCCTCAGTGGGGGACTTGCAGGAGGCAGCCAATCAATGCTTCTCTCTCATCATTGATGTTTCTATCTCTCTCCCTCTTCCTCGCTCTCTGAAATCAATAAAAATACATTAAAAAAAAAAGAGAGAGAGACTTGCTGAAGCCAAATCTGCTTATTTCTCCGTATTATGTCTTGGGGAGGAAGGTTGCTGGGCAAAGGAGATGGATGGGAAACCTGACCAGTAACTCTTACTTTTTTTAAAATTTAAATTCTTTATTGTTGAAAGTATTACACATGTCTCCCTTTCCCCCCACTGACCTCTCCCCCGGCTGCTCCCACCCCCAGCACAGGCCCTCACCTCCCTATTGTCTGTGTCCATTGGTAGTAACTCTTTCTGATTCCACTGTCAGCCTTTAAAATCAGATAGATAAGCTATTAATCTCAGAAAGCCAGCGGTGAATGTGTGCAATAAATTTGTCATCACTTTATGAATAAGTTCTCGGTCATGAGGCCTTACTGTCTGGCAATTCACCTTTTCCATGATATTTTCTATCACTGGTATTTGGGAGCAGCTTAGAAAGAATATTATTTGTGTTCCTGTAGATCGGAACATAAAAAACCCTCAGAATGATGGAGATGTACGGACTTCACACCTGCCCCGGGCTCGCTAGACAAACAGCTTGCCAAGGCTCAGTGGACAGCCCTGGGGGACAGGACTCACTCTTCTGGTCCAGAGGCACACTCATCCCTCAGAGCTGCTGACAGAGGCCCTGTTACTGCTGGTGACGTTGCAAATGCCCATTGGCTTTCTGTCAGACTGTCAAACAGAGCTGTTGGCAATCATAACCAGCAAGTTGTTCAGTCAATATTTTTGAAAAATTCAACCAAGTGTGTGAAAGTATGAAGTAGATTTCCCTCCAGTTGCTGGATAATTTGCTCATCTCCCTGCTTTGTGGTGGCTCTGTCCTGTAACAATCATGCCAGTATCCTGCTGGGCAGTCCCAAAGGGCTGTGGGTTTGAGATGTAGAAATGGATGAAACTTCAGCTGTTCTGTCATTCAGCTGTTTGTTTTCCCCCCATAGAGTCAGCAGAACTCCAGATCTGAAATTCTGTACTGAGGAGCCTTTAAACCAGAGATTAACAACCCCAAACCCTCCTTACACCACTGCCCCTAATAACATGGTCTTGCCTAACCACTGCCCCAGGGAGAAGGCCCCTCAGTTCCCATTTGGAGGCTTTGCAGAGCATATATTTCTGCCTTCACGCCTTGAGAAGGGTCACTGCTTGGACCTAAAGATGACACTCCTTTTGGAGTCACTTCTGGATATGACAAAACAGCATGAAAGGGAGCCACACTGTTGGGCTTTGGGGAACAGCAGACTGGTGCAGGTCTGAACACTTCTGAGAGTCCTTGGCCAGGACCCCTTTTGTAGTGAGCAAGTAGTCGGACGCAGCAGAGTGTATGCTACAGAAATGCAGCATTTGGGAAACACAGGCTCCCTCTGAGGATCTTAGTTGTTGGGACTCCCAAGCCTGGGTCCCTGGATGAATGGCTTGTATGGTCCTTGCATGTATGGCAGCAAGTGTATTCCCCCCATTCCTCTACTCTGTTATGCCCCCCAGTATTGCTCAGCAGCTCTGACAACATCTGAAGAATTTGCCTGCAAGTGAACTCCCAATGGTCTTCATAACAGAACCCCTTCACAGTAACCTGTGCTGTAGCTGTCACTCACACCTGCAGTCAGTGAAGACAGCAACTGCCTTAGAAAACAGGACAGTGGTCCAGGGCTGCCCATGGGTGGGAAGTAGCTGTGCCTGCACTGGGGTTCTGATGTGCATTCTCATGCGTTGGTCCAGGGGCTCTCACACTGGAGCTCACCAGCATAGCTGCAGGGTGTGCTACACACAGACGGGGTTAGGGGGTGGGGTGGGGTGTGGGGTTGGTCCCTGAGTTGGAACCTAGAGCTTCATAGGTCTAGGGTGGGACCTGAGGATCCTGCTCTTGTGTGCAGGTCTTCAGAAGTGGCTCTCACCTCATTCCTGGCAATTCAACAAGCATGTCAGACCCCTGGTTACAGCAAATATTCTAATTCAAATCTATGCCTACCCCCAGGGTCAGCAAACATTACTGTAAAGGGCCAGATAGTAAATATTTTAGGCCATACACCCCCATCACATATACTTATTTTTTACACTTTAAAAACACAAAAACCATTCTAAGCTTAGAGGTCAGACAAAACCAGGCTATGGGACGAATTTGGCCCTGACCCCTGCTCTCCCCAATCCCCTTGACACCCTAAGGTCCTGCCATAACCCTTTCGGCTTCCCTGGGGCTACAGTCTGTTTCTGACCCCGGGTTCCCAGGCTGGGTCCCTGCTGCCCCCTGGACCTGCCAGACTTCCCCGAGGACTGCTTACCCTAACTTTTACCCTCCTACTGAGAAGAACTTCTGAGAGATTTTCTCACACAACAGTAGGCAAGACCCATGTCCAGATCCCACCTTCATGGGTCTGGAATGTCCACCGCCAGCTGCCTGGGTTCCCTCAGGCTGAGTGCGGGGGCATAGGCAGAAGCTCCCAAGGACAAACAAACTGGAGCTATGATTGGGCAACTTCACAAAGGAAACACTGTCATCTTAATTTTCTTTATTCTCAAATCCCAATGATCAACAGATTGTATATTTCTCAGACACAAAAATTGAATGACTAGTTAAATGACATTTAATTTCTCTATGTAGGAAATTTAATTTCTAATTACAAATGACATTTTACCCGATGGGAGAAGTAATCCCTGTGTTGAGTGTGACTTTCTGGATATACCCCTCCTCCTGCACAGTTCTGCGGTGCCCACCAGGCCTGCACGGGTCTGGGACACTGACAGCTATGATGACTGACTAGCTCTTGGTGCAGGTCGGGTGAGAAGCAACACACACGAGCGCTGGTGTCTGCTCCTGCAGAAGGAGGACGAGGACACTGATCCATCACTTCCTCTTCTGCGGACCAGACATGCTCTCCTCACAAATTAGCACCTGAACCCAGCTTCTTGACTTTCATCTTTCTGATAAATTCTCTGCTTTGAAACTGCTCCCATTCTGCCATGCAATCTGGGAGCTTGTCACGCATCTCACGTGTGATCTGACCGTGGGACAACATGCCCCTAAAGTTCTGTCACTCACCAGGAAAGATAAGGCCGGGTCCTCCTGAGAGGGTGAGTGTTCCTATGGTAAAATTAACTCAGCAGTCACTAACGATAGGAAAGCAAATAATGGTGGCCATTTTTGCCGTATTTTTAATATGGTATATCAATGGTATTTAACACTGTTTTAACATGGTAATACAGGATGTCAGATTCAAGAGCTGACATGGCTGTCTGTGCTTACAATACTGAAATAAACAACCATGGAAGTGAATTTGTTAAACACCAAGATAATGAAGAAGCCATGCACTCCTTAGTGTCTGTCCCTCTGGGCTGGGGGCAGTGGCTGCAGGAGCAGGTGAGCAAGAAGCCCGGCTGGAGTGGTGCGCGAGGTGAGGAAAGTGTCCCAGAGGGTGAGCGTGCCAGCGGGGTGGCCCCGCCTTCTCAGAGACGTGGTTCGGGGACACTGACCTTTGCCAGCCCCTGAGGAGCCAGCTGTGCTCTTGCAGCAGAGCTGAGTGGAAAGACCCTTTGATGGGAGTTTCCTCCTGGCTTTCTTTGAACAAGCTACTGTGGCAGTGAGAAAGCTTCTTAACCCCAAAGGAGCTTATACTGGAAACTGCTTGTGGAAAGGGGAACAAGCCGCCAGTGTTCTCCCCGCGATGCATCTGAAGCTGTCCTTTCTGCACGGTGGGACGATATACACTTGTACTGGCCAACAGGGATCTTTTACTCAACTCTCTTAAAGGTTTACAGAGTGTGATTCATTTCAGAAATGGGACTTGGTAATGCAGATGTATCACAATGAGAAGCCTGCCTTTAAAATGTGACTTAGTGATGCCTATACTTATTCACTGACACCTTTATAAAACTGTTAGTGTGGAAATGTATTTGTCTTTTCAAAAATAATTCTTCCTTTTACAAGTGTCAAGCAACACAAGAGAGCCGTACATTAAAAACACAGCAGGAAGAGTAGCCGTGGTCTAATTACATTATGTGGAGGCACCGTCACATCGAGCTCGTCCTTTTTAGATTCCAGCCACACCACCACTGGGCATAGCCAACATCTCCTTTCCAGCAACCTCCACCCAAGCCTGAGTCCTCCGCTCAGGGCTGCTACTGTAACCAGAGAGTAGAGAAAGGCTCTCCAAGGTCACACAGATGCAACAATGCAGTAAATAAACAGCCAACTGATGATGATTTAATGCTGCTTTTCTTCCTACCTTAACTTGGTTTATGAGCAGATATTGATGATTTAACCTTTCAGCCAATTAGAACAGAAGGTTTGATTGACAGCAAATGAATAAATACCGTTTTAGTGCAGGAGATAGAGTCATCCTCCCCTATTAATCAGCACTCTGCCCCAGTGCAGGAAACATGATATCCATCACGCCACTCCGTTACAGTCCCTTGGGGTGTCATTTCATGGCCTACCAGTAAAAACTTCACATTTACAGCAACTGCCCCTCGATTACTGTCGATAACATCTAATTGATATGTCAAACCTCCAAGGAATGCAGTAAATTGAAACACTGCCTCCCCAAAGAAAATCAACTGGCAAACAGGTAAATCAGCACCTGCCTTCCTGTAATCACTTAGCCACCTCCCGACCAAAAGACTCCCCCTAGAAAGCCAATGCCGCCATCTTCACTTCAGTCTCAGACATCCACTAAGTTCCTGCCCACAGGATGTCACAGTGAACTCAGTACAGCCCAAGACAAGCCACCGAGTTTAAATCATTCTGCCAAGGAAAGCCCAGCTCAGCCGTGGGTGCCACAAGCATTGCATTACATGGGGTGCAATTCGTTAGAGAACAGTAACGACTGGATAATAATACTGCAGGTTGTCTCTGAAGATCAGGCAATGCTGTCAGAAATACGATCTCATTTACCTTCCAAATATCCCTGCAGTGCAGGGCGGAGCTGGAGTAATTATTCACAGCTCTGAAGATAAAATGAAGCCCAGAGAAGGTAAGAGACTAGCTTAATCACTTATCATGAACTGGATACATTTGACACTGACATAAAAGATTTGTCTTTAAAAAAAAAACAAAAAACAAAAAACAGGACTTAGCCCAGCCGGTGAGGCTCAGTGGTTGAGTGTTGACCCATGAACCAGGAGGTCATGGTTCGATCCCTGGGCAGGGCACATGCCCCGGTTTCAGGTTCAATTCCCTGGGGGGGGGGGGGAGGGGAGGTGCACAGGGGGCAGCAAATCAATGATTCTCTCTCATCATTGATGTTTCTATCTCTCCCTCTTCCTTCCTCTCTCTGAAAGAAAAACATATTTAACAACAATAACAAAAGAATTCTTAGCCATTCAAATACAACACTTAAAAGTATTATTAAAAATCACATTGATGAAGGGAGAAAGAACTAGAGTAACACTGATAATTCATTCAGTTTATTTACTTAACAAAAGAACCCTGATTTTAATACTGGACAAAAGAGATGTAGCAGATGCGTAAAGATTCTAGTGGAAGAATATATAACATTCATCTGTCTCTAAAAAACAGGAACACCCATATATAGCAAATGTAAAGTAGACAAAACAGACATATAAAATATACATTTATAGTAGGTGTACACACACAGGCAGGTGTGTGGCCACACATGTTCCTTCTGGCATCCCATGCTAGTTTCTCTCCCACTGCTTCCTTTACTTATTCTTTTGCTATTTAAAACAAAACAAAAATATATCTGACTAGAGGTCAGGTGCATGACATTCGTGCACTGGGCAGGGGTTCCTCAGCCTGGCCTGTGCCCTCTCACAGTCCGGGACTCCTTGGGGAGTGGGGCTAAGCTGGAAGTCAGACATCCCCTGAGAGGCTCCCGCCACCACCGATGCACTCACCAGCCATGAGCCTGGTTTCTGGCTGAGTGGTGCTCCTCCTGTATTGAGTGTCTGCCCCCTAGTGGTCAGTGCACATCATAGCGACCAGTTGTTCTGCCATTTGGTATATTTGCATATTAGAGTTTTATTCTATAGGATTGCTTCCTTTGGTTCTATTATATAGGACTAGAGACCCGGTGCATGAAATTCGTGCACGGGGGGGGGGGGAGGTGTCCCTCAGCCTGGCCTGCACCCTCTCCAATCTGGGACCCCTCGGGGGATGTCCGACTGCCATTTAGGCCCGATCCCACCTAAACCAACAGTCGGACATCCCTCTCACAATCCAGGACCGCTGGCTCCTAACCACTCGCCTGAATGCCTGCCTGATTGCCCCTAACTGCTTCTGCCTGCCAGCCTGATTGCCCCCTAACCGCTCCCCTGCTGGCCTGATTGATGCCTAACTGCTCCCCTGCTGGCCTGATCGCCCCCAACAGCCCTCCCCTGCTGGTCTGGTCACCTCAGCTGCTCTCCCCTGCAAGGCCGGTTGCCTCTAACTGCCCTCCCCTGTAGGCCTGGTCGCACCCAACTGCCCTCCCCTGCGGGTCTGGTCGCCCCAACTGCCCTCCCCTGCAGGCCTGGTCATCCCCAACTGCCCTCCCCTGAGGACCTGGTTGCCCCCAACTGCCCTCCCCTGCTGGTCTGATGGCCCCCAGCCCTCCCCTGCTGGCCTGGTCGCCCCCAACTGCCCTCTCCTGCTGGCCTGGTTGCCCCCAACTGCCCTCCCCTGCAGGCCTGTTTGCCCCCAACTGTGCTTCCCTGCCGGCCATCTTGTGGCAGCCATCTTGGGGTGGCCATCTTGTGATGACTTCGCACGAGGGCGTGTCGCCACCTAGGTTTTTATTATATTCCTTTACTTTATTTTATTCCTTTACTTATTCTTTCGTTATTTAAAATAAAATAAAAACCTATCTGATGTGGGCAAGTCAGCAGGAATGAAGTTCCAATCCTGAGTTTTGGGGAAAATTTGTAGATTATCACAACAAATAATTTGAAAACATTCTAACAACTGATCCCACTAAACTATCATGCCAAATAATTACTCTTTAAAACACATAAGGTATTCTTGCACAGGGATTCTTAATTTAGATATTTCATGACCATGATCTTTCTTCCTACCCAATTCCTCCCCCATCCACAGGTTTGCCTGCGTCCTGTCACATTAATCCTGCTCAATTCCATCTAAACATTTGTTTATTCCCTTTGTTTCTGTTATTTTCCTTTCTTTTTAAAAAATTTACATTGGTTACACCCAGCCCTAAATGTCTTCCCCAAATTTTCCCAATTTCTCATCTTGCTTTGGAAATTCCTAATTTGGTCTTCTTCCTACAGTCTTTTGGAGTGGCTGGGAATTCTGCACAACACTGAGGTACAAATAATTCAGTACCAAGATTTTTTTTGACTCTCCTGGCCTGCACAAACTACTTTTCTATGTTGTCATTCCTCTTCTTAGATTTATCTGTCTGCCTGGCTCAGTTGGCAAGCCCCTGGCCTTCTGAGCAATAGTCCTAATTTTGGATATGGCCATGAGCATAATTCTGGATGAGGGCCATCTCATAATGATAAGAAAGAAAAGGATTGTCAAAATCCAGTGCCACTGCCTGGGGGGATCAGATCCTCAGGGCAAAACCAATGTTGGGCGAAATATACTTAAAAGCCCCACACAAAGGCTTGTATAGATCACCAGCCCCCTTACACACAAGTTAAGCAGGGGTAAGGGAGCGCCATGAAAGAAAGGTAAAAACAGAACAAGCTGTGCAAGACCGAGATCTGCAGGGGAGAGAAAGAGCTATTACTGAGCCAAAGACCAGTGAGGCTGGTTCAAGCACAGAACTGACTTACCCCAGGGTTTTATATTTAACCAGAGTTATCCAAATATCACCCATTACAAACTTGCAGCTTAACATGGAGCTTGTTTCAGAGCATGTGTGGCAGGTGGTGCTGAAATTGCTTACAAGTCCTGGTCGTTCAGAGTGAAATTATGATTTCAAGGTCATGATGAAGGGTGATGCTACAATTCCACAACTGAATTCGGGTAAATCCATGAACGTGGGTCCGAAAGTCAGTTGAAGGTAACTAACTTCTGATGGAATTCTTGCTGGTATGTGGTGACTGTATGTCTTTCTGAGCTCCCTACGAGGAGGGCACGTATTGTCATCATGGGCAGGAAGGTCTGAAAGAGCAGGCCTTCTCTGAGGGCGCACCCCAGGGTAGCCCCGGCATTCGTCCTACATGCTTGGTCAGAAGTTCACTTACCCCCTCTGAATCTGGAGCCCCAAAGCCACCCAGCCCTCTTCCTCCTACAATACCCTGGACAAATGGAACAAGGACAAGTCAACTAAGGCAGCTGCTACCTCTATCCCAGTAATGTGTTCTCGAGGCTCTGAGATTTATTTGAATCAAGTCACCAGCAGTAAAATTTAATGGTAATGGGAAGAGGCGGAATGTTCCAGGTACCTTAGGAACATTCAGGACCTGAAAGTAAAAGCCAAGAATGTCCCCAACTGGTAAGATTCTCTGTCCGTAATGTCCTCTTGGGAACCACTCTTTTAGTACCTCAAAAATATTATCTGGGTACTAGGAATGTAGATAGGAACAAAGCAGACAGGGCCCCTACTTTCATGGAACTTAAAGCCTAATGGAAAAGACATACTTTAATAGGTAAATACCAGATAACATAAAATTATAAATTGTGACAGGTGTCATGAAGGGAAAAACAGTGCTATGAGAGAGTAACAGAGGAGGCCAACTCTAGATTGGCTGCAAATGGTTATTTAACCAGCCAGGCAAAGAGCAAAGAGATTAGGGACCACCTTTGAGAGTGCAAGGAAGCACCTTGGGCAACCCTGGACTTCAAAGAGCTTATGTTTAGTTAAAGAGACCTAATGATACCTTATATTTGTATAGTGTTTTACCACTTAGAGATGACTTCTGTGTACACCAATGTATCTGAGGCAGATATGACACCTACATAAAGAGAAGTCTAACAATACTAGTGCTCAGTGAGTAAGCACAGTCCATTGGCTTGGATGGAGTCTGAGGCGAAAGGCCAGAGTAGATTAGCTTCTCTATTTCCCAGGTGTCCCAAATCCTAAAGCACACTACACTGTCTTGCCCTAAAGTACTTAGCTATTCCTGTGCCCACCTATTTCTTTATAAAACACCTGCCCTAACCTGCCCTCTCTGGGTCTCCTTGCTCTATCCATATGTATGTGAATTAGGCTTGTTCAGGTTACTAGGAACAGGTCAGCTCAGGTTTCCGAGTGGGAGTATAAACCCTCTCTCCTGTGGAGAAACGATAAGATACTGATCCCTGCCTATGTGGTTGGACAGCATGATTCAAAGAACGGCAAGTAGGCATCAGGACATACCTATGGCCACCCAGGCTGGCACTTCCGAGATAAGGGGGGGGGGCCCTGCTGCTGCCACTGCAACCCCACAAAAGGAAAGCCAGAAGTGGGACTTGGTTGGCACACAGCATCCAGTGAGAAGGGGAAGTTCAGAACAGATCTGTGATGGATTAGACACCGCCTATCACAATAACTCTGACTGGGCAGCTTCAAATGGTCTCAGAACATCACACACAAGAAAAGAGTGTAAGAGGAAAAAGGCTAAGAATCTAAGGGTGATGTCAAGACTTTTGACTTTGGAAAAAGAAGTATTAAAAACTCAAGGCTGAAGCCCAAGTGCCCATCAGTAGATGAGTGGATAAAAAAGCTGTGGTACATTTACACCACAGAATATTATGCAGAAGTGAAAAAAAAAGCTCTCTTACCTTTGAGACTGCATGAAGGGCCCAGGAGCGTATTATGTTAAGCGAAATGAGATGGTCAGAGAAAGACAAGTCTCACATAATCTCACTCATATGTGAAATCTAATGAACAAAATAAACTATTGAACAAAACAGATCCAGAGACATACAAGCATGGCACAGATTATGGAATCTCAGAGGAAAGGTGGGGTGGGTGGGTGGGAAGAGATCAACCAAAGAACTTGTATACATATATGCATACCCATGCACACAGACAATAGGGTGGTGAAGGCCTAGGGTTGGGAGCTGGGGCAGGCAATCAGGGGTCAATGGGAGAAAAAAAGGGGGACATATGTAATACTTTCAACAATAAAGATTTTAAAAATGACAAACAAACAAAACAAAAACAAACTCAAGTCTGAGACCTGGGTTGGGACACTTATCTCACGGTGCTTGCTCAGGCATGAGGGCACACGTGCACACGCGCGCACACAGAGTTACCTCCCCGACACTGGAGGCTTCTAAAGCATCTGCAGTACCACGGGGATCCAATTAACTCCGGTCTCTCACAAACATTAGGAACTAGTTAGACGTGAAAACACTGCTGTGGCCCATCAAAGGCAAGCCCACAGCTGACAGCAGCCCTGAGTAAAACAAAGACCTAGAGGCGCAGGGTTGCTTTGGAAGCAATCGACTTTATCACCACAACTTGACCCAGGGTTTTACAGCTGAGCCAGCAGACGTTGGGCGGTGTGCGGGTTACCACTTAACAAGTGTGTCCTGGAGTGGCTCTCTCATCCAGCCTCGTCTCAAGTCTCCCCCAGTGCAAAGTCACTTAACAGCGAAACCAAACTCTCCACTGCAAGGACACATGAAACATCAGCTAGAGAAGTGCCACCTAGTTCCTGTCTTTGAGTTTCCAGAGAATTCAGGGATCCTGATTTCTTTCCAAATGAGATCACTTCTGGGATTTGTGCTTTGAAGTCTTGGCTGTAGTCATTAGTGCTGCCACTTCATGTTGTTTTAAGGGCACACACATTTATTATGTTGTTCGCAGTATTTCCTGGCTTCAAATTCCTCAGATTTCTAATCCAAAGATTCTTGAAGGCCTAAACAATGAGCCTCTCAACAAGGGCTGGAGAATAAAGAGCCACACAATGAGGCTTGGCTGAATGCTGCAGAGCCTCAGACACACAGCCCGTCCCTTGCCCCTCTGGGTGGATGGGCAGGAGGCAAGGCAAGGGGCCCAATGGGCAGGCGGCAGTGGAGACAGGAGGGCTGGCAGCCCAGCGTAGGCTGAGGTAGTTGGTCAGGGGTAGGTCCAAGACTGCTTCAGAAGAGGCCATAAAGCCGTCTGCTGAAGGTCAGAGCCCCATGTCTATAAAAAAACGAGGGATCACTCCTTTGTGCTTAAGCCCTCCTGGGACGGAGCCCTGAGAGAGGGTAATGGGAAAAGGCGCCGCCAGCAGCCTCTCCATGCTGATAGGCGGACAGGCTGAGAACAGTAGCTCTATTGCAAGGGCACTTCTGGAACAGTGTGGTACTGTCCTCAGATGGACTGCAGCCTCTGACTGGTGTGCCCTCGGCAGTGCAGCTGCTGACTGGTTCCCCCAAGTATGCCCCCCCACCACTAGGACACACAGTTAATGGGTTTTTCAGGCCTTCCCTAAAGGGGACACCCACTTTAGTTTCTCACCTGGAGAACTTTCTGTCCCAACTGAAAGTTCTCTAGCTTAGCCTGTCATTACCAATCATCTCTAACTGCTGCTCCCCCGTTTTCTTGTCTCCAGGCCCTCTTACCCCAAACTCATTTTATTGTTGTAGAACAATGTACCCAATAAAAGGCACAGCTTTCTCACTCCCCTCTTCTGCCTAAAGAGTAAGTTACTCCCTTGTTACTCCTAGCTCCTTCCTGTTGGCTCTTCAGGGGCTGCCCAGGGCACACTGTAGGAGACATCCTCCTCATCCCCCAGAACAGGCAGTCCCTGCACCTCCCACCTGCTCTCTGGTCCTGCCAACCATGCTTAGTCACCTGATATGCCCCAAGTCCCCTCTGCCCATGCCTCCGCCCGTGCTGGTCCTCCCTCAAGGCTCGGGAGAAGTGGTACCTCCACTGAGACACCTCCCTCAAACCTTCGCAGGTAGAGTGGTCCCTCCTTCCACTGTGTCCCCACTTACTTGATGCATACCTGTGCCACCTGGAGTATTTTATTATTATCATTTTACTTATTCATTTATATATCTATCTCTCTGAATCATAAGTGAGTGCCATAAGTTCAGGGACTTTTTAAAAAAGTAACTGGCACCGAGCAGATGCTCATTAAATGTGTGTTGAGGGTAGGAATAAAAATTTATTTAGTGTCAACCTCTAGGGTTAACAGAATTAGGGTCTCTTTTCCACAAGAGGGCTCTGTATATATTTACAGATAATCTTCAAGACCCCAGAACTCCTGTGGTCTTGTCTTACCTGAGTCTTGTTTTATCCCTAGCTCCTTCAGTTGATCCCCCCATGAAACAGCTTCTGGCACTCACATCACCTGGTCACCTTCAATGCCCCTCTTTAGCAGGCCACCTGTGTCCTGACCAGCAAAGAGCTCAACAGGAAGGTCGCATGGGCGTGTGGACCCCAGGCAGCCAGTGCTGACTAAGGCCGCCCAAGGTCTGTTCTATTACCTCACACTGCGTTTGTGGCCAGCTGAAACCACAGCTCTTTTTCACGTAAACTTCTCTCAAGCTTGACTACCCCTACTGTATTTATAAAATTAATTTTCTGAACCAAAAGGAAGGCATAACATTTATCCTTATTAAATCCCATCCTGTGGGGTTGGTCCCACACGAGAGGCTGGAGATTTAGAATTTCATGCTGTCAGCTATCACAGCAGTGACATGCCTCTGTCTTCTTTCAGGACACTCATAAAAACCTCAAAATGGTGAAATGTCCAGGACCAAGGACAGAGCCAGAAGATACATCAAGACCTCTTTCTCTCCTCTTCCCCATCTCCATCTGGGCCTCCGGTACAGTCCATAGCAATAGGTTTTCCACAGCCAACCACTTCTCC
Source organism: Myotis daubentonii (assembly GCF_963259705.1). NCBI lineage: Eukaryota > Metazoa > Chordata > Mammalia > Chiroptera > Vespertilionidae > Myotis > Myotis daubentonii. The sequence continues at coordinate 90,541,532 of NC_081845.1, read as the reverse complement.
CCATTTCCAGTGTCACTACCCTCATCCAAGACCCTGCCATCTCATCTGGGTTATAGCACAGCTTCCTTGCTGGTTTCCCAGTTCTGTATTTACTTCCCCACAATTCATTCTCCACGTAGCAATCTGAGTGATTTTTAAAAAGCAGACATCAATTCATACCACTCCCTTGGTTAAAACCCTCCAATAACTCCCCACTGCTCAAAGAATAAAATTCACACCCCTTACCAAGACCGAAAGGTCAAATATGACCTGCGATCTGCTGGCCTTTCCACCTCACCTCGCACCACCCACTCTCCGACTCCATCCCCAGGCTCCAGCAGCACTAGCCATCTTTCTGTTCTGCAAACACGCCAAGTTCAGCCCTCTTCATGGCCTTAGCTCTTCCTGAAATTCTCTCTCCCCAAGCTTTTGTAAGGCTGGCTTCTATATCACTTGTCTCAGCTCAAATGTTACTTCCTCAGACAGGCCTTTCTTAACTCAAGAAACTTCTTCTTGCCCACCACGGCCTTGTAACTAACTACCTTCTACTTTTTTTTTCATTTTCCTCACAGCATTTGTCAGTATTTGAGACTTTCTTATTTATCTGTTGTTGCCTGTTTTTCCCTAATAAGATGTAAAGTTAATGAAAACAGGGATCTTGTCAGCCTTGTTCGGTGCCTAACACTTAGTAGGTGCCCAATTTGTTTATTTCTTGAATGAATGCATAGTGAGAATTACGGAATCAGAAGAGATCAAATAGATTTGCTCTGTCTTCACTTGCATTAATAAAAATGGCTCTTGGTTCCATTCTCACACCATTATTATTATCAACTTTGTTATCAATATTTTATGATGCCATCAAAGAATCAAATTGAATTACCAGCACTGAGTTAGGTCAGACAATAATTGGTAGTAAAAATGCAGTATGTGGGATAACACAGATGAGCTACTAGAAACCATGCCCTATGAGATCTCAATGGTGTCCGTGCAGAATTACTATCTCGTAAGTAGCTGTCACAGGATAGCACTGCTTTCATACCAAAAGGACTATCACTCAATCAGGTCAAGTTCATGCAAATGTTTCTAACTCCTGCACTTATATGTACTTATTCCTGTGAGACATTAGGAGCAAGAATCATTCTGATTTCAGAATTTGAATTTTACTGACTTAAAAGTCCCATTACAATGCCAGGGTAAGACTATTTACAGCAGGAATTCATACTGTTGACTTGTGGACAACACATAAAACGGGCTGTAAAAGGGACTGCAGTGATCAAGAGCCTGGCAGCTCATCAACCCCAAGGCCATTGAGTAGACCCCCCCCCGCCCCGAAGTTACACTGGCTCCTGGGACCTAGTCATATGTGATGAAGACAGGACCATTCTGTTTACTATGGCAGCAGGGCCGTGTGGTCTGTATTTTGCACTCCTCTCCCCACGAAGCCCCAGAATGAAATCTCTGGGTTTCAATAATAAATTTAAAATGCATTAAAGCATCAATCCAGGCTCTGCCACACACGTGTGGAAAGAGCCTTAAGAAATAAGGAAGAGGTGGGGCAGGGCAGGAAGCAAGAGAGAAGGGAAAAGTGAATGTGACCCTCTCTTCTTATCTTCCTTCTCAAGGAACTGCAAGGAAAAGGCAGAGAAAAGCAGTGGAGAGAAAAGGTAAGCGTCTCTGCTGCAGTTTTAGTCCAGCCTCCTTCAACAGCAAGAACCCATTAACATGGGGCTTCTGTGAGATGAACACTTCAGGGGTCTGTGATCTAGACTGTTCACATTAACAAAACTAGACAAACAAGGGCCTTGCTACTGCACAGCGCGGAGGCAGGTCCCCGACCAGGACAGTCCTTATAAGGGTACTTTCAGCCCTGGTCTAGAAATGTTCCACAGACTCTTCTCTTTGTGAAAAAATAACAGCTTTATTGTGATACCAGTGGCTCGGTGCATGGGTCTGTGCACATTGAAAGGAAATTAATTAGAAGAAATATTTTAATATCGCTATTTGTCCTTTCTCTATAATAGAAGTGTCAGAGATGAAAGAAAATTAGTAAAACATATATGAAAGTAATATATAAATTAATAAATTAACAATAACAACATGATATAACAACAAGATATATGATATAAAATCAACAAAAACATGATTTAAAAACATTGATAAAACAATGACTGATAAATTGATTAAACTTATTCTAATATCTCCCTGTATACCACATTAAGGGTAAAAAAACACTTTCAGAGTGCCTGACTAATTTCCCTTGTGATGAAGTACTTACAACTTTAACTTTAATGTCACACGCTCTTTGAACTCAAGAGAAAGGAACATATAACTGATCATGTCTGGAAACCGGTTCAGGTAGGAATATTCCTACTCTGTCTAGAGTTTGTCCTTGTGATTTATTAATAGTCATCAAAAATGCTGGCATCACGGGAAACTGTCTTCGAATTAATTTAAATGGGAGGCCAGTGTCAGACGGGGACAAATCAATTCTTGGAATCAGAACAACCTCTCCTTCCACAGATCCTGTTAATACTTCAGCTTCGAGAAACACACGAGTGCGATTGGCGCCAGCAAGAGCTTTACATGTATTGTGCATCCGTGAGTCAACATTTATTTTTAAATTGCCAGTGCGCATCATAAGTACTGGCCGGCCGGCTGGTTGGTCGGTCGGCATATGGTCAGTCACTTAGCCTTTTATATCTATAGGTAATTCACACACTATAAAATTCACCCCTTTAGAGTGTACAATTCAATGGTTTTTAGTATATTCATAGAATTGTGTAACCATCACCACAGACAATTTTAGAAAACTTTCTTCCCCCCAAAAGAAGCCCCTTACTAGGTCGTAGTCATTCCTCACTCCCCAACGTAATCAGTCTCTAGAAACCAATAATCGGCTTTCTGTCTCAGTGGATGTGCTTGTTCTGGACACTGCACAGACATGGTCATACAATATCTAGTCTTTTGTGACTGGCTTCTTTCACTTAGCTTGTTTCCAAAGTTTATCCACAATGTGGCAGTATCAGCACCATTCACTTTTATTGCCAAATGATATTCCATAGATGTACCACATTTTGTTTATCTATTCATCAGTTAACAGACACTTGAAGGGTTTCCAATTCTGGGCTATTGTGACTAATGCTACTGTTAGCACCCATGTACAACTTTTTGTGTGGACATATATTTTAATTTCTCCTGCGTATATACCTGGCAGTAAAGAGTCTGAGTGCCCTGTTTCTCTTTGATTATTATGTTATCCATACGTTCATCAACTTCCAGTAGTAACTTTAAGTCCTAGATTAGTATACAGATCTCCAGGATCATTCAGGCAAATAAACACATGCCGAGCTTCTACCAAATGGCAGGAATACAGCAGTGAACAAACCAGACTCAGTTCCTCCCTCATCACCAGAGGAGGTGTGAACTAAAAGTGGTTTCAGCATTTCATCGGGCCTGAAGTGCTCCCTTCCCTTGCTAAGTCTGTGAGTCCCATTACAGAACTGATCAAGGAGAGCAGAGGTCTTTGCCACATTTCGCCTGAGTTGGGGATTATAGCTATTCCAAGTTTAGACTGGAGAGGTCAGAATTCATAAAGGAGGTGACACTGAGCTGGGCATAAATGATGACCTGGAAATCACCAGCCAGAGAAGGGGGCAGGGATGGACTTCCAAGTGCCGTTCATTTGAAGAGGCCTTTTAAAATGAGTGCCTCTGAATCATGGCTTAGTGTCACAGACAGAGGCCAGACTTCTTCTAAAGCCCAGACTTCTTCTAAAGCCCCCCCCCCACACTCCCCCTGCCACTCCAGCGAGCCCTTCCTGGAAGGGGCTCTGGGGAACCATCCGCTTTCTGAACCCACCCTCTGAGGAGCTGGGCCACCTGGGTTTTTAATTCACATTTTATTTTATTTTTTTTATTTTTTATTTTTTAAAATATATTTTATTGATTTTTTTACAGAGAGAAAGGGAGAGAGATAGAGAGTTAGAAACATCGATGAGAGAGAAACACTGATCAGCTGCCTCCTGCACACCCCCTACCGGGGATGTGCCCGCAACCCAGGTGCATGCCCTTGACCGGAATCGAACCTGGGACCTTTCAGTCCGCAGGCGGACGCTCTATCCACTGAGCCAAACCGGTTTCGGCTTAATTCACATTTTAGACAGGGTGGTCATACTTCCTTGTCGGAAGACCTCTGTAGACCTGTGGGAGGGCTCAAGGTTTTGATCTCCAGGATAGAGAGCAAAAAATTGGTTTGAATTAGTTTAAATGTTATTTCCTACTCTTCCATAGTAATAATCTTTATCTAAGTCACTATTAAGTCTGGTGAATCTGTTATAATTATTTTTTAAAAAATTGCCCCACCCCCCCCAAAATAACTACTTGTTCATTCATAAGTTCACTCATTTTTTTGTTCACAAATCATTTCCAAGCTCCTACCATGTCAGGTTCTGTGCTGAGTTCTGGTGATTTGAAGATAAATAAGACTTAGTCCCTGACCCTCAAGGGGATATCAGACAACCCTATAAATACTTCAGACAGAGTCTTTGCAGCACATATTTAATTTCCCTGACCACAGTCTCCAGATCTTCCACACCAGCCGTCGGGTATTCTGGGAAGAGTACACCCCTCCCCCCACTACCCCATTCTGCGGCATCCAGCCCAAGACTGGGCAGAGAACAAGGGCTCGACAAGGGGGTTCCACAGGCTGCCCGAACACAGCCACTGCACCATGAATGTGGCCTCTCTGTGCCGGCTGGAAGCTTTCAATTCTCACCGATGGCAGGTAGGGTTTAACATGAACCAAGAGCCCTGCGACTAAATGACAGGCCGCGCAATCCGAGGGTCGGTGACCTTTGCATTCATTAAACAACTCCACCTTCTCAAGCAGAACAGCACCCACCTCCACTCATGAACCCGACATCGGCTGCCACATTTGCATGCATAATGTATTGAAAAGCCTTCTGTATAATGTTTACTTCTATGTTCCTTCCAAATGAAATCACTGAAGGGCAAATTTGATTTTCAAATCAGTTTAAAAACATCTGCCTTCTAAAAAAGTAAGAGTAAAGAGATAAGGCTTTTAGATTACAGGCAAGGGCTAATTATTTTCACTGATACCGGTGAGTCCATGCTAAAAATACAAATGTGAAGACATTTTTAATGCACACTCAACATCTAATGGATATTAATATTTCATTAGTAAAAGGCTTCCAGTCATGAGGTATGTACTTAATGATTTTAGAAGAAAAAGGCTAACTTCCTGACCCTTCTTTCAACACAAACTCATCTAACCATGACCTATTTGTGGTTCTATATGACTATATCTTTCAAATATAATTTAACTATATATGTTATAACAGCATGCATCTCCAAGAAGGTCAAGGTATTGAATACATTTCAGATTGCTGTTTTTGTTTTTATTTTTTTCACTTCCCAACAAGAATGACCAAGGTTGGAAGCTTTTCTCTAGAGATGGAGGTTTGCTGTCTGGGCCCAGGGACACGACAGTCAGTCATAGTTTCCAGGGCCCAAGGGATGGAAAGAAGCAGCTGCAGAGGTTGGTTTTACCTCATATATAAGAGTTAAAAACTTACCCATATGTATTTTGTACATATGGCATACAGGTATGTCAGTGTCTGTATAACTGTCCAGTCAGCACAATATCCTAGGAATGCAGAACCATGCTACGTTAGAAGGTACCTTTGAGGTAAATCCATTGTACTTTCTATTTTACATAACTACTATACGTTTTTATTGGTAACATAACACTGTACTATTCCAATAACGCAGCCCCTGGAGTCCAGCTGTGAGCCTCATTTAGGAAGGTTTTTACAGATGTGGGGACAGTACAGGGAGAGGAAAGGACTTGCCCAAGGATGCTCAGCCAGTCAGTGGCAGAACCACGACTGAGGCAGGCCTCCTGATTCTAGTCCAAGGACGTTTATTTTGCCTGTTTTCATTCATGTGCAGTTAATGTCATACTGCACACTTTTCTTTCTGGTGGTGAGATATTTATGTTTTTCAAGAACATAATTACTAACATAAAGGCTCAGATTTGAATAATTTTACATTTAACACAAATGTAGATTTTCACTTTCATTCATGCTGACATTATTTCATCCTCTACTCTGTACCTTCCTGGGGGCAGGGCTCTGAACCCTCCACCGGCCACTGTCTGGGACACGCCGAGCATTGGGATGTGCTGCTCACCCACAGGGACCCTGCACTCCCAGCAGTCACCTCGGGCAGCCAAGGTGCAAGCTTCAGCCCACTCCCATGGGTTCTTGAATTCTCTGGGCAGATGGGCTTTTGCCTGGCATAGTACCAATATAGCAAGTACTTCATAGAAATGGGCTTCCTGTTGGTAAAGGGGGAGTACTGAGAGAAGTAGGCAGTCAGGAGGGTTAGAGCAAGGGCTAAAGCTCCCCAAGTCCCGATCTTTTAGATCAAACCTCAGGACTGATATGCAAATGCAGCTGCAAAACCAGAAATGATTTTGAGATCTGAGCCTGGAGAGGAGGGCTTGATTTTCACTGTGAACTTCATCTGGCTACCAGCACCACTCATATTTCAAGGCTTAAGGTGGAGAGGTCAGTGATAAAGATGAGCCTGACATGCTCAGCTTAGCGGCAAATGGCCCCAGACCTCGGGTATGCACCAGATGGACAAGGTCACAGGAGGTCAACTAGAAATGAGGTAAAGGAATAACAGTAACAAAGATGTCAGTAACTGACAGTTCCTGTGTTTATCGAAGTGTCTGCTTTATTGAGGGTTCTCATATGACCCTTACGTCTTCCCTCTTTGCGCTATGGATCTATCTAGCAGTCCCCTTCTCGGAATGCTTTCAAATGCATTAAACAAAATGTGTAGGGAAACAATGATACAGAAATACAGTGCTGACACAGATCACTTGGGTAGAAGGACCCTGACAGAGCCCTGGCCACAGATAGAAAGGACAGGCCTCAGCACCTGGCAGAACTGAGCTACATGGACAAGTTTCAGAGACAGGAACCTTGTTTCTCAAGGAAGCACGAGTCAGAAGTTCTCATTGTGAGGAAGGAGCACCTCAGTTTAGAAATAATAACGAAGATAACAGCTCTCACATTGCTTCCCCACACCCTTTCCCCAGAGCCTCTCTGTATGCTTTTCCTCCTCAGGCTCCCTTTCCAAAGAGAATGGAGACCAGGAACTGGCAACACTGGTACAAATTTTAGGCCCCCTCTTTGAATACAATCCTGAGCTTTCCATGGCTTTCCCCCACCTTCCCTTACTTTTCATTTGTAGTAAAATTTACAAATAATTTGACCTAGATATTTCTAGAGGAGAACACTGGTCTGTGGCATCATTTCAAACAATTTGGAAAGCTACTCCCAAACCTGAAATCCAAATACACAACAGCCCAACAAAACCTAAACAATAACACCCAGATCAAATGTAGGAAACCACTTCTACTCTCAAGGAACGACCTTCATTTTGATCACAGGTGTCTGCCAGCACGCAATGTTCTATATCTGTAATTGGGGGTGGGTATCTTCATGTAAAATTCCTAAGTAAAAGGATCCCAAGAACCATAAATTCTAATTAAGTCGATCTAAATAAACCCCAAAAGATAATATGCTGGGCCAAAAATCAAACCCCAGTAAACAACTAAAAAGTGTTGCAGCGGTGAGGCTAGGCCTCCTGAGACTTTGGTAGAAAATGGGTTGTTCTACTGGTGTTAGATTAGAAATCTGCTTTCACCTGGGCCAGTGCATTTCCTGTGAAGGCTGATTGGGTTCCACACTCACAGGAGCCTTTTCCAGCTAGGCGCCTCAGGGGAGAAAAACAATAGCTTCTGAAAGCCCTGCCACTGAGATGATGTGTGTGGGACACAAAGAGGCTATGAAAGTGCCAAATGGATGAGAAGCACTTTCTCCCAGCAACACCGCAGATGTGGGGCCACAGGAAGCACAACTTCTCCCGCACCTCACTCATAAGGAAGCTAACTTTATGAAGGTGACTCGTTTGCTTTTTAGATCTAATAAACTGTCTTCGTAAACTGTCCACGGCTTATTCTGGTATTTGGATGAACTTTTAAGCAGACCCAAGAGGTAAACAATCATTCAACTCCAGTTTGTTTTTTAGGTGACACCAGGAAAGAGTCAGCTGATAGGAGAGTCTTTTTTGATGTGTATGTTGCTTTTGAACTAGACTACAGAGAAGTGGTCTATCTTCTCTTTTCTTCATAACCCCGTACAGAGCTCTGCACAGAGAGGATCAATCTATAATTCTCATGAACAAATCCAACCTTTTGTGCCAAAAAGGCACGATCATCTTTTAAATGTGAGGTCAGCTCAAGCAACTTCTGCCTCTTAGTTGACACCATTCACTGATATCCTAGTTTTAGAAAGTCACACACATCGAAGTGCCAGGCCAGAAATCTGCAGGAAGGCCAGCCTGTGACAGATAAATGGCAGGGGCCAATGACTGTGGAAGTACCAGGACTCCCATCACCATGATTCATATGACTCCCCAACATCACAAAATCAACAGCTGCTGGGCTTGCTCAAGCCTCTGCAAGGGTAAGTGATGACCAAGAGGCCCACAGGAAGGCATGAAAAGAGAACACAAGCCATGTCTCAGAAAAGGGGAAGAGTCTAATGAAAAAGAAATCTTAATTGATTACAGGAAAATGCCGGGAGCCGGTCCATGCTTGCTGTTTCAAGGGACCTGGCATATATGGCATACTGTTCTTAAAATGTTTGCTCACCTTCTTGGCACTATGTGTTTTAACCAAGGTCTCTGAGAAAGGTTGTTTTCCCCAGGTAGGGATTTTCCCCTGAAGTTAGGGAGGGAATAAAACCCCTCAACTAAGTGCCAGGCCGGTAATTAATCCCTTTAACTACGAACAATCATGCTTAAACTACATAATCTTTTCTCCCTGGAATGGAGATAAGAAACGCCCTAACCTTTGTAATAGAGATTGATAGGATTGAATCAACTGGTATAAATACAGTTGTAACAAGACAGAAACACTCAGAACTTAGAACAGAATCAAGAAGACAGAACTCATGAGACAGAATTCAGAAGACAGAACCTACACGGAGCCTGGAAACAGAAGAACTTCGCTGGAGAGAACATGGCAATAGATCCTGGACTGAACCTGACTGTGGAAATTGGCAGGAGAGCCTGACTAGAACCTGGTGACTGAACCTGGCTGGAGAATCTGGACAGAGCCTAGCAAGAGAACATGGCCACTGAACCTGGCTGGAGAATCTGAGCAGAACCTCTCTGGAGATCCAGACCAGAACTTGGCTGGAGATCCGGGCTAGGCTGCTGATCAACTGAACCCTGTCTCCTTGTCCTTCCTTCTTCGCCGACTCCGTCCACACCTTTGGGGACCCCTGGACCCGCTGGGGTTGGACCCCGGCAGGAAAACACTGAATTTTATGGGTTCTGAATATTTGTCAACATAAAGTCAAGAGATAAATTTAAATAGAGGTTGAGAGGATTAAAGTGTAAAGCTTATGTTTGTTTCTTTTCTAAAAGTATTTTCCAATGATTAAAAAAAAAATCAGAGCAAGAACGCCATCCAATCTTGACAGTGTGAGGCTCAGGGGAGAAGAGCACATAGCACAGTGACCCTTCCTCTCTCAGGGAAGGGCATCAAGTCATCTGGGCAAGTTCACTTTATACTTAAGATACAATCTCTTACAGAAAATTTAAAACAATAACTCGAGACTTGGCAGTTTTATCATCTAAGCTATTGGGCTAAGCTTCAAGCTACTAATCCCTTGAGGAAAAGCACAGCCAGGAGACAGCTGAAACGAGCGGAAGAATGGAGATAGTCGTTTTATTACAAATGGCTACTTCAGAACCATTTGATTTGACTTTGACGTTTTAAAGGCAAGATTAGACATTACACATTTTGGACACACTTGGAAAACAACCTGCCGATCTATCTTGTGAAGAAAGATGCCTCTGAAAAATTCATCATCTTGGTGAAAAGCCACCCACATTTTGGCTACCACTAAATGCCAAGCAGAAATCTCCTGTTATCAAGGGTAAGTGGAAAATTACTGATTATTACATGGTATTACACAGTTTACAGAAACTGCAAGTGCTCACTACAAAGTGAGCATCACACTTATCTCATTATTAGAGAGGGCAGCAGAGCACAGGCACAGCCTGCCACAAAGCCTGCTCGTCTGCAGGCTGCTGTGGCCGGGCTCTTGTTCCCAACACAAAGGTAACAAGAAGTGGCCTGGCGAGGGCTGAGGGCCGAGGGCACAGGCTGCACTCCACTCCTGCCGTCTCTGGGAAGGTCTGTGCTCTAAGGCAGTGGTCGCCAACCACTGCTCTAAGGCACACTTGAGCTTCCCTCCAGCAGGCTGAGGGGAGAAGGAGTGATCTCTATGTATCTACAAGCCCGAGCTCTCCCTTCTGCCGTCTGTGCTTCCAGGCTCTGCATGCTGCTTGCTCTCATAAATGTTACCCTACTGATTCTCTCAGAGAAGATCAGGTCTGTCTAGGTGTGTCGGAGCCCACAAGTGCCTCTATTTGCATCTGGGTCAGGGCCTCCCAGTCCCTACTGGCCCTGAGCTGAAGGGAAAGCCCATGAGCCCATGAGAGGAGGGAAGCCCCAGAGCAGGGCCTGACCTAGAGCAGTGGCTCAAAATATGCCTGTTAAGGTCATGGAGGGATACAGCAGGTTTCTGAGTTAACTCGGTCTCGTGCCCCACATTGGAGGTTTAGCAGGGGAATCATTCAATATTAGTTGAATACTAGTCTTAGTTAAGGAAGTAACAAAAGGAGAAAACTGACTGAGAAGATCAGCTGTTCCATCCCCAAAGAGGAAGGCTTAGAAGAGTATGTGCCGTGTTCCCTTCTCATCTCAGAAATGTGTAACAGTAATTGATATTAATGTAAGAATGTGATATTAATGCAATGTGAATGTATAAATTTGAATATCAGATTAGAAATCTAAAAATGAGTGCATTTGTAATTGTAGGCACAATACATGCCATGTCTTACCAAAAACTTGATTACTACTTAATGTCATGTGGCTCTCCATCCTCAGGGGGCAATGTAATCACATCCTGTGCCTCTGAGGCCTTTACTGGTCTACATGAAGCAGCCACAAACAGGCAGAGCTATGATCGAGGGCTCAACGGTGCTGTGAGAATGTGATCTTAACATTAGATTAGCATAGTTCTGATTCTCATTTTAACTAGGAGAAATAAATTCAGAAGATTCAGAAATGTAAAACAAGTAAATAAGTCCTTCCATGAGCCCTTCCTTCCCCGCCCCCAACATACCCCAGAGAAAGGACTATACATTACAAAGCTCCAGCAGTCAGAATTTCTATTAAGCCTATACATCCACTGCCAAATTCTAGAGAGAATTCAGCAACTCCCTAGAGAATCAGGAAAGAAAAAAGAACACTATACACAAGTTACTTCCATCTACAAGCAGCAGTACCAACACTGCTTCCCTCCTTTGCCTGAGGATCAGCCCGCTTAAAAAATTTATACTTAAAGGCTCAGAGAGGAGATGAGGAAGCAAGGACTATCACCCAGGCTTTGTCCCTAGAGGAAAATCAGGAGCTCTCAGACAAGTTTAATGTGCAATTCTCCTGAAGGTAGAAGGGTGGGTTTGGTGACTCCTCACCCCTCCCAGGTCAAGACTGCCAAGCCCATTACTTAAGAGTACAAGCATTCTTTTGCTGGGTAAGGTTTATTACGTGGGCTCTGGATTGTTGTATAAATCTGAATAAAGAGGTGAAAAGTGTATGAGCAGAAAACACTTGTTAACTCCCTCCTAAGCAGCTGGTTAATGTGTGCAATTCCAGATGATCACCAGTCTGAAACGACACTTTAAAACTTTGCAAGAAATGTTTATTACTGATACTCAGTACAAAATTTACAACACCATGGTGAAATTCACTTATATTCCACTTCAAGGGATTGTGAAAAGAAAATGTCAACTGTGGAGAAAATATGCTGTATGGATCTTGGCTTAACACAGGGGAAAAACACATATGCAAGTCTCTTTTGATAGGAGGAAACACTCTAATAAATGGCCTAATGGACAGAGTGATGACATTTTTTTAAAGTAGGCAACAGGAAGGAAAGGGAAGAAAAGCAGAGGCTAATATACTTTACAGCTTGGATAATGAAGCCCTAGGCAATCTGGACTTGACCACTGGTGTAAAGTATAGTCTCTATACTTTAAAAACTGATTTTTAAAGAATGAATTACAATATAGTTTGTGGAGCAAGTAGTAGTGACAAGGTAGGAAATCACATGCAAATGTAAGAGTAATATATCTATAATCTACGGTTTTCATCAGAACGTTTGGAAGATGAGTCTATCTGATTTGTTCCTTTATGTAATTTTTAAATCTGAACTTCACAGGTTCCTTTGGCTGGGAAATCACCAGTTTTCCTGCTACAATGTTGGCCAGTAGCAGGTGGCTGGGCTCAAAATGCTTCTTTTCAGAAGAACTATCTAACTCCATGCCATATTCTAATCACGTACACATTCTCACAGCCCATACCTGGTTTTATATAGCTCATGCAAAATTCTGGGAGACAGACTCAGAACCAGGACATCTGGGTTCTAATCTGGACCCTCCACCAGGAGAGAACCTGGGAAAGGCACCTGCGGCCTCTCTCAAATTCTCATTTGCACAGTGAGAGGCCTGGACTAGGATTTCCAAGGTACTCTCAGTTACCATATTTTATGCTTATCGGACCCTGGTTTGTATTTTACACTGTGTGTGTATGACATGGTTCCCAAATGTTCAGAATGTGTATATCTTGTTAAGTTTCTTCAGAGGAGAAATGTCTTCCTTCCTTCTCAGTATTCTCCCTCATGAGTGGCCTCTACCTACCAGGGTCACTTAACAGATAGCAGACTGAATCAGAGTTGGTTGGGCCATGTGCCTGAATATAGCCCGACTTGCTAGAGGCTACTCTGGGGAAATCTGGCCCTGTACTTCCAAGGGGGTCAATCCAGTGCACCTTGAAAGATGGCTGGATCTTTAACAATCAAACGTCCTTCCAGCCTAGCCCCTTACTCCTTCCTTCTCTGAAAGAGAGCCAAGAAAAAGTGAATATTACCAAGTTATATGCAAACAAATTAAGATGGTCATTCAGCTGACAGAGCCGTTACTTGTGTTTGGAAGGGACTAGAGGACTAACAGAGATTTGAAGATCAACAAGTGGAAATAAAGATAATTAGCTGGTCTAAAGTATGGACTTGTTTGGCAATAGTAATTGGGCCAGACTGAAAGGAAAGTTGGATACCCTTCAGGAAAGAATTAAAGAGATAAAGGTTAGAAAGTTTGGTGAGAGAGAGACATGGTAATTTTATATTTGAAATCTGGACATGAGATCCAACAGTGGGGCAGAATATTGAAAACAAGCTGCTTGGGGAAAGCTGGCGACAGGGAGACAGCAGATGACTCAGGAAGGGTCTGAGGCTTTTCTCAGCAGACCTCCCTGTGCCTGCAGCGGGGAGGGATAAGCCAACCAGCCCAGCAACAGTGTCCAGGCACAAAAACAGCACCAGGTGCACACGGAGTACACACCCAAGGAAATCCGTTAGAGGCTGCGGCAGTCCTCTGGGAGGGAGGTGTGGAGGTCTGAAACACATGCAGGTGAAGTAGAGGGCGAAAGGGCATTCAAGAGATGATGTGCTACCTGACAGGCTGTGAGGGCAAGAAAAGGAGAGTCAGAGAGGGAGAGATGCCCAGGGAAGGGCTACACCAACACAGGCGGGACACCAAGGAGGAGGAGCTGCTGCATGGGGAACCGACAATGACCTTAGTCTCAGACAAGCTGAGTTTGAGAAGCCATTCTAGAAGGGGCCAAGGTTTAATGGAACTCACGAATGGATGAGATTACACCCGAGTCAAGGAAGAGTGCCTTTTCAGCTCTAAACTCCGATTCTATGTGCATGCGGACCCCTAAATTAGAGGAACACGTTTCCCCCTTTTTCTGTTTTTTAACTTAGGAAGGAAACACAAGCCTGTAGCGCTCTGACATACACTTGAGGCCGCATTAATCCCTGCATGATTACCCAGACAGTGCTTCTTGCTAGGACCCAGAGACAAACTGAGGCAGGTCACTTTAAGACGATATGATCAAAACTACACTGACCTTCCTAATAGGCTTGACTTTCCTCCTTTGCAGATGTGCATGCTGAACATTCATTTTTATTTTTATTTTTATTTTTTAATATATATTTTATTGATTTTTTACAGAGAGGAAGGGAGAGAGATAGAGTGTTAGAAACATCGATGAGAGAGAAACATCGATCAGCTGCCTCCTGCACATCTCCCACTGGGGATGTGCCCCCAACCCAGGTACATGCCCTTGACCGGAATCGAACCTGGGACCCTTGAGTCCGCAGGCCAACACTCTATCCACTGAGCCAAACCAGTTTCGGCAACATTTTTAAAAAGGATTTCTATGACGACTGTTGTTGTGGTGTTTCTATGTGCTCAGTTTGCGTGCCTACAGTAGGGTTCTGTGACAACTACCCGAGGCCCATGGAGGAGCAGACTGCATTGCTCTGTTGGCAGAGCCTATCTTCGGAAAGGGGTTAACCCAGGCTTAGTCACGGGACAGTGCTGGGGCTGAAGGGACCCAGAGCCCCAGGATGCCAGAGAGGAGTGTGCTCCGTTGGACAGATTCTACCTACCTGCTGGGCAGGTACCCAGGGTGCCTTGGCATGTGGCTTAGAGTTCCTCACCAGAGATTAAGGCCAGCTTTTTTTTTTTAACCTTTCACTCTGAACATCCAGAGAAGCAATGGAAATATATTAACCTGGCAAACAGTTTTTAAAGCACTTGGCCTCTCCATCAAGAAAAACTTAACTTTCTCTAAGAGTGGTTAAAAGTAAAGATAATGGTAACTGATACACAGTTACTGGAGGATCCAAGTCATTAACTTGAGGGGCAAGGACAGATGCGGAGACCAGAGAAAAACGAACCTTTGACAATGATTAAACCTGTGTTATGAATAAGGCTGTAAGTGAATCAGGATGATAGACCAATAATGGATTAATAGATAACTTGGGAAGACACATTCCTAGTCTATAAGGACTACATTATCAGGGCAATAAGCAACTTTTATTCTCTCACAAACTCTGCCTTGCTCCACGTGCCAGCATGTGAGCTGGGATGGACAGACTTTCTAATTGAGTTCTGTGATGACAACAGTTCTAGTAGCAGGACAAATGAAACCATGTATGCATGACTGGACACCAGAGTGGTAGCACTTACCATTCATTCATTCATTCATTCATTCATTTATTCATTCATTCATTCATTCATTCATTCAATACAAGTGTTAAGGTCCTTGCTAGGCTATCATGGACAAGAATGGGTAAGACAGATCAAATCCCTGCTCTCATGGAGCTTCCAGTCTAGTGGGAAAAAACAACAACAGTCATACAATAACCACACTAAACAAAGGGTCATTGCAAACTGATGTGAGTTGTGAAGGAAAGTAGCTTGGTTCAACGAGAGGGAATAACAAGCGATCAGATTGAGATGGGTGGTCAGCACAGACTTTCCTAAGAAACTGGCCCTTGAGCTGAGAACAGAAAGATAACGGCATTAACCAGACAAAGGGCCGGGGTCAGGGCTCCAGACAGAGGCCATGGTGTGTGCAAAGGCTCTGGGAAGGTGCAGCATGATGTGGAGCAGGAGAGAGGAAGCCAGGTTGGCGTGAGCAGGGACAGTGAATCAGGATGAGTATGGAGATACAGGATGGGGCCAGATTGTGCAGGCACTCCAGGCCACCTGAAGAATGCTGGTCTTTATCTAGAGAGCAGCGAGGAGCCAGTGAGGGGTCTTAGCAGGTATAATACAGAGCTGAGCTTGAAAAGCGACACTCTGGCCACAGCGAGCAAACTTGAGCACAGACATGTGAGGGGCAGTTTAGAGAGTGGATAGAGAGGAGAAAGATGATGGCAGTTGCACTGGTGTGGTCTTGATTTGTTGTCATTGGAATGTAATACTAATATGAAAGCTATTTTCATAATAAAAGAAAAATCTTTCTGACCATGCACATTTTAAGTGTGCTCACCCCGCTCACTGGGAAAGTTTATTGAGGTGTGGTTCATTTTACTTATAACAGGTATCAGAGAATGAGGTGGCTCCTGGATGAAGCAGGAAGGAGAGGGGGAGCTCTGGGCCTCTCCCTCCTGATCATCTGTGCACTGACAGGACTTCATTTCTTCCCAGCTCCTTCATCTGTCAAATGTTCTGGGTGGGAGGAACCTCTCCACTGGTGGTTGACAGAACCTGCTGATAGCTCTACGTTTACAACTCAGGTCACGTACTTAGCATCAAAATCTACTTTCCACCTGGCTTCCAATATATGGGTAAATTTCTGCATAAAAACTTTCTGCGGGACAGAAGATAAGTCCCTTGTCTAGATGTGTAGGTATGAGTGACTGACTCCCTACTGATGCCTTCTACAGGGCAAGCTCTGACATCTCATCATAACACAAGAGTCTGTCTAGTGTCCTCTGTGTGTGCGTGTGTCTGTGTGTGCACGCATGCACTTTATCTAAATTCTGTTAGTTTCCCATTTTCATTTTTTGCCATTCCTCTTACAGTTACACGCTCCTTTACCGTTCAAGTTCTAAACCTTTTGACAAAATTAACAGCAATGTTTGCCCTTTAAAAATTAAACACAGGAAAGAACATGACTGGCTTTTTTCATTACTGTCAGATGCTATGTAGAAAAATGGAATTAAGTGTGAGAAGAGAAAAATAAAATCTCCCTGAACATTTGAGAAGTGACAATTACACAACCAGAGCCCATTAATTGGCTCACACTTCAAGAAGGAACAAGCTAGTACAGTCCTCCAATCACACAGGGAAGGGGACCTGAGGAGAGCAGCATCTCTTCCCACAGCAGAGACTTGCAAGAAGCAGTAATATTTCAGTACCAGCCTACGTGACAGTCAAGAGCTCCAGTCCCATCCTGGAAACTGAAACTGACATTAAAAATGAACTTCCTCTCATCAGCAGTCTCAATGGTGAAGACATTTCCTCTTTTAAAAACCACTTTCTTTTCATTGCATCACATTAATGACCCCAAGCCCTCTGCACACAACCCGCAGGTTGCACGATTAGCAGTGACCTCCTGGCACCAACCCAAGATTTTCACTTTATTAAGTGTCAGGCTAAGAAACAAAGCTGGCGGAAGAAAAGCTTCCTCAACTTTATCACTAACAATGGCAAAAAAGATGCAGGAAATCGCAGGTAAGGTAAATAGTTTAGATTTAAATGCACTGTTTTTCAATCTTGCTATACTTTGGAAGAGTTTACTGAGGCTGTAAATCTCCACTTTTAATTTATTTCATTGCCCTCAACACTGCAGCACTCAGAAAAAGAAACACAACTCCTTGTTCTAAGATTCCTAGTGAATAAACAGAACCAGCTACAGAAACCAACCCCAGAACAGAACGCTGACCTTCCCCAGGACAAAATGGCAGTAGTCAGCGAGGGGCACGCACTGCTGCTCAGATACGAGTGCCATCATGCTGAAGACCAGTGAGCAGACGAGCTGCCCCCACAGCTGCCCCTGCAGGTGACACAGACTGTCCAAGTGCTTCTCAGGGAAGGCGCAGGGGAGCATGCTGTAGGAACTGCCTAATCCACAATGATGCTCCAAGGTCTCAAGTAGGCCAGGCCCTTTGAGAGGGGGAGCCACATGGAAAGAGACTGGTGAATTCCCGGGGAAAGGCGAGCAGAGGAAGCATCAGAGAACCGGCTCTAAGAGGCCCAAGGGAGAAGCACAGGAAAATGTGGCTCAGGTGTCCTTTTCAGGGAAGCACAACTTGTGCTCGGGTAAGTGGCAAGGTTCTGAAAAGCTGCTAGGAGATTGCTATGAAGAGCATTTATTTAATTTATTTAATTTATTGCTGACTGTGAATAAACCATGCCACTCTGCTGCATATGCTGCTCTGGGAAGAACAAGTGTCTACAAAACAATCATGGCTGCAGCAAGAAAAAACCCTCTTTCAAATAAAGTTTTCTTTTTTATTTTAAAAGAAATACATATAAGTTGGCCAAAAATGTAGAAAACTAGAAATAAGTCCCATAACCCCAATACACAGAGGCAGTCATTATTAACATTTTAGCCTATTTCCTTCTGGTTTTCTTCTTCCATAATTTTATTTCCTACTTATGATAATACTTCCATAATTTTGTACCTTGCTTTAAAAAACCTTATTATGTAAGTATTTTCTTAAATTAAAAACTCTTCACACATCTTTTTTTAAAAATATTTACTCAAGGACATGCTTCGATTGATTTTGGAGACAGAGGAAGGGAGGGAGGGGCGAGAAAGTGAGAGCAAGAGAGAGAGCGGAAGCGCGCGCGAGAGAGAGAGAGAGAGAGAGAGAGAGAGAGAGAGAGAGAGAGAGAGAGAGAGAGGTACAACTGGTTGTCTTCCACACACTTCCTGACCAGGGCTCGACCCTGCCACCTGGGTATGTGTCCTGAAGGGGAATCAAACCCACAACCCTTTGGTGCACGGTATGACACTACAACATATTGAGCCACACCAGACAGGGCCTTACAACATCATTTGTAATGAACACTTAAGAACTTACTTAAAAGGGAATTTGGATAGTATGTCTAGCAGGAAGATAGTTTATGAAAAAATTCAGCTAAAAGCTAGAAATAGTAGGCAATTCTAATAATCACAGAATTCTCAAATGGAAAAGAAAAATTTCAGTATTACCCAATTCATTATATCTAATCACTTATATTTCCCAAAATGTTTTCCAAGGTTAGTGCTGGACAGATGATGGCTGAGGTCATTAACACTTTGGCAGACAGAATTATCAGTCAATGGGACCACAACAAAGTGAAGAAATGGTTAAAATAAACACAATGAGGTTAATATGCTAAGGAGCACACACCGGCAGGAAACCAGACAGCTGTATACATGGGAGACATGCAGCCAGACTCACGGAAGGGAAGGGAAGGGCATGGGTCAGGGAGCATCAGCAGCACTTTGGGGAATTCAGTTCAAAATGGCGGACACTGCAGGTGCATTAAACTTTCTCCCTTCCTGGGACCCAGTGAGGTGACATCAAAGAAATACAAAGAGAATACATTCATAAAGGTGTTGCAAACTAGATGGAAGGATATTAGCAAATCAAGGTTTTGTTGAATTTCTAGAAAATGGTAGGTGGATGAACTATTCATAAACCTGAGGAGAACGGGCAGATTTCCATATTGAAGCAAAGTGGGCAGGGTGACAAAAAATTACCCAAATACAGCCATATCATTGTGAAATTTAAGAACTCCAAGGATGAAGAGAAGATCCTAAGGGATTCTATCAGGAAATATAAATTACTACAATGAATAAGAATCAGATTACACCAGATTTCTTCTTAGCAAGATTTAATGCTAGATGGCAATATATCCAAGCTTTCAAGTTATAAAGGAACTGAATTCTATATGCAAATTATGTTTCAGCCATGTAAAATTCTGAAAATTTGCTTTCCACATTCCCTTTCTGGAAAAAAAAATTACCTCCAGATTCACTCTGTTAATACCCATTAGTGGTCTTCTTAACAAAGACCTAAGAAGTCATATTTGGCTTCAGACTCACCCAGGAGAGAGAACAGGAAACACAGCATGCCACTAGAGTAGCAGCAGGCATTGTTCCTTAGGGTGGGGGAATCCCTGTAGTAGTCTACACAACTGTACAGGAGCTATTCCTGCTGGCATGCAGGTGACAGCTCAGGTGAGAATGTATAAGACTCACACTGGGCAGGTGTGGAGCCACTCTGGCTTAGAAGCCTCATATTCCAAACCATTATCTCTAATAGCTCCATAAACAGATCCCAGAATTTTCATGAGGGACAAGGCAGCACACTCAGAAAAGTGAGCACACTCAGAAAATCCAAAGCTACGATTTTTGAGAAGATATTTATAAGTCCTCCCTGGCCAGGTGCAATTTACTAATCAGGGGTAATTTTTTATCACAAGCAATAGTGCCAAATTGCACAGATGACATTCTACATCTATAAGGTTTCCAGAAGAACAATCTAGAAAGATAACCAACTGGGTCCCAGGTCAATATCTCCTACAGAGAAAAAAGGGGTTTTGCTAACCCTGTATCCACATTCCACAAAAGAAAAAAAAAAATCTGAGAAACAGTGGAACCAACCCAAATACAAAAGCAAAAGAAATTTTAGGATCACAGCTGTAGAGTAGGCTTAGGAAGCAGTCTGTTCAAAAGATTAAACAATGACCAAACAGAAGCTTCTGAAACAGAAAAAAATAAAAAAGGCAACTAGGAACTCCAGAAATCTGGCTAATAGGAAGCTATTTATTATCTGTGGAATAATTCTGAGCACCTGTAAGAAAATCAACTCTACTTGATCTGAACACAGTGCAATTCTTCCAAGGCAGGTACAAGTTCAGTGACAAAATATGTCTCTCACCACAGATCTACAGTGGACAATATTTATAAGATCAGAATCTTTTATTGAGTTATTAGTGGTTTTTCCCTTTCAGGATAAATTTATACTTAACACATGGAATATTTAACTATAAGTTACAGAATATAAAATAAGTATCAGATATCTTTACTAGTATAATGTCAGGGTGGTGGGACAGCTATCAGAAAATGGGGAGAGGCAGGAGAAATGAAGGAAAGGTTAATTTCTTTATTAACACAGTAGAGAGTCAAGAAATACTGTCCACAATTGATGGATCAAAAAATAGAGATTTAAGTATATTGTTTAGTTTAAAAAGGTAAGTAATAGCAGAACTAAAAAAAATAACTAACAAAAATAAGGAAGGTTAAGTAAGCTAAATTCCTCATTTTTATAAGCAAGATGTTAGTAAAGCTGATAAGTTAATTAAATAAATAAATGTAAAATATTATGTACAATTGAGAAGTTACAAAAACAAAGACAAAAACAGTCAAAGCCAGCTATTTCTGAGGAATGGAACAGAAGATAAAAAGGCAAAATTTTACTTTTCACATATTTTTGTTATTGTCTACACTAATTTTCAACGTGCATGTTTTACATTGATAATAAAAAGACTGATATCTGTATCATATGTACTGTATTGACATAGATTTAGGGTTCAACAATTTAGAGGACAGTAGAGAAAGGAATCAAAAATTGGAAAACGAAGATTTTTGAAATAAGGTTAAAGGGTACAGGATTAGATTATGTAAAAAAAGGGCAAAAAATAATTTTATAAAATCTGTTAATATATTTAAGACAACACAGATAAACCTTAAGTGCATTATACTAAGTAAAATAAGTCAGAGAGAGAAAAGACAAATACTGAATGATCTCACTTACATGTGTGGAATCTAAAAAAACAAACAAAAATGAACTCAAATTAACAGGACAGATTGGTGGTTGCCAGAGGCAGTGGGGCGGGGCGGTGGTAAGGAAAATGGGTGAAGGTGGTCAAAGGTACAAACTTCCAGTTTTAAGAGAAGTAAGTTCCAGTGGTGTAATGAACAACCTCATGACTACAGTTAACAATAATGATTAGTATTTGAAAGTGCTAAGAGAATAGATCTTTAAAGTTCTCATCACAAGAAAATAATTGTAGCTATGTGAGGTGGTAAGATATGTTAACTAAACTTATTGTGGTAATCCTATCTAATAAAAGGCTAAAATGCAAATAGACTGAACGGTGGAACAACCGGAACAACCGAACAACTGGTCACTATGACGTATGCTGGCCACCAGGGGCTTGTTCAGAACATGGCAGGCGTTGGCCAGGCGGGATGGTGGAGCAGGTGAGCGGGGGTACCAGACCAAGGCGGGGCGCCAATTGCTGCCATCAAGGTGAGCCTCGGGTGGTTACTGAAAATTCTTTGCCTCCGCGTGCCACGGTCCCACTCGGCACTCACACCTGCTGCTGGCACCGGCCCCACTCGCACCCGCTGCTGGCGCTAGACTCGCCACTCACACCCACTGCTAGTGCCAGCCCAGCTCACACCCACTGCCGGTGCCTGGTGCCAGTCCTGATTGCTCGGTGCCATCAGCGGTGCGAGTGGCAGCTGCTGGCCCTGATTGCCCCTGAGAACTTCTGCACCTCCCCTGCTCCTGAGGGGTGATTGGGGCAGCAGCCGCCACTCGCACTCACTGACGGCACCGGCCCCGCTCGCACCCACTGTAGGCACCAGCTCCAATTGCTCCAAGCCTTCAGCGGGTGTGAGCAGGGCCAGCGTCTTCAGCGCATGGGAGTGGCAGCAGTGGGAGCGGGGCTGCCGGCAGACAAGGGACTGGGCGGCCGCTGCGGGAGGAGCTGGGCGGGGGCGCAGAGGATGGGCAGAGATATGCCCCTGTGCCTACTGCAGCCTCGCGGCTCAAAATTCCTTTCAAGGTGCACGAATTTATGCAGTGGGCCCCTAGTCATTTTATAATATACTAGAGGCCCAATGCAAGAAATTCGTGCAAGGGGCTTGGCCCTTGCAGCTGCGGCAGCTGCCTCGGCCTTGGCCCCCACCTCCACAGCTTTGTCTGGAAGGTCATCTGGTCTAATTAGCATATTATGCTTTTATTATTATAGTTACATATATCAAATTATTATGTTATACATCCTAAACTTACACAATGCTGTTTATTAATAACATCACAATAAAACTGGGGATAAAACAAAAGCACTCAATACACAAACAGGGTTATCCAAGACAGAAAATGAGCCTTTATCCTAAAAGCAAAGAACTTAAGATACCAATAAAGGAAACACCCACACACACACACCCCAGCCCCCAAGAGCAGAGAGACTTACAGGAGACACTGGAGAATCTCATTCCCTGGTATTTTTCAGAGGACAGTGAAAATCTACCCTCTGATTACTTTTTCACTAGGCAGAATGCTATTAAGGCAGGATCTAAGGCAGGATGTAAAGATCCTATAGAACTTGATTTATAACATGACTCACATTCTTTATTACAATAAAAAGCAGGCTACAATTCTTGAAGCTAATAGAATCCTCTTTGAGGACTGTTCTGGAGTATAGTAGTTAAAAAGGAAAGGCTTTCTTCTTTTATTATCTGCATATTTTCTATTATAGTTAACACCTAACACAAAAATGGAAGACAGTACACTGTGGTTATGCCTATAACATAAAACCACAACCGTTGGTTCCAATGATCCCAAGAGGGTTAACAGGCACTTGCCTTCTTGCTACTACTCTTGTTCATCTAATATATTACCTATTTAGTAATTTCTAAAACACTTCCTGCTGTAGCATCTAAGTGCTAATATACAAAGTTAAAAACATATAAATTATTTAAATCCAATAAAGTAATGGAAATGAAAAATAAACAAGAGGAAAGAAAGATATTGATAACTTTAATGCAAAGCTACTGGGAAAGGTCCTAATAAGTGAATGGGTTTTTGAATCAAGAAAAACCCCATTTAAATAAGTATACAATTATTATGATACATCTCAATCAGTAGTTAGTCAGCCAATTCTTGTAGAAAACCAACATTGTATAACACCTTCAACAGGGAAACATAAAAGAAAGAGGTGAGACGCCTCACCCAAGTGGCTCAGTTGAGCATTTGACCTATGAACCAGGAGGTCATGGTTTGATTCCTGGTCAGAGCACATGACTGACTCTCTCATCACTGATGTTTCTCTGTCTCTCCCTCTGTCTCTCCTCTCTGGAATCAATAAAAATATACCTTAAAATAAGAAAGAAAGAGGTGAAGAAGGTGAAGAATTCAATTTGTAACACATAAAGTGACAGAAGAGATGGGTGATTGTAACCAGATGTGTCAAGCTTTGAGGAAGCAGAGGATATGGCCTGTGAGCTGTACACCCAATAAGCAATGACTATGGAAAGACAAATGGGCAGCTGTTCATGGGCCTTGAAGGCCTCCCTCTTTTTTTTTTAATGTACCTTTTCTTGACTTCAGGGAGGAAGGGAGGAGAAAGAGAAACATCAGTGATGAGAGAGAATCACTGCTAGGCTGCCTCCTGCACACCTCCTACTGGAGATCAAGCCCGCAGCAACCCGGCATGTGGAATCAAACCGTGACCTCCTGATTCATAGGTTTATGCTCAACCACTAAAACACCACTTGTATAAAAAGGCCTTCCTCTTGTATAAAAAGGGTTCATAGAGCTTGGAAACACTCCATTTACCAGTTTTCATCATCTGTCTTGGTTTAGCTCTCTACTAATGAATGCTAGGAGGCGATGCAGTACAGCAGAAAGAGCTATGCCACAGGTGCTCTGTATTCAGGACAAAATGAGATAAAATATGCAAAGTACTGAATACTAGTTATTAAACAATTATTAGTTTTCTTATGCTATGCCAGAGATGACTTCAAGATTTGTGCTCCACTGAGAAGACACTGCCCAGCCAGAAGTGACCATATTTCCCAGTCCTACTAGAGTGACTATGGCAACTGACTAGTTCTCTCTTGGGTCATGCAAGTGGAAGGGATGTTCACTATGCCCAGGCCCAGTTGTTCAGAACCAGAAATACCTTCTCTCTGTTCTTTCCCCATCTGCCAGCTAGGTGCAGGTGATGCTGATGAGGCCCTAGGAGAGGGCAGAACCACAGAAGGAAGATGGCTGGGTTCCATCATCACCTGTGGAGGCCACTTGACAGCCAGAAACACCCACATCGACTGTTACATGACTGAGAAATAAACTACTGTGTTAAGCCACTGAAATGTTGAAGTCACTATTTGTTACAGTAGCAAGTGTTGCCCTAACCAATATAAATATGCTATATGATAATACTACAATAATGGTGAGGGTGTCAGAAATTGCATCAAATAACCATCATTAAAACTATTACCAAATCGTGGCCAAAAAGTACATGAAAAGATTTTCCACATTATTAGCCATCAAAAAAATACAAATCAAAACCACAATGAGATGCCACTTCACTCCCACTAGGATGGCTATGAACAAAGAGACAGACAATAATAAGTACTGGGAAGAATGTGGAGAAACTGGAATCCTCATACATTGCTGGTAGGAATGCAAAATGGTGCAGCTGCTGTGGAAAAGTTGGGTAGTTCCTCAAAAACTTAAACCGTATCACCCTGCAATTCTACTCCAGTTCTAGGTATATACCCAAGAGAACTGAAAGCATACATTCACACAAAGACTTGTACCAGAATGTTCAAAGTAGCACTATATATAATAGTCTAAAAGTAAAACAATTCAGCCCAGCCAGGTGTGGCTCAGCAGTTGAGCGTTGACCCAGGAACCAAGAGGTCACCAGTTTGATTCCCTGTCAGGGCACATGCCCGGATTGTAGGCTCAGTCCCCAGTAGGGGGTGTGAAGGAGGCAGCAGATCAATGATTCTCTCTCATCATTGATGTTTCTATCTCTCTCTCCCTCTCCCTTCCTCTCTGAAATAAATATATATATATATATATTTTAAAGTAAAACAATTCAAATGTTCATAAAATGATGAATGGATAAACAAAATGTGATCTAGATCTCCATATGATGAAATATTATTCAGCCATTAAAAAGAATGAAGTGCTGATACATGCCATAACATGAACAAACCTTGAAAACTATACCTGAAAGAAGCCAGGAACAAAAGATCACTTACCTTATGATTCTATTTATATGAACTATCCAGAATATACAAACCCATAGAAATAGAAAGTAGAATATTGGGTGCTGGGGCTGAGGGAGCTGGAGGGAAATGGGAGTCTACTACTGGGTAGGATTCTTTTGGGTGTGATGAAAATTATCTAAAACATTAAATAGTAGTTATGGCTGCATAGTGAATATACTAAAAACCACTGAATTGTATGATTTAAAAGGGTGAATTTTATGGTATGTGAATTATTTTCTCCTCAGATAATTTGGCTCTACATAGAAAAGTACTGAGCTCTTCTCAGGTAATGACTGGTAAAGGGTATGAAGGAACCATCTAGACCAGGGGTTCCCAACCTTTTTTGGCCATGCCCCACCTAAGCATCTCTAAAATCTGATGCCTGCCCTCATGACATATAATTCTTATTATTTCAAAAAGTGAACTGCTATTCACGTGGAGGAAGCCTAAAAGGCCATTAACTTGGTCTAAACAAACTTCCAAAGAACATGGCATCCATGAAAGAAAAAAAAAAAAAGAACACAAGGACAGTTGAAGTACTGAGGAAGAAATCACTAAGAAATTGTTAAAATAATAATAATAATAATATGAAGTGATATGAAAAAATAGCAACTAAAGTTTTAAAACATATAATAAAGAACTGAAATGCATAAATATGTCATAATATATATTTATATACTATATATGAGGCCCCTGGAATCATAAGAAATGCAAAAAAATCACTGTTAATAACTCATTCGTGAATTGCCTCCCTTAAAAATCAAATTGCCCCCCTGTGGGGCATGTGCCCCACGTTGGAACTACTGGTCTAAATGCTCATTTCAATCTGAGTGGTAGTTACATGGGTATATACACATGTACATGTTCATTCCAGGCATGAGTCTAGGCTGGTCAGAACTAGCAGAATCCTGACTCCTAGCCTCCCCCACAGCAGGTCAGCTCAAACAGCCCCAATGCCCTATGCATGAGATGCCCCTGTTCGCCTATAAAGAATCTAAGGTACAAACTTTCCTTAGTTTGGGTAACAGCGTAGGGAACACAGAGATAAGTATTTAAAGCTAACCCTGAGAATGGTATGAGGGTGGGGAACAGGACAGAGTCCCAGAATAATGACTGAACTGTATTGCATCAGCAAAATTCTCTAGGGGAGAAAAAGTCCTAAAGGGGTAGTGTGGGATGTGGGGGGAGGACACAAGACAGAATTGTATATGGGAAATATATTTCCCCCTGCTTATTAGTACATGCCATTTTCAAAAATCAAGTTCAAATCCCAAAATAAGGAGAGCTTGTTTGGTCATATAAAGTAAATTCTCATCTAAGTACTTAATAGTCAAAACTGAAGTAAAGGATCATGAGAATGTTTCGAATTTCAAAATAAGATATAATCTAGTGATTCTATGAGTCTTCATTGGAACCTTCTGAATCCACTGGGAAGGCTTTTTAAATTGGAACACATCCCTCAAAGGATGTCACTTACTTGCAGGAGACTTTAGTTCTGTCGGCCACCATGGTCCACTGTTGCTGGTTGGTGGAAACCTCAATGTAGTAGCTGTAGCTCCGATCATCACAGTCCCAAAGTAATAACCTGAACAAAGGGAAAACATAAGGATGCTGTGAAATGTCCTCAGTGGCCTGAGGGAATCCCTATCTACTCTCCCTCCCGCCTGCCTCTTTTGCCCCAATACACTTCCAGGACTGGGGAAAGAAAGGGAATCCCCGACAAAAGTTTGATGAGAGAGGGCGGAGTCAATCTGCAACAAGAGATTTGTCTCTTTAGGACTTCATTTCACTAGTCACCCAATCCCAGGAAGCCTCCGTCCCCAGTGGCAGAGCTCTTCTGCCTGGTTTACCAAGGAGATGTCACCATGTTCTCTTTCGTGTTACAACTCCCACCTCCAGTTAGCTGCACTGACTAAAGGTAATCTCCTGAGACCACTGTGCTTCCTAATCAATTGGGAGTGTTGCAATGACCCAAATTATCACCTTTTAGATTCCTTCTCATTACCAACATTCTTGTTTGCATACCATTGGTAAGATTATCTGATTTGGAGATACAGGCAATCATTCATCAGTAAAACTTTTCTATTATTTAGAAACTAGTGGCCCAATGCACAAAATTTGTGCACATTAAAAGGGAATTAGAGGAAATATTTTAATATTGCTATTTGCCCTTTCTCTATAATAGAAGTGTGAGAGATGAAAGGAAATTAGTAAAATGTATATGAAAATAATATATAAATGTATTAATAAGTAAACAGTAACAAAAAGGATATAACAACAACAGAGGCATGATATAAAAACAACAAAAACATGATATGAAAACAAAAATATGATATAGAAACAACAGTGATGCAAACAATGACTGATAAAGTGATTAAACTTATTCTAATATCTCCCTGTACACCACATTAAGAGTGAAAATACTTTCAGAGTGCTTGACTCATTTCCCTTATGATGAAGTATTTAGAACTTTAACGTCACATGCTCTTTGAACTCGAGAGAAAGCAACATATAACTGACCATGTGCAAAAACAGGTTCAGGTAGGAATATTCCTACTCTGTCTAGAGTTTGTCCTTGTGATTTATTAATAGTCATCACAAATGCTGGCATAATACCAAAGGAGTAATACTATTAAGAAATTCGATGGGAAAATTTTCCTTTTCAGCATCATCTGTTGAGTCAATGGAATCATCACTCAAATATGTGTGAAAATCTCCATCGAATATATCCAAAATTTTTTCATTTAATTTTTGAACGTGCTCATTTTTTGGACAAAGAATTGCACATTTAGATATACTTTTAATATCATCTAGAGATACAGTATTTCCAAATGTAGCTTCAATAATAGATCCATTACAAATCATTTCACAGAGGATTTCAATAATATCCATTCCTAAATGAAATCTGCTATTAAGTTTGCCATATCCAAGTTTTACAAACCATCCACTATAAGCAGAATCCTCTGATCTCATATTTATTTAAGAGACAACTTTCTGAAACATCCCCAAACATTACAGTACTTTAAACTCATTTGTACTATGGCCGATCGCATAGCATGCGGCACAATACGGAGACACTGTCAAAAATCCCCTCTAAGAAGAACTTTCCCACCAGATATAACATTCAAATTCATAATTTCTCTTAGTAACCTGTCTATGGCGTTTATAGCATGAATGGATGCCATGACGCATTCATCAATAATGAGAAGTTGGGCCTTTTTAATAGTTTTAGCAACTTCACTGTTTATATCGAGTCTAGAAATTTAAGTTTCATTTAATGGAATCAGTAACTCATTTAATGGGAATGAAAGGTGCTTCCACCGAGACGCAATTCCTGTAGACCAGGGGTTCTCAACCTGTGGGTCGCCACCCCTTTGGGGGTCGAATGACCCTTTCACAGGGGTTGCCTAAGACCATCGGAAAACACATATATAATTACATATTGTTTTTGTGATTAATCACTATGCTTTAATTATGTTCAACTTGTAACAATGAAATTGGGGGTCACTACAACATGAGGAACTGTATTAAAGGGTCACGGCATTAGGAAAGTTGAGAACCACTGCTGTAGACGCTGCGGGCAAAACAGTACCACCACGACCTCTAATATAATGTATTAAAACTTTATAAAAATATGCCGCCAAGCTCCGAGGGCCGGTTCCTGCCTCAAACCTCACCCTCACGGGAAACAGCTATGGGAAACAGCTCGGGGAGGGCGCAGTCCTTGGCAAGGCGACCCAGGACTCAGTGCGTCCACGCTCTGAGGGCCGGTTCCTGCCTCAAACCTCGCCCTCATGGGAATCGGGGGAGGGCGGAGGGCGCAGCTGTTGCCAAAGACGACCCCTGCAGGACTGACTGACTTCCTTCCGGTTGTTCGAGCCTTGGACATGACGGGCATTATACCCAGGGTTTTTATATAAATAGATTGATTATCTTGGTCCTATTCTTCTTAACCCCTTCTTTAGCCCAGATAAGAACCTGAGCTATATGATTCCATTTACATAAAGCTCAAGAGACAAAATTTATATATGGTAACAGGGATGAGAATAGTGGTTATCTCTGAGGGTGGCAATGACTGGGAACCTTCTAGAATGCTAGTAATGTACTAATTTTGATCTGAGTGGCAGTTACATGTAAATATTCAGCTATACATAAAATATATGTACACTGTATATGTGTTATTCCTCTATTTAAAAAATAGAATAAAAAAGAACCTAAGTATTACAATACAAGACCAGACTACAGGCCAGCATTCTGCTTGACAGTGCCCCAGTGGAGAGAGATCACTGTTTTCTATCATCTCCTTGCCACACAAAATCTCTATCTTATTTGTTTTACTGCTGGTCATGCACAGCGCCTTCCTCCACCAGCTAGAAAGTTAGATAGTGAACTCCCTGAAGGTAAGACCTATGTCTCATAGGTTTTTCTTATTTATTTATTCATACATTTTTATTGATTCTATTAGGGTGACACTGGTTAATAAAATTATGTAGGTTTCAAGTGTACAATTCTATAATACCTAATCTGTATATTGCATTGCCTTCATCACCAAAAGTCAAGTATTCTTCCATCACCATTTATCCCCCTTTACCCTCTCCTACCTGCCCCCCCAGACCTCTTTTCCTCTGGTAATCACCATACAGTTGTACCAACCTTGCATTCCCAGAATAAATCCCACTTGATCATGGTGTATGATCTTTTCAATGTACTGCTGAATCCAGTTCACTAATATTTTGTTGGGGATTTTAGCATTTATGTTCACCAAGGGTAATGGCCTATAATTTTATTTCTTTGTAGTGTCTTTATCTGGTTTTGGAATTAGGATAATGCTGGCTTTGTAAAATGAGCTTGGGAATCTTCCCTCCTCTTGAATTTTATGCAACAGATGGACAAGGACAGGTGTTAGTTCTTCTTTGAATGTTTGGTAAAATTCTCCTATGAAGCCATCCAGTACAGGGCTTTTGTTTGTTGGGACTTTTTTGATTACTGCTTCAATTTCACTAGTAGTAATCTGTCTACTCAAGATTTTCTGATTTTTCTTGATTTGGTTTTGGTACATTGTATGTTTCTAGAAATTTACTCAACTGGTCCAGACTGTCCAATTTGTTGACATACAGCTGTTCATAATATTTTCTTACAATCTGTTCTATTTCTGTGGTGCCAGTTGTTACTTCTCCTCTTTCATTTTTGCTTTTATTTATTTAGGTCCTCTCTTTTGTTTTCTTGATGAGTCTGGTTAAAGGCTTATCAATCTTGTTTATCTTTTCAAAGAACCAGTTCTTGGTTTCATTGATCCTTTGTATTGTTTTTTTAGACTCTATTTCATTTATTTCTGATCTTTATTATTTCCTTTCTTCTACTCACTTTGGGCTTTGCTTGTTCTTTATCTAGTTCCTTAAGTACAAAGCTAGATTGTTTATTTAAGATTTTTTTTTTCTTGAGGAAGGCCTGAAATGCTATGAATTTTCCTCTTTGGACTGCTTTCACTGTATCCCATAGATTTTGGGTTATTGTGTTTTCATTTTCATTTGTTTCGAGGTATCTTTTGATATCTTCCTTGATCTTATTGCTAACCCATTCATTGTTTAATAACTTATTTAGCCTCTATGTCTTTGTGTGATTATCAGGTTTTTCCTTGTGATTGATTTCTAGTTTTATACCATTATGGTCAGAAAAGATGCTTGATTTCAAACTTCTTAAATTTATTGAGACTTGTTTTGTGTCCCAAAATAGGGGTCTACCCTAGAAAACATTCCAGTCCATTTGAAAAGCATGTACATTCTGTTGCTGTGTGGTAAAATGCTCTGAAGATCTCAATTAAATCCATCTGATCTAGTGTGTCATTTAAGGCTGCTGTTTCCTTATTGATTTTCTGTCTGGAAGATCTATCATTTGATATGAGTGGGGTGTTAAAATCTGCTACTATGACTATATTAATGCAAATCTCTCCCTTTATGCCCATCAAAATTTACTTTATAAATTTAGGTGCTCCTCACCTGGCTGGTGTGGCTCAGTGGCTGAGTGTCGACCTATGAACCCAGAGGTCATTGTTCAATTCCCAGTCAGGGCACATGTCTGGGTTGTGAGCTCGATCCCAGGTATGGGGCCTTCAGGAGGCAGTCGATTAATGATTCTCTATCATCACTGATGTTTCTATCTCACTCTCCCTCTCCCTTCCTTTCTGAAATTAAAAAAAATATAAAAAATAAAATAAATTTAGGTATTCCTATACTGGGTGCATAAATATTTAGAAGGGTTATAGCCTCTTGTTGGATTGATCCTTTTATCATTATATTAGAGGCCTGGTGCACAAAATTAGTACACCGGGGGGGGGCACGTGGGGCCTCAGCACAGCCTGCACCGTCTCCAATCCCAGACCCCTTGGGGGATATCTGACTGCCGGTATATCTAAACTGGTAGTCAGACATCCTCTCACAATCCTGGACCGCTGGCTCCTAATCGCGCACCTGCCTCCCTGCCTGGTCGCCCCTAACTGCCCCACCCTGCCAGCCTGATCACCCCTTACTGCCTCTGTGTGCTGGCCAGGTCACCCCCAATTACCCCCCCCCCTCTGCTGGCCTGGTCACCCCAACTGCCCACCCCACCAGCCTGGTTGCCCCCACTGCCCCCCTGCCAGCCTAATTGCCCCCAAATGCCCCCTCTGCCAGCCTGGTCATCCCTGATTGACCCCTTGCCAGCCTGGTCACCCACAACTGCCCCCCTCTGCTAGCCTGGTTGCTCCTAACTGCCCACCCCACCAGCCGGGTTGCCCCCAACTGCCCCCATGCTGGTCTGGTCACTCCCAACTGCCCCCCCCACCAGCCTGGTTGCCTCTCACGGCCCCCCCGCTGGTGTGGTCGCATCAAGCAGACTGCTGTTCAGTCGTTTGGTCGTCCCTCACTAACCCCCCTGCCTGCCTGGTTGCCCCACGGAGCCTGCTGTTCAGTCGTTTGGTTGTCCCTCACTAACCCCGCCAGACTGGTTGCCCCACACAGCCTGCTTGTTCAGTCATTTGGTTGTCCCTCACTAACACCCCTGCTGGCCTGGTCGTAGGCAGCCATCTTGTGAGGGCGTGAGGGTTAATTTGCATATTACCTCTTTATTATATAGGACAGTGTCCGTCTTTGACTCTTATTTATTTTAACGTCAATTTTGTCTAATATAAGTATTGCTATCCTAGCTTTTTTTTTTTTTCATTTCCATTTGCCTGAAATATCTTTTTCCATCTCTTTACTTTTAGTCTGTTTGTATCTTTGATTCTGAGGTGGATCTCTTGTAGACAGCATACATACATCTCCTGTTTTCTTATGCACTCAACTATCCCATGTCTTTTGATTGGATAATATTAGCAATTTATATTTAAAGAGATTACTGATGGGTACATATTTATTGGCATTTTTTTCTTTAGAAATATGTTTTTCTGTTTTATTCTTCTTAAAGAAGACCCTTTAACATAATACCGGTTTGCTGGCAATGAACTCCTTTAGCTTTCTCTTATCTTGGAAGCTCTTTATTTCTCCTGCCATTTTAAATGATAGCCTTGCTGGGTAAAGTAGTCTTGGTTGTAAGTCTTTGCTTTTCATCACTTTGAATATTTCATGCCAATCCCTTCCAGCCTGAAATGTTTCTATTGAGAAATAAGCTGACAGTCTTATGGGAGCTCCCTTGTAGGTAATTATCTTTCTCTTGCTACTTTTAAGATTGTCTCTTTGTCTTTAACCTTTGCTGTTTTAATTATGATGTGTTTGGTGTGGGCCTCTTTGGATATATCTGTTTGGGACTCACTTCGCTTAGTGAACTTTTGTGTCTTTTTCTTTCACCAGGTTAGGAAAGTTTTCAGTCATTATTTCTTTTCTTTTCTTTTTTTCTTTTTTTGGTTAATTCTCACCTGAGGATATTTTTTTCCATTGATTTTTGGAGAGAGTGAAAGGGAGGGGAAGAGATAGAGAAAGAGAAGCATTGATGTGAGAGAGACATATTGATTGGCTGCCGCCTGCATGCATCCTGAACTGGGCCCTGGGATCAAACCTGCAGCCCAGACCTGTGTCCCTGACCAGAATCAAACTTGGGACCCTTCAGTTCATGGGCTAACGTCAAACCAGATCCAAACCAGCTAGGGAAGTCATTATTTCTTCAAATTTGTTCTCAATCCCTTGCTCTCTCTCTTCTGCTTCTAGTATCTTTATGATGCAGATGTTGTTATACTTCATGTTATCCCAAGGGTCTCTTAAACTACCCTCATTTTTCTAAAATTCTTTTTGCTGCTCCAATTGGGTATTTTCTGCTACCTTGTCTTCCAAATTGCTGATTCAAGTCTCTGCTTCATCTAACTTACTGTTTATGCCTTTTAGTGTATTCCTTATTTCAGATATTGTATTCTTCATTTCTGACTGGTCTTTTTATGGTTTCTACATCCTTTTTCATGTGGTTGAAGTTTACACTACATTCCTTGAGCATCCTTTAACCATATTTTGAACTCTTAATCTGTAGATTGCTTGCCTCCATCTCATTTAGCTCTTTTTAAAAAAGATTTATCCTGTTCTTTCATTTGAGCATGTGACTTTATCTCCCCATTTGGCTGCCTCTTTGTGTTTGTTTCTATGTATTAGGTAGACCTACTATGACTCCCAGTCTTTGTAGGGTGGCCTTATGTAGTAGGTGTCCTGTTGGACCCAAGGGTAGTCTCCTTGACTACCTGAGCTGGGTGTTCCAGGAATGTCCCTTGTGTGGGTTATGTGAGCCCTCCTGTTATAAATGAGTCTTGATTGCTATTGGCCCATTTGTACGTGGGGTTGAACCTCAGGATGGCTGACTGTGAGCTTTTTTACAGGTATTGACCACATGAAACGGAATTCGCCTCAGCAGGGTCTGGTGCCTGTAGAGATCTCCCATTTTGGGGAGCTAATGAAGCTAGCTTGTGAAGCTAACTGGATCCTGTTCTGATGTTGCATTAAGCTGGCTACTGGATGAATTGTTTCTGGAGCCTCTTGAGAGGGACTTTGGTGCAGGTCAATGTCAGACGTTGCCTGTGACTGGCCCTGGCCAGTGATCCACAGTTTGTTGCTGCCTCTCCTCGGCCTAGGTGTGCACTGGAAGGATCAAGCTGCACAACAAAGCTGGCTTCCACCAGCACCAAGCCCAGGGGCAGTTCAGCAAAAGGCCCAAGCCACCTCGAGATCTACCTCTGCCTACTGGCTGCCTGTTAGGCTAAAGGAGTCTCTAGTAGTACTCAAGTTGCATGAGGTATGTTCTCAGTGAGTCACCAGGTAACGGTAAATGGTGTTCATCAGATTGATACAGGTTCAAACTCAGTGCCAGTGTTGGGTCTGAGGCCATTCAGCAAATGTCCCAGGGTATATATACCAAGGTTAGCTGCCACCCCACCAGGTGCCCACAGATCTCTGTGGTGGGATGGGGTGTTAGGGAGTCATCAGGGTGAGGCCAAGAGATTTTATCAGGCCCAAACAGACCAAAATTTGGCCATGTGAATGGAGCGCTCTGCACCAGTCCAGTGTCTAAGGGAAAAATGGCCCCCATCATAAATCCACACAACTCAGTCTGTCTCAGATTCTGCCAGGACCTCCAGAAGAGCCCAAGCTCATCAGGGCAGGGCCATAGGTGGGGAGGGTGGGGCTAGTGGATCTCCTGTGAGGGGAAGGTGCAGGTCAGGTTCCCAGGAAGGTGGGGAGAATGGTTCCTGCCCCACAGCCACACAATTCAGTCTGTCCTTGATTTTGTCCAGACCTCCTCCTGGGGAGCTGGAGATCGTCAGGGTGGGGCCACCAGGAGTTGGGAGATTAGGGCCCCTGGGAGCCCAGAGGGTGGGGCCAGTGAAACTCCCATAAGGAGGCAGCATTGGTCAGGCTCCTGGGACTGTGGGAGGAATGGTCCTTGCCCCAGAACCACACAACTTAGTCACTGACTGTGGGGAAACATGGGACTTGGTTGGAATGTCTGTACGGAGGATTCTCTGAAAGGTCGGGGCCTCTGACGGGACCTTGCTGAAGGTGGCAGTCCCTACCTTAACTTTTCCAAACAAATCCATTCCCCTGGATGTTTTGCTAAAATCTCTATGTTTAGTCTTTTAGACCCAACCTTGTAGAAGCATGTGCTTTCTCAAGAATACTTACCTTGCTTATTATTATCTAAAGGTTAAATTTAGTTCAAGGTGTTGTGACAATAAAAGCCAAAGAAGGAAGGTGAGCAAGGCTACTTGGTGGCAGTAGCCAAATAGTGCCTTAGCCCTCTTTCACAAAAACATTTTAAAATAATCTGTTCACCCATCACTCAGGGTCTGCCGGTCAACCCCAGCAACTGACACCCCCTGAGTCTGCCTGGACCTCTACACCCTGGCCCAGGCAGCTGACTCCTCTGCAGGGTGTGAGCTTCACAGGGTGGGGCAACAGGGAGTCTGGAGGGTAGGGCTACTGCATTCCCCCAGGCTGATGCTGTGAGGAGGAAATTGTTCTACCCAATAAAGATGGCATCTGCTGTATAGGAGAAGAACTCAGCACAGGGGCCCTGGCAGCTGCCCCTTCAGTTCTCTTCCTGGAGCCACAACCCTAGCTCTCCTGCCATGACTCTCGTCAGCTCTGCCCTCCCTCCACTGGAGCCCAGGGTGAGTGGCTCTGAATAAGATTTTGTGTGCTGGCCCTTTAAGAGCAGACTCCTGTCTCTCCCTGGCAGACAAGGTCTCATGATTTTCACAGCTAGGTATTATATGGGTACCTCTTCCTGATTCTGGTGCTCTGGGCTGGGAAATCCAGCATGAGATTGAGATCCCACACTCCTCAGGGGGAATCTTTGCAGTTGAGATATCCCTCCAGATTCTGAGCTGCCACCCATAGGAGTGGGCTGACCTTTTTATGTCTCTGACTTTCCTACCAGTTTTGATGTGGCTTCTTCTGTAAATCCTTGGTTATAAGACTTCTGTTCAGCTCGTTTTCAGTTGATTATTCAGGTTATCCTATATAATAAAAGCCTAATATGCTAAGTGTCCAATCAACCAGTCGGCTGTTAACCCAATCAAAGCATAATATGCTAATGATATGCTAAGGCCACTCAACCGCTCACTATGTCATGCACTGATCACCAGGGGGCAGAAAGTTGACCAGTCGCTATGATGTGCACTGACCACCAGGGGGCAGATGCTTCAACCAGTAGGTTAGCTTGCTGCTGGGGTCTGGCCATTTGGGACTGAGCGAGATGGGCCAGACACGCCCTGGAGCCCTCCCACTGTCCCTCACCAGCTGGCCAACCTCCTCTATCTCTCTCTGGCCCTGATTCTGCACCGGTGGGGTCCTTCAGCCTGGACTTCACCCTCTCACAATCTGGGACAACCTCGGGGGATTTCAGAGAGCCAGTTTCAGTCCGATCCTGCAGACCAGGCCGAGGGACCCCACTGGTGCATGGATTCGTGCACTGGGCCTCTAGTTATTCTATAATTTAGTTGTAATTTCAGTTTGGTCCCGCGGGGAGGAGAACGTAACTTCCACCCACTTTGCGGCCATCTTGGAGCCTCCCCTCTGGGTTTTCTATGCCTAGTACTTGGCATAGTATCTCACGTAGAGTCCACTCTCAATGAATGTTTGCTGAGCAGATGCATTATTTGTAACAACAGTAATAATAATGGTTATTATTATTATCATAACAGCCAAAAATCATGCTTTAATGCTTACTGTGGCCCTGGACCTATGTTAGTGCACTATACAATGCATCTTATTAAATCCTTTGAGAAGTCCTCTTAGCAAGCATTATTATTCTCATCAAATTACAGATATTGAAAGTGAGGCTTAAAGTTGTAACTTGTCTAAACTCACACAGTTAACGATGGTGGATACCAGGTTCCAACCTGGTAGCCTGACCAAAGCCTAATCCCTCTGCAAAACGTTTTCTTTACTC
This sequence comes from Myotis daubentonii, assembly GCF_963259705.1. Taxonomy (NCBI): domain Eukaryota; kingdom Metazoa; phylum Chordata; class Mammalia; order Chiroptera; family Vespertilionidae; genus Myotis; species Myotis daubentonii. The sequence continues at coordinate 90,504,053 of NC_081845.1, read as the reverse complement.
CCAGGGTATATCTCTGGGCCATCATTTATAACTAACTGATAACCTATCATTCTATAAAAGTAGTTCATTATTATTTCCCCTGAATCTTGCAATGAAAATCCTTTCTACAAGGTTCTGTTTAGTGTCACATGGAGGATTAGAAATGCCACCATGTTTCCTTTTCCCTTTACCCTCTGTTCCTGGTTATATATGTGTTTATATTGCTCTCACTGATTAAGTCCACAATACCTAATATTTTGGAATTCATCTTTTTAAAAAAATGTTTCTATTGATTTTTAGAGATAGAGGAAGAGATAGGGAGTGAGAGAGAGAAACATGGATCAGTTGCCTTCTGTACACGCCCAGACTGGAGATGGAACCAGTGAACCTTTGGTGCATGGGACGATGCTCAACCAACTAAGCTACCAGTATACTGGCTAGGGTGGAATTAATCTTTTAAGTAGAGGAAACTATTAAAAGGTTTTGGAAAGCATAAACAGATTATACCTACTGATTCCCTTTAATTCACCTGAATATTTAATCTCTCAAAGTACTCTAAATGAATGATACAGGATCCCACCCTCTTTTTTTTAAAAAAAGTGTCCAATAGTTCTTCTACTCTTAGATTATATCAGCTTGCCTGATAGAAGAGGAAATCATTTCCCTCCATTAGCCATTTCCTCAAACATTATTCTAGTCTCTCAGCACTGTTATGCAGTTAGCCTACGTTAATTTATATTTATGCTGAGTAACTTTTAAAAGTGCAATTTTTGCTTCTATGTCTGTATGTTTCTTAAGATGATTGTAAATCTTTTAGAAAGACCATGATCTTTTTCTTTTAAAAAAAATTCTACTCCAAACATGTGCTCTGCTTATAGTGTATGTTTCATATATATATTTTGGGCTGAAATTATTCACAACTCTGCCAGAATACATTAAAACTAGAAAAAAATTTCAAGTTAATTAATCATTCTATTGACTTAATAGTTCTGGTAACAGGTGTTTTGGGAGACAATGTTGAGGCTATTTCCCCAATGGATTGTTTGGATTATTCATAGAGAGCCAGGTTTATCATAATCCCTCTCCTTCTGGATAATAATGAGTTAGTGTTCCTACCAGTGTATCCAAATGAAAATAATCAGTCCCTTTTGGAACAGACTCTAACCAGATCTTGAAATATTTCATAGGAAAAGACTGTCCCAAGAATATAGGATATGAAGAAGATAAAAAGGAAGACCAAGTATGAGCATCATAAATGCTCTTGTACAGATTCTTGGAATGATAGCCTATTAAAATAATTTTTTAAGCTGTGAACATTGTGTTCCATAGAAGCTTATTCTATAAACTCTTCCAATTTGTTTCAAAGTAAATTATGTTAAAATAAGGATCATCTGTAATTCCCGTAATTTTGGAAACACATACAGTTCAACTTATTTGTAACTTGCTGTTTTGCTTTATGATCTATTATGAATACCTTTTCTTATATTATCAAGTATTCTTCTTCATCATATGTACTAACTTCATAGAATTTCTCTGTATGGATGATCCATAATTTATTTAATCAATCTCTTATTTTAGGGCACTTAGGTAGTTGATAATATTTCATTGTTGTGAAGACTCCATGATGAACATTCTTACAAGCTAAATGTATGATTATTGCCTGTGAAAGTTTCTGTAAGTGAAACTCCTGGAACAGGGCATGTGAGGCCTTGATATGTATTGGAAAATAGCTGCATATCTCTCCCTCCCCCTCAAACTAAAGTCTGTACCAGTTCCAACTCATACCACCAGCAGTGTCACAACCCTGTCTCTGTGCATCTCTATCAGTATTGTGCATTATCTTTAAAAATACTGCCAATGTTATAGATGGAATATATCTCATCACGTACTTTCATTTGCAACTTTTTCCTTATCACTGAACTTGAATATTTTACCCATTTTCTATTTCTATTTATTCTTTTGTTAAATGACTTATAAGATGACCTCTATATTTTTGAGGTATTAATCCACTGCCTATCATAGTCTGCATGCTGAACATATTAATTTTTATTAGCCTAGTCGATCGATCTTTACCTCAATAATTTCTCCTGGCCTAAAGTCTTTTTTCTGAACAGCAGCCAAATGCACATACTGGTTGAGACATCTCCTCTCTATTCCTCTATTAAGAGTCCCTGGGGGCTGGAATTGTGGGGTCATGTGACTCCTGAGTGGAAAAGGGACACTGATGGATTGGAGGTTATGAAGCCTACGGCTCAGACTCACCTATACTTTGGAGTTTTTAAGAGAGATTCTAATTCACGTGCCAGGATACGTATTTACTTGGAATTTAGGCTTAGCCAGGAATAAAAATCCCTTTGTTGATTCAACTGGAAAAAGGCAAGCACAGCTTAAGAACAGTAAAGGGAAACTGGCTCAACTTATTTTTCCATGCAGAGGAATTTTGTTCTAATAAGGCAAAACAGCAACTCCCTTCATTTATTTCCTGGCCAGCAAAGTCTGCCTGATGTCTTTCTACCTGCAACACAGAGCTACTAATCTGCTGGAATGTTTGCCCAGGGAGCTGACAGACACACTCCCTCTGACTTTAACTGAGAGCAGCTCCTTAAACATATACCCCACATCTCATCTCTCCACCAAAACATCAGAAGCCATTTTCAAATGGGGCTGAAAAAAGGGAGCTGCTGGCTAAGATCTATCAGTGCAGATCGGGTCTGTGTTTAGCTGTTGCCACAAACCCTCCACCTAATGAGCACTGCATGAAATGCCCGGTGATGTGAAACATCTCTCCATCCTCCCTATTCTCACTGTGGAGTGTTCCTTAAAAGCAGTAAAATGCTGGGCTTCCTAAAATTGATTAACAGATGTGATTTTGCCTACCTCTTCCATAAATGCTCTGGCTGGTTGCATACCACTCATTGATTACTAGGGTTCAGTTTACAGCAGCTAATTGCTTTCCTCGCTGGTGTTTTGATACAAAATTCAATAGTGAGTATGTTTTCAAAACTCTTGTCTTTGTGGCTTGAGTTAGAAGTGACTTGAGGCAAACCCAGTGGACCGAGTTTTCCCTTCTTTAAAATAATTGCTCTCTCATCAGTCTGTGAAGAAAGTTTCCAAATTGTAGCATTCTAATTGGAAAGTCTGCATTATGCATGCGATGACAAACTATGTTGTGCTGAATGGCGGTTTTTCTTTTTTTTTTATCCCTTTCTTAAGGGATTAATTTTGTGCCAGACTGTGAACAATGGCTAAGGTTTAACAGTTGAGATCAACAGCTTTTCCACGGAATGGTGTGTCTTTTAAAACAGGAGCAAGTGTCTGTTTTGCTGTTTCTAACTGTCCACTGCTTGGGGGAGATTCCACTAGAAGGCCTGGGGCCCCGGCTGCTGCTGTTGCAGAGTTTTCTCATTTGGTTGAAAACACACAAGGAAAGGAAGATCAACTGTCAGGATGTTAATAATAGAATAACTTATCACCAAGTCCATTTCTAATCTCTCAGTCAAAATCAAATATGATCTCAAAAATTTGTACAGGCTATTCTTTGTTAAAGATCTTCAGAAATTAATTTCTTTGAAGATAATTGTCATCATTCGGCAATTCAAAACATATTTACTGAGTATTGATTAAGTGATATTAGGCAAGTCACTTAACTCAGTTTTATCCCTTGTGAAATGAAAGGGCTAGATGTGATAGCTTCTAAGCTCTTCCAGTTCCAGCACTTTAAAATTCTCCATAGCAGCACATGCAGCAGAAGTTGTTTTTGTTTTTCTGGCATATCTGTCTATTATATAATAACTTCTCTCTCTGAGACTGTTTATGGTGGTTCATGAGTTTGGTTTGTAGACCTGACTGCATTCTAGGAGAAATATGACCCATGCTGGGCCAATCTGATTTCCTCTAAAAATTTTAGAATTATGTGAGATTCTAGTTTAATTGGCCCTGTTCACTTAAAATGAGATGTTAAAAATGCAGAATTTCTGGAGTGATCCTCTTTCATCAGAGGTACAAATAAAAGCAAAGGAAGTCATCTGCAGTGAGAAGCAAAGCAAGATGGTGTGGCTGAGGGAGGGTTGTCTGGGCTCCTGGCAGGATTCCAACGTTTTATTTTAGTCCCTATGAGGTTTACCAGAGTTTCTGCCCTAGGGTTCCACAAGAAATCTCCCAATCACCATAATAAGGTCACCAATATGGCTTAAGCCATCATTACCTGCTTTCTACAGCTTGGAGCCAAAAGGGGCTAAGATAAGCTCCTAGCAGAGAACATGAGACAGAAAAGACACCCAACAACGTCTAGATGCTCAGATGATGAGGATGATGAGGATGACATGCTGGCTACAGGACCAGAGAGACAGTGACGAGGAGAACAGGGATGGCGAGGAAGCTCATTCTGGATGGCAATCTTTTCATTCTAGTTTGAAAGGAGGTTCTCTGTAGAACTGGGAGTGGGAGGACTGCAGTGGTGGGTGCAAAGGAAAAACAGACTTTGGAACAGGCTCTGTGGAGCTGCTGAGCTGCAGGGGGCGGGTGGGGGGGGGAGGGGCTTACAGATGAAACCACCAGCATAGTGTAGAACTCCTTCAGCAGTGGCCCCGAGGAAGCAGGAGAGAAGGGATAGGGTCCACAGTGACAAGAAGGATGCAGTGCAGGGTCAGGCAAATGAAGGCCAGTAAAAGTATTTACCAGACGAGGCTGCTGAGGAGTGAAGTGGGATTAGAGGAAGCTCACTAACTTTCAGAATAGGGAGGGGCTGGAGGTCATGAGGGGAAAGAAGAGATGCAATGGACATGAAGTGAGGGAGAAAGGTAAGAACTTGTGGCCACAAAGGGCAATGTCAATGCTTCACGTCATTCAGAGGAGTGCGAACTGGACTCTTCTGAATAAGGGGCAGAAGGACAATCATGTTAAGGGCTCTGTTCTAATCTCTGCTCTTGAGAGGCAAGAGGGAGCCTGGAACAGCTGCTGTGAGGAACTGAGGAACGACCTGAAATTGGGATTTGCCCAAGATGAGAGGTTTTTCATTGTTGGCCGTGACAGGGTTCGATTACACAGCTTCCTCCTCTGGTAGGGAACACGGTCAAGCTGAGACTAGCTGCTGGAGGTCTGCAAGTCCAAAATGAGATTCTCAGCAGGAGCCTGGGACCAAGTAACAACGCTTTATCAAAAGTGTGCGAAGCGGATGAGGTGGCCGCCCTGCAGATTCCAGACATGAGAACTCCCGAGGAGCCACCACCATGGGGCCCCTGTCTCTATGTGGGCCACCACCTATCAGGGCAAAGTGCATACTAGTCTCCTTCCAATAGCAGGAGGAGGGAACTAAATACAGGCTGCACGCCAGATGGAATGGGATCTTGGGAAATAGGTTAGCCCAAGGACATCAGAGAGTGTACATCCTGTCTGATATCATTTACTCACTCATATCTTGGACACAGAAGGTGATTTCTCTAAGAGAGAAAGAAATAATGGCTCTGGTGAACAACAGTCTTTTGCAACTGGATAGAGAAAAGACAAGTGCAAGCTCTGTGTGTCCGGCATGTGTAGTTTCTGTGTGTACTCACTGAAACCCCATGGTGACAAAGTGAGGAGATGGCAAAGTACACACTTGGGCTCCACTGTATAAGCTGTTTTGTGACAAAGGGGGAATGAAAGGCAGGGCTTTTTCTCCATCAACTCTTACATTCAATAAAGTAGGATCCAGCTAAATTATATGAAAGTAGAGACATGTTGATGGAGAATATGCCTGCAGAATATGGCTATATGGCTGGGACAATACAACAACTTGTAACAGCTGAGACCATCATTTCACGCCTTGGAGGGGTTAAGGTTTTAATTTCAAGTTTTAGGTGATAACATAAAAGGTAACACCATAGTACTAAATAGTATGGCTGCAGCTGCAACATTCAATAAACACTGCGAGTGAATGACTAATCATGATCCCACCTCACATTCACACACACCTCACCAGTCTCAAAATGTTTTTGCATACATTATCACACTTGGAAAAAAAACACCAATTTATAATCAGCACATTTCCTGCTTTCAATGCAAATCTATTTTCTAAGTTGCTTTGTTAATTTTCTTATAGGGACTAAACACTGCCCGAGCAATCTTTTACAGATTATTCAATCACTTGCCAAACCCTTTATTAATAAATAGGGTTTGGCCTAGGATTATAATCTAGATTTCATATTACACAGTCCAATTTAATGAAAATTCTTTCATTTTATGCTTTCATTGTGGATATATGAAGAAATTTTGTCCAGGCCAAACAGCTTTGAGAAAAAAAGCCATTTTCTTCTATTTTTCAAGGTGACTCTTTCCAATGCAGCCCCTTTTTAAGCAAGATGCTGGCATCAAAAATATTGGAAACTATTTCAAATGGTCTTGTTATATTTTAAAAGGTGAAGTCTCATTATGTTACAGACCTTTCCGGCAGTGACACACTAAGCAGGTATGCAGCTGTTACAGCTCTTTCCCTGAGTTTAAATTTGGCATTGTCAATTTTCCTCTCTGCAGCCAGGCCATCCTCCTTGATCTCATCATGACGTGATACACAATCAGTGAAACTGGCCCAATTTGGCTCGCCAGCAAGCTTGGCAAAGGATCTGCAAGTGGCAGAAGTGCAGAGAGCCTGCCCAGACCACAGCACTTAGCTCCCTAGGTATCAAGTCTAGCTCACTTTCAGCTTCATTTGCTGGCCAGGCTATTAGGGACTGTTGTCACTTTAAAAGGCCAGTTTCTTCTGTTAACAGCTGCAGGCAATATGCATTTCTGTTTTTCTGTTTCCTGTCCCCACATCTGTGAAATTATTAGGCTGGTGAGAAGGGACAGGCATGTTAAAGAGCTCAGAGCTCACTCATCTACTAGCTGAGTGTTAGGAATTTTTCTCCTTGGATCTTTACTTATATTTATGACTCCTATGGAGTAAAATGGCCTTCATCCAACAGGTAGAGGAGTAGAATATCACCTGGCTCCAGGTTCCCTGAATAACACCATTCAATGTCCCTTCCCAAGTCCAGTCAAGTGCACAGACTACACGTGACTATGGTCTTGGTATTCCGCATGGTCCCCAGCACATCACAAGCCCTACTGAGGTGAACTGAAAGAGACATGGGAAGCAGGACAAAACCTAGGTAGCTCATCCTGTACAGCATCTTTTAATTATGTTTCAGTCCACCCCGCCCCCAGCCAGTCCTCTGCTCCTACACCACTTTGGAGAGTCTCACTGAGAGATAAAGTATGTATTATATCAACTCTGACTGCTATTTTTCTCTTAAGCTTATTTTTGTGCCCCTCCTATGACCACATGCTAATATGTGCCCACATGCACAGAGCCTACAAAGCACCGAGAAACAGAGCCAAAGAGAAATTTAATGAGCTCCACAGCTCCTTTCTATTCCCTTGGGTCAAGTTTTCACAGGAATCTGTGTCTGTGGGAAAAGTCACGATTTAGCTATAGGCAGATCTTTTTATTCTTTCAACCTAGTGATAAAGGGAGAGAAGGGAAGGGCAAAACAAGGTGGGAAGGCTCAGCTCTGAATATTACAGGTGAGAGGACATTCCAGCAGGATAAACTACAAGGCAAAACTCTTCCTCTTCAGTCATGTCATCTGTCTATTTTTGTTCTCACCAAATCTCTTCCCTGCTCTCTCTTAACATAGTCAGTGCTATTTCCTACATCTAAGTCTTTCTTATCAGTCTGACCTTTCCACCCAAATCAGATCTGGGTTTCAACCTTTGCTCCAGCTTTGAATCATATTCTTTTCTCCACAGGACACAATCTACAAAGTCCTGAGCTCTTGCTGAAAATGATTTTAAAGTACTTGCCCATCCAATTCAGGCCCTCATCCTCCTTCGGCTGTACCACCTGGACTAGCTGTTGCTCATTTCTCCCCTAATGCTCTCTCTACGAAGTTACTGCCTGACTCCTGTCACATTTCTAAACCTCACATTTATTCTCTTAGGCCATGTATGCTGACATGCTCGCCTGCACACACTCTCCCCTCATATTTTCCTTGTCTAAATTCTTCCCTTTAAGTCCCTTCTCTCATGAACTTCCTTCACAGAATTTTCCTGTGAAGATTTTCACATGAAAACAACTACTCTCTAAAACAAAAATAAATCTATACAATTAAACACACAGGGTAAACAGATTATTCTATTTGAAGTTGGAGGTGTCCAGCCAATCATAACCCTCTATCTGGTACAGGACTTACCATTACAATAAAGGCAAGATTGTTCAGAATAATGGTAAGATCTTCTCTACTAATATATCAAAGTAAGAATTCTAACTATGAAAAATATAAACAAAAGAGAATTAATCAATTTAATATGTAACTGTGTGATAAATCTTTTGAAGAATGGTAAGAAGAAAAAAAGCACAATTTTATGTAATTTTTGGTAACAGCTAGAGGGAAAAATGGCTAATTATGTTTTTCAATGGAATTCTTTTGATCACTGGCCACTCAGTAGAGTTTTCTTGATCCAGGTCTTCAAAGCTGGGATCAAAAGTTTTAATTCAAACATTTTCAGCTGAACATTAATAACTCTAACTTTTCTAACTGCTAAACAGTTGTAATTAAATAAAACTGGTGTGGGTTACAGGACCAAAGGCTAAATGGGCAGCTGTCATCTTTTTGCTGGAATCGCCTGTACTACTTTGCCAGAGTGGGAGTCCAGGCGAAGGCTCCGAGTGGGGAGGGGCCGTGGTTCTCCCTGCTGCTCAGAGGATGAGGATGTAGTTTCTGTCTCATAAACACTCGCCAGAATTGCAGAGTAGCTCCCCTCCCTCCTACATTTGTTTGGTTGAAGGATAGGCAGGCAAGAGAAAAACACTCTCTTTAGAATGTATTCTGTGCGAGCTGCCTTTTTAGAAATAACCTTCCCCAGTGCCGGCATGAATATTCACCAGAGTGTACTGGGCACAAGGGCCAGTCTCTATGCCATGTACACTAATCCTTCAAAATGTATTCCAGGCAAGCTACCAGGGTAAACTCCTGAACAGAAACTGGGCTCTCTGGTGATGGGCACTGGATGGCTGAAAGGAGAAAACCAGAGTGAAGGAGGCGAGATGAATCAATCCCCAGATCTGTTGGAGGCCCTGCTGCAGCTAGCCCTTGCCACTCTGACTCAAGCACAGCAAGAGGCTTCATTAGAATATTGCACTCTGAATTAAACTGTTTCTTTTGTTTATCTGGCTAATTCTTCCTCACCGTGAAGAACAAGCATTTATCTTCCCTGTGTCCCATAACTAACCCTATCTGTTGGACCTATTTTTACTTTCTTCTTATTTTGGCTAATAGGACCCACAGAGACATCCTGAGAACACAGTCCTGGTACCATGCAGACACCCAGAGTGTGTGTGTGTGTATACACACACACACACACACACACACACACCCCTAATCACTGCCCTGACTCACATTCGGGAAGGCATAGACAGAACAGATGAAGACTACTCACAAGCCAGGGAAGGAATCACGCCCAAGGCAATGAGATCACATTGCTGGGGATCCTCCCCTCTGGCACTGAATCCCGGAGAGTCAAAATCAAAATTCATGCTGAGGGAAGGGGACCTGGCTAAGGCAGCTTGCCTGCATCACACATGAGATGGTTGTAACTAACACTCTCCAGACAATCAAATTAATGTTCAGGTGTTGGGCAATGGGAGACATCGTGATGTAACCTCCAAGGAGTGGGACCTGGGACTGTTGGAGCTGTAAGCACAGTTAGCACCCTAATAGCTTGGGGCTTGCAGGAGCTTGGGGGATCCAAGTTGTTGAGAGGAAGAAAGAGCCTGAGGCAGGAGGAAGAAAATGGCTTCAATGACATGGATCAAGTTATCTTCTCAACCTATTTGAATCATGACGGGCTCTACTGGTATTCCCTATAAAGTATCTATCATAAAAAGGTATTATAATTATTGCAAAAAACTAAACCAGTACTAAAAACATTCTTTAGTAGCAGACCCCCTTTCACAAACATCACTTAGAAGAATCTCAATATTCATAACAGATCAAATTATAGCTGCCAGACTTCCTCTTAGTTCTTCATCGTGGCAGCCCCTAGGGCTGCAGGGGTGGGCAAACTTTCTGACTCGAGGGCCACAATGGGTTCTTAAACTGGACCAGAGGGCCGGAACAAAAGCATGGATGGAGTGTTTGTGTGAACTAATATAAATTCAAAGTAAACATCATTACATAAAAGGATACGGTCTTTTTTTTTTTTTAGTTTTATTCATTTCAAACTGGCCGGATCCGGCCCGCGGGCCGTAGTTTGCCCACGGCTGCCCTAGGGCCTAGGCTCACCTCCCACAAAATACAAAAGGAAAAACTACTGGGTCAGTGTTTATCTTGTCCCCCCCCCCCCAAACTTAATGCTGATATTAATAGTCATATCTTTCAATCACAGGCCTATTAAGCATCATTCGGATTTTTTGAAACCACAAAAGACTGGTCCCTAATTCTTCACTTTTACCTATATGAACCAGAGCTTTATTGAGGGAAGGAGCTGAACAGATTAAGCATTGCAGTGATAGCTCATGGCTTCCTCTTTTGTAAGTAATTTTATTGGAACATAGCCATGCCCACTTGGCAGAGTTGAGCAGTAGTGACAGAGACTACAGCATACAGTCTACTTGGCCTTTTATGGGAAAAGTTTGCCAATGCCAGGAACAGACAGAAAACTGAAGCTGTTATCATTGAGCAGTAAAGAATCATGGTACCAAGGCAGGAAATAAAAGAACAATTTAAGGTTTGGCTTAGCCTAAAAATGTCTAAAGTCTCTTTCTTCTGTTCAAAGTGTTTCAATAGATTTTCATGCAGCAAATTCCACATGAAATTTTTAAATTCTGCTATAGTACTAGTCCCATTTTTGTTACTGTGACAACACTACTGACAATTCCAAATTTCTGATATTCTCCTAAGAGAATAAGAAAATAAATGGGATCCCCTCCCCCACCCAAAGGTTCCAAATAAAAATGAAAACCTGGAAACCATTATCAAACACTCCCTATTCCCTGAACTGATTAAGTGCCCAGGAGCTACAGTCTCAAATTTAAGAGATGCAAACAGGACAGTCACTGAGCACCACCTCCAGACTCCTATAAACCACATAAAAGTAGTAGGTTAGGGTAAAGAAGTTATAGAGACATTTAAAGTCAATAAACAATCCACAAACAGAAGTTATACAGTCATTGACAAGGCAGTTAATATGACAGCTATAAAACACTGCTGTCTCAGTTATAGAGGAAAATGATACCATAAGACTAAACCATACCAATTAGGTAGACAGTGCTGAGTTGTTTATTGGTCACCAGGAGAAAATGGATTTGTATGGATCTATCCTCTTGCTATCTCTTCAGCTCTGTCTAGTGTGATTATAAAAGGCAGCTTACAAGATAGCTGACCAGGGCAGTCTGACCACAGAACAATAAAAACCTTATAGTGCTTGGTGTTTTATCAGAACTAGTCATATGGAATTTTTAATGAAACCAATTTTAAGTGGATGACTCTAGCATGTTTTCCCAAATAGTTCCAACTAATTTCCATGAATTCTCTACTTTTTCTCTGAGTTTAACACATACAGCTAATATTTCACTATAGTGAACACAATAATGGCAAAATCATTTACTAGTCTACCAAGAAGGTTATTATCAATGAGTTATTATTTATTTGGTTACCATCAATTCTCAAAACAGTTCTCTATAGACAATGCTTCAGCTCTCTCTAATGGGGCTCCTGTGAACTTCCTAATAAAGACACTTCAGATACTTTATTATTTTTTTAACCTCAGGAAAGAAATGAATACAGAAGGTTAGATATTAAGAAAAGAATTGACAAGGGTTTGCATTAATCGTCAGGGGATAATTAAATGGTTGGTGACAAAGGATAAAGATCAATGTCCTAGACCACAAGTATCCCTCCCCACAAGGCTTTTGAGATAAGTGTATGTGAAGGAAAATCACAAGGGATAAGCAAAGGGACACTTTATTGCTAGCAGAATTTTTGAAAACTATTGCAAAAGGCATAGAACATGGAGCACTCCCTGTTCACAAGTTGGTTATTCCTGAATGGTTTCAACCAAAGCAAGCTAGGAGACCTTCTTCAACATCGAAAACTCATTCTTGGTTTTTACCACTAAAGTTAAGGAAGGATTAACCCAATACACATTCTAGTAGCACCAAACAGTTAAGGGAGAGGCCATTGTCTTTTGCTGCCCAGCACTGAGCTATCCCGGAGCTGAGGTTAGGAGCTGAGGCAGTAACCTCGCTGCCCTAAAAGATAAAAGAGGAAGTAAGAATGCTCCAGGAGAGAAAAGGATGGATCTGCTTTTTGTGTGTGTGTGAGAACAGAAGCGAGGAGAGCTGGGAGAGAGGCAGGAACAAAGACTGGAATGCATGGCCTCTTAGTAGCAGCACTAGTCCTGGCCTATGCCATGCAGGCCCTGTGGGAGACACAAACAGAAGTGGTTCCACTAAACTGAGGCCTACTACTCTCTGTCCTGCAAATTTACCAATCTGATCAGCACTTCCCTGGGAAAGGAACTAAATACCTTGACCATAACCACTACTTCAGAAAGGGGTGAAAATGGGGGTATGGTAAGGAGTAAAGAAATGGTGGGAGGAAAAGCAGAGGGTATTTAAATTTCTTCTCCCAAGATTTAAAATCCTGGAATTGTAACACTCACTGTAATCCTACAAAACAAAACACCACATTCTAAGATAGGGGTGGGCAAACTTTTTGACTCGAGGGCCACAATGGGTTCTTAAACTGGCCCAGAGGGCCGGAACAAAAGCATGGATGGAGTGTTTGTGTGAACTAATATAAATTCAAAGTAAACATCATTACATAAAAGGGTACGGTCTTTTTTTTCAATAGTTTTATTCATTTCAAACGTCGGATCCGGCCCGTGGGCCGTAGTTTGCCCACAGCTGTTCTAAGAACTTAAGGAGGAAAAGACTGAAGATGGTATGATGGTTTTTATCCCTTTGAAAGTCAAAGGTTTTTAATGTATCATTTTATTTTAGGGTGGAAGGGAATGGTTGCTTTAACTCCAAATCTTTAAGACTGATTGCTAATTTTAACAAGAATTCAGATATGTTAAAATACATCTAACTAGAGTAAAACCACACCAAATAAAACTTATTCTCCTTTTGATCAATCGGAAGGTTCTTGGGATCTTGCTTGCCCTGCTTCCCAGATTTCATTAGGTATATCCATTATCACTGTGCAGGTAAAGCAAAAAGACCAGTTACAAAAAATCAGTAAATTAAATGCTAGGTAACATTTTGTAACAAAGTTTCTTTACAAGAGGTAAATTTCATGAATAAGAAATCAAATATATGTAATAAATAATGCTTCTCATTTGGAATAAAAATTACCCAGTAGGCAGATATAGGTTTTTTATTGACAGCAATTTTTAAAACTGAGAATAATATAAAATATAATTATTATTTTTACTGTTTCTGATACATCCAGAAGTTGTGGGCTTAACAAAATAAATGGACAAGATGGCACATAGATAATGTGGTACTTGCCTCCTCCCACAACCATATCAAAATTACAATTAAACTACAGAAAAACCATCATTCAGAACCACCTGTAATCTAACTGAATGGACAACTAGAACTATAAAGAAGAAGCCACATCTGGACTGGTAGGAGGGGAGGAGACACAGAAGGGGCTGGTCCCACACCCATGTGTGATGGATAAAAATCAGTAGGGCTATCTCAGCTGCAGATGTGCCCCCTGAGGAGCAACGGTTCCTAGCCCCACACCAGGCCTTCGCAGCCCAAGGTTCTAGAGCCAGGAAAAGAAGTCCCCATAACTACTGGCTATAAAAAACAGTGGTGGTTGAACCTGAGGGAAGTGGAGGGCCGCCGGAGTCTCAGGCAGTTCCTCTTAAAGGGCCTGTGCATGAACTTACTTGGACTCACACTCTTTGGGCTCCAGCCCTGGGTTAGCAGCTTGAAAGGAATCAGAGACATACAGAAAGGAACTGTTTTGTCTGGCATCAGAGTGAGCATGGGGGGGGGGGGCAGGGGGGAAGAGAGCAGTTTTCTGCCAGATAAAAGTGCTGGTAGAGGCCACTTTTCCTTTTCTGAGAACCTCCCCACTAAACACACAGACACACAGCTGGAAGGCAGCAGGTGAGTGTCATATCCGAGTCTCCATTAACCTGGCTAACACTGCCCTGCTCTGGTGATTCCCTGAGACCCTGCCCTACTCAACTTGTAGGCCCACCTAAGCTATTTCCAGTGGCCTTTTCATAAAAATGGCTTCTCTTGCCTAATGCTTTGGACTTTACTAAATCTCTCAAAGAAGCAGCTGGCTTCTACATACCCTGTACCTCTTGTTAAGTGGCCTCAGGTCTGGCACTAATGGCAGCGGCTTTGGTTTGTAGCTTGGCCTCTCCTGGACCACAGCAAGTCCAGCACATGTGTCATCCATCTGCAAATCACTCTGTATCCCATGCTGGGTGGCCCCAGGTAAGGCATAGGCAGTGGCTGACCTTGCACTACACGGGAGGTCCCAGAGCCAGCACACCTGGTGGACAGCTTCAGGCCATGCTAGATTACAACCCTACAACCTCTATGAGTGACACATTCAAGATGCAGACTCGGTGGGCCCCCAACCAAAGCCCCACTGAAGCAAGTCATGGTCCATAGGTTCAACTCCTACACAGCAGTTCCTCTTCTGTAGTCACAATCTGGGGGAGTCGATCCCTCCCAGTGACATGCCAACAGCAATCAAGGTTCAACTACTATAGGACAGTGCAAACAGCCTACACTGGGATGTACCTTCGGTGCTCAGCTCAGGTGACTGGGGAGGCTAAGCCACTGGGCCCTTTAGGACACCTACTACACAATGCTACCCTACCAATTCCAGGAAACACAGCAGCTCTACCTAATATATAGAAACACAGGGAAGCAGCGAAAATGCAGAGATAAAGAATCATGTCACAAATGAAAGAACAGAAGGAATCCCCAGAAAAAGAATGAAATGAAATGGAAGCAAGCAAACTACTGGATACAGAGTTCACAACAATGGTTATAAGGTTGTTCAAGGATCTTAATGAGCTTCAGGAACTTAGCGAGAATTTCAAGGACATTAGTGAGAATATGAAAGACATGAAAAAGACCAGTCAGAAATGAAGCATACACTAATTGAAATAAGGAGTAATTTACAGGTATTCAACAGTAGAGAATCCCAAGAATCAAATCAACGATTTGGAATACAAGGAAGCAAAAAACACCCCATCAAAAGAGCAAAAAGAAAAAAGAATCCAAAAATATGAAGATAGTGTAAGAAGACTCTGGGACAACTTCAAGCATACCAACGTTTACATTATGGGTTGCCAGAAGGAGAAGAGAGAGCACCAAATTGAAAACCTATTTGAAGAAATAATGACAGAAAATTTCTCCTACCTGGTGAAAGAAACAGACTTACAAGTCCAGGAAGCACAGAGAGTCCCAAACAAGAGGAACCCAAAGAGGCCCACACCAAAACACATCATAATTAAAATGCCAAGGGTTAAAGACAAAGATAGAATCTTAAAAGCAGCAAGAGAAGCGCAGTTAGTTATCTACAAGGGAACAACCATATGACTGTCAGCTAATTTCTCAATAGAAACTTCACAGGCCAAAAGGGAGTGGCAAGAAATATTCAAAGTGATGAATAGAAAGGACCTACAACCAGGATTACTCTACCCAGCAAAGTTATCATTTAGGATTGAAAGTCAGATAAAGAGCTTCACAGATAAGAAAAAGCTAAAGGAGCTCATCACCAGCAAACCAGTATTACATGAAATGTTGAAGGGTACTCTTTAAGAAGAGGAAGAGGAAGAAGAAGAAGGAGGAGGAGGAGAAGAAAAAGATAAAATATATGAGCAATAAAATGGCAATAAATACATATCTATCAACAATTGAATCTAAAAATCAAAATAAACAAACAAGGAATCTAATGATCAAAATAAGCTGATGAATAAAATAAAACCAGAAGCATGAAACATGGAACAGTCTGAATCTCAAAGGGAAGAGGAAGGTGGGGGAAGAGATTAACCGAAGATCTTACATGCATATATGCATTGCCTATAAACATAGACAATAGAGTGGTGAAAGCCTGGGGAGGGCGGGAACTGGATGGAGGGGAGCAATAGAGGGGAAAATGGGGCGACATCTGTAATATTCTCAACAGTAATGATTTGAAAATAAATATAAATAAATAAATAAATAAGTGGAAATACCCCTCCCCCCCACTGAATTTTATACTTTAAATGGGTAAATTGCATGGTGTATGAATTATATCTCAATAAAGCTGTGTTATTGTTTTTAAAGTAAATTTTTATTGATTTCAAAGAGGAAGGAAGAGGGAGAGAGAGACAGAAACACCAATGATAAGAGAGAATCATTTGCCAAAACCGGTTTGGCTCAGTGGATAGAGCGTTGGCCTGCGGACTGAGGGGTCCCAGGTTCGATTCCGGTCAAGGGCATGTACCTGGGTTGCGGGCATATCCCCAGTAGGAGATGTGCAGGAGGCAGCTGATCGATGTTTCTCTCTCATCGATATTTCTAACTCTCTATCTCTCTCCCTTCCTCTCTGTAAAAAATCAATAAAATATATTTTAAAAAAAAGAGAGAGAATCATTGTTGCCTCCTGCATGACCCCCACTAGGGATCAAGTCCACAACTCGGGCATGTGCCCTGACCAGGAATTGAACGGTGATCTCCTGGTTCACAGGTCAACACTCAACCATCAAGCCATACCTGCTGTACTCAATAAAGCTGTTTTAAAAAATAAGTGGAATGCATGAAGTATGGAGATTTGTAAAATTCCAAAGTAGATGTGAAGTGTCAAGCAGGACGTAGGGTTTTGTGGCAGAGTTGTTGACTGGATGACCAACCATGCCCTCAGCTTTCTCTCCAATCTTGATGGAGAAGACTGCATAATACAGTTCTACCTAATAATGAGGTGGAAGTTGGCAAGATGTGGTTTCAAATACAGCTCTGGCTTTGCTTAACAGAGGAACAGAATTGGCTGGCAGGGTCCTTCATCCTTTCACCCCCCTTGCCCTTCTCCTCCCTACATGCAGACACGGTAGTTAAAGCTGTAGCAGCTGCCTTGTTTCTCTGAGGACATAATACATGAGGAAAAGATGGAGAAAATCGAAGAGCTCACTGAAATGCAGAGCCAATACCAGCAGCCATCCTCTACCTGCAGCCTTTTTGCTATGTGAGACCAAAGGAAACAAACAAAATCAAAACAAAATAAATTAAAAAACACAACACTTTAAAAGTCTTTCTTAATTGGGTTCTTTATTTATAGCCAAATGGAACCCAAATGCAAGATCCTTTTGAGCAGATGAGTGCCAGGAATAAAAATACAAGTTGTCATGTCTTAGCCACAACAGTTAATCAAAGTTTCTATAACTTCCACCAGAAGCCTTCTCTAATTTTCTTTTTAAGGCCATGGGACATTGTGTAGGAACTTGCAACAAATTAGAATCTTCAAGATAGAGTTTTATCACCAGATGCCTCGCCATGTTCACGGTGGAGAGAAAGAGAAGGCATTCAATTGTACTTTGGTTTCATCATCTCACACGGAGACAGTGAAGCCACGAAAGCTCCAGAGCAACTGAAAGGACCATTAGCCATTTCCAAACATTAGACTGTACAGAACATCTAAACAATTTTGACTGGTTTTGTTACAGTAAAATGATAATGTGGCAAGGCTGGTAATGTCAGAGTCAATGAGGGACATGATTTCAGACACCAAAAGGTAAGAAGAGGAAGAGGATCCTTACCGTTAGGACTTAGGGGAGAAACGAAAGACAATCCAGGGAGAAGGAAATGCATAGTCTGCAGTTATCCAGTAACCAACACCCCTTATACTGAATCTGATACACTATTGAAAGAGGCAACACAGCAGGAAAAAATGATTCCTCAGCTGGAGGTAGGCCCGAGTGTCCAGGAAAGTTGCTGAAAGGAGTCTTTGAGGGCACCAACCTGCCTGTCACAATCACTTTTCCCAGGAGGAGGATGTGGAATGGAGACAGATGGAGGTGGAAGAGTCTTCCTTGATCTCAGTGCTTCTCCTTGTTCTTAACTAGAGATATGAGGATGTTTTGGTCAAGTGCCCCTGTGGTTACCAGTTTACAAAGGGCTAAGCTTTAAAACAAAGTGAGATATGCTGACAGCAGGTGCTACCAAGATGCAGCAAAAGCATCTTAACAAGGTGACAAAATTGGGCCCCTGGGGAAAAAAATCTCTCTGATTTAAGGATACCCAAGGAATTGAAGGTTTTCAAAGGTAAATTACCTTAAATGACTGTGACCCTTCATCTGTTTTCAGATTAGCTTTACTTAACATTCAAAAGATATTTTCAAGGGAGGTGATGTAGTCAATTTGTAGGGATTCCATTCGGTTTGCTGAGAGGCCTATGCTACCTTTAGCCCTCCTGAGAAGAGGCACCTTTCTGTGACCCTGTGTGCCCATCTCAGGGCAGCTGGGTGTGAAACACCTGCCACAGTACCAGCATGGAGGGAGCAGGCTGATGCTTCCCATTCATTTGATCTTCCAAGGTGAATCATTCCAGTTTTTAAAATGACTGTTAAGAGCACTACTGGTGAAGTATTTGTTTAGGGGGGATCTTAAATAACAATTCTGCATAATTACTAAACATACATTTGTGCATTAAATACTGGGTTAAAGGGGGCTGATAGACTCTGTAAAAATGTCTTCTTGATGGGTTTATCTTTCAAAGTAAAAGAATTTTTCTTGTCATGTATCCAGCTATATTTTACGATGACTAGTTGTCAAGTTCTCTAATCACTCAAGAGAGATAAATGGTTGACATGTGAGGTAAATCAAACACATACACACACACACACACACACACACACACACACACACACACACACTTTTTTCTTTGGCATTTAACCTTTCCTGCTTTTCCAAACAACATCTGAATTCTAGTGCCCCTCCTGTATTTTTAACATGCAATTTAGTTGCCATAGCAATACTTTCTAGTCTTGAAATACTTGTAGGATGAGACTGGTGGAGGCATATTTACCATGCTCTCAACCTTTAGGCTCCAGGGTTTCTGGTCCCCTAAACAGTCCCACAGTTCAGACTTAAGTGTCTACTGGGAACCACAGATATCATTCATTTTATTGTTTTTTTGTTAATCCTCACCTGAAGATATTTTTTCCCCCATTGATTTATAGAGAGAGTGGAAGGGGGAGGGAAGAGAGAGAGAGAGAGAGAGACATGGATGTGAGAGAGACATATTTATTCGTTGCTCCTGCACTTGCCCCCACCAGGGCTGGGGAATGAATCTGCAATCCAGGTACGTGCTCTTGGCTGGGAATCGCACCTGAGACCCTTTGGTGCTGCGGCCGATGCTCCACCACTGAGCCACACCGGCCAGGGCCACATATATTATTTTTTATTCAACAATTTTGGGGGGGAACCAGAATTCCGAGTTCTGAGGGTGGTAACAGAAGACTTCTACCAGAAGTGCAATGCAGACAGGCTAAGAGAGAAACAACACTTACTTGTTAAATAAATCACAGATCAGCAAGACAAGGAGGAATTCCTTGTTTCAGGGCTGTGACAGACGATGCTCAGCATGACTGATATGAAGCAAATTTTATAAAATATCTTTCCAATTTTGACGAGAATTATAGGCAATCTTAATCCAAGCCAGAGGAGTCATATATTTTGATGTTTGTTGTATTCGTTAGACTATAAAAAGGAAATGTCTAGCTCTCAAGGTTGCAAAGGAGGCTGTGCAAATGTAAACAGATGTACTGCTTGCCCGTGCAGCACTCAGCCAGAAGTGGAAGTGGCACCGAACGTGAGGGAAGCTTCCTCACCTGTGTCAATGCCGGTGCCTAACTCCAGAGCTTCATCTCAGTCATTCACTGGAGATGCCAGATCTTTAGCAGTTTCCTCACATACACTTAGATCAGACACGAGCAAATATGATGTCCAATTTAGTTGATAGATAGAACTCCCTTTACTGCACGAACATACTATGTTGTCAGTTCAGTCAATGAGTATTTATTGAGTACTCACAGCACAGAGAATTGTACTAGATACTTGGAAATTGCGACAAAGACCCAAGTTCATCTCAATCCTATAAAATCACTATCTTCAACTAGAGATTATCTGTGGTCCTATGAGAGACTGAGGGCAGTACAGTGAAAGATACTCAAATAATCACAAAACATCATTTGAGTCATTAGCTTTGGTTCCTCAACCCCCATCCTTACTGACTAAGCCTTCATGGAGCGATTAAATAGGAAACAAAAGGGAAAGGTGTGTGACTCCTTTCCTTTTTCTTTTCTGAGCTTAGCCTTTGGGCAAGAAGTGGATGAGCAGCAGTTTGGCAGGGAGGTAAGCAAGGGAAGAAGAAAAAATAGTCGTCAAATAGGGGTCTCAGGAATTTGCACACTGAATAATAGCTCATCCTGAGCTGGTTGTAGCCACATCACAGTGAAAGGGCAGTTGAATCTGCACGAGCCTGACAGCTCACAGAGAAAGAAAAATATGCTGGGATGGGCAAGGATCACACTGGCATATCTAACTTTTTTTAAATGATCAACTTGCTATTGCTTTATTTTATGTTAAATAACTACAAAACATAAACTGATTTGTGGTTCAGACATTCAGTGCCAGATTAACTTTTATAAATAGAACTGGCTTTTCCAACTGCAAAATAAAAAGGGCTTCACCTCCATAGACAAACGAGATTAGGAATACCCATCAAGAACATACTTTGGGTAGACCCATTCTGTCCTAACACTTTCCAATGGCGGGACTCAAAATCTTTTTGTGTCACTAACTCCTTAATCCTCAGCACCCAAGGTTTATTTAGTGGCACCTGACTGTACTGCTTTGTCTTTGGGCAGTCTACTTACAACTGGGTTTGTTAGTTAAAGCACTGTAGGTATTTTATTTACGGTATTGCTCATATCAATTACAAAACCATCATTTTCAAGCTAATGCAAAAATTGTTAGTGATTTCTCATACTAGCCTGGAAATACTTAAAAAAATATCAAGATTAGCAAATGAAAGATAAATCTTAAATTAAGGCAACAGAGGAACTAAGACATTAAGTATATCGGTTAGTTATTATGACCCTACTCTGGTCTTTTCATGTGGCCAGGCCTCTGAGGATTTCCTGTTATTTAAATTTTAATGTTTTTTAAATGGCATGAAAATGATATAATTACCACTCGGTTGCCACTTTTAAGGCCCATTCCAGGCAATTTCTCCCGTTTTCTCTCAAACATAATGCATAACTTCTGCTGTGCCTGTGAACCTAGCAACAACAAAGACACACTCCTTTATTTCCCAGGTGCACTGCCAGCTCTGGCTCTTGGAAAGAGAACAGAAGGATGGGGAGAAAGTTTCCGGTTAGACTGCAAGGACTAGGACGCCTCCTGCTGTTCCTTCTCCAGGAGCTGGTTAGATAAAGGGCGACCAGGAGCAAGGAAGGTGCTTCTAAAGGCATGATGGCCCTAGCCTGCCTCTCTTTAGCAAGAAACCTCCCCTCTAACTGTGCTGCTGAAACCCTGGGACCAGGTTGGTGGCAGGTGAGATGGTCAGGGAGCTGGAGACTGAAAATAGAAACAGCAGCAAAGCAACTTGGGGCTGCCACCTCTCCAGTTAACTCCCTCCATCTGCTCCAACCACAGTGGCCCCCTTGGGGCTCCTGCAGCCAGCCAGGGGTGCTACCTGCAGGTCCCCGACGGGCTTGGTCTTCTAAACCTAAAACTGCACTGTCTCCATCCGCTAGTCCTCCCTAATTGCCTCTGAGCACTTGGGAATATCTGACACCTGACACAAGATGTTTACTATTTATCTCTCCCACAGGATGTCGGTTTCATGAGAGCACCAGTGTTTGATGACCGTTTTCTTTGTTCAGTGCTGTACCCTAGTGCTTAGAACAGTGCCTGACACACAGCAGAAGACTCAACACATGCTTGCTGAATGGATAAAAGAAAACAGGGGGAGGTGGAGATGGTCAGAGACCATATTTCAAGGTCAGCTTCTCCAGACACATTAGTAGGATTATGGTCCTGCTACCTGAGGTTCGGTGTAAGCATTAGCGATCAAGAAACAAGGCTTGCCCTGGCCACTTTTGTCCAGTGCTTAGAGCATCGGCCCTCAGACTGAGGGTCTTGGGTTCAATTCCCAGTCAAGGGCACGTATCTCAGTTGCAGGTCCCCCAGCCCTGGTAAAGGGTGCATTCAGGAGGCAACCAATCAATGTCTCTCTCACATTGCTGTCTCCCTCTCCCCCTCCTGCTTCATTTCCACCCTCTCTAGAAATCAATAGAAAAACTATCCTCAGGTGAGGGTTAAAAAAAGAAAAGAAAAGAAACAAGGTGCTGTTTGCCTACCCAGCCACAGGGAAACCTGGGGAAGGAAGAAATGAATTCTGTGGATAAAATCAGACAAATAGAGATGAAAACAAAGGGTTTTTATCCACAAACAACTATGTCCCCTCGCAGGAATAAAGAATGCAGTGATGGAGATCATTTGTGTTTGAGACTTTGGCCTTACTCATCATCTACAAAGAAATCTGAATTTGAAGCCAGGGTACCGAGTTTCAGGACTGCCAGCCCTGCTTTCAGATGGGAAAGTGTAAGTCCCTCAGCCCTGTAACGTGCGTCCTCAGGAGCTGATTCAGAATCACTGGCCTTCTGCGGATACAGTGACTAGGAAAGCAAGTCAGTCATCACAAGCAACTGTAGAAACTGCAGGTAAAATGTCACTGACTAATCAACTGTCATTGGCCAATTACCCATCCCCATGAAGAGGTGCGTGCCCCTGATCTACTTTCCCACCAATAAACATCTGTCTGGGCACATGAGCTGCTGCTAACCACGGCCTGCCAGGACACCCTGCATCGTCCACGGGCATTGGTGGTTAACAAATCCCTCTCCCTCTCCGCTTAACAATGTCACAGAAGAGGCAAATGCAGCCCCTGACAACATAATGTGAGTTTCACAGAGACGTGTCTCTCTGAGCATTCAGCCAGTTATACAGGCGTCAGCGGCATGGATTTTCTCTCCGCAGAAACAATATCTGGGCTGGAGGAAGTCGGAGGCGTCACACTGTGCTGAGATGCACAACTCTGCCTTTGGTTGTGCTCATGCACATCATCCCTCCTCTGAGTCAGGAAAAGGAAAACTGGGGGAACCATTTTATTCCACATTCAAAGAGAAACAAATGGACACTGTTCTCTCTTGCCTTAAGTCCCAATCACACCTTTTTCTGGAGTCAGATTCAACCTCTCTGATGCTTTGACCTGAGCTAGAGGTCAAGGTGGCCTTGTCACATGAAGAGCCTAATTGTCTCTAAGCTGTCACTTCAGCAAAGACCTCATGAGGCCCCCGTTGGATCTAAGATTCTAGATCTCTTACCGCACCCACCACAATTTCCCCTCTATCTTTTCAGACTCCCTCATCTGCACAAACTGTCGAGGGATGCTCATTCTGAGTTGCCACGGGCTTTATGTATCAGCTGAGGCTCAGCGGAAGCAGCAAGGACACAATTCTACAAATACGACAAATGCTCTGGTAGCAATTTGATCACTGAGATCACTGAGGAGGAATGTTTAAATTAGCCCAGGAGATGGTGAGGTTAAAGAAGCGTGCCCAAAGGAGTGGAGACTTGAAGCAGGAATAATAACCAGGCATACAGGGGTGATGAGAAGGCAGTGAGAGACACAAGCCATGAGGACAGCGTGTTTAAAGAGTTGAAGACGTGGGGGAAAGAGGGTGACAAGTGTAAAACTGCAAGGAGCAGGAGAGGCTGTGACAGAGTAGGTGCAGGGTGGGTGGAGAAGCAAGAGACAGGCTGTACAGACAGAAGCCAAGTCAGATCACTCTTAGTGCCTTTTTTGGAACTTTCTTCTGAAGGCAAACAGTAGCCATGAATTCTCTTAGGAAGGGGCCTGGCTACATCAGATTTATGGTAACACGTGGGGGATGGTTGCTGGTGGGGAAGGAAGGGCTAGATCAGGGGTGGGCAAACTTTTTGACTCGAGGGCCACAATGGGTTCTTAAACTGGACCAGAGGGCCGGAACAAAAGCATGGATGGAGTGTTTGTGTGAACTAATATAAATTCAAAGTAAACATCATTACATAAAAGGGTACGGTCTTTTTTTTTTTTTAGTTTTATTCATTACAAACGGGCTGGATCTGGCCCGCGTGCCGTAGTTTGCCCACGGCTGGGCTAGATGAAAGTCTGGAAGGCCAGGTGGAGAGGAGAAACTACAAAGGTGCAACTGTGGTGACGTGGAAGGAGAAGAGGAAGGATTTGTGAGACCGTGTAGGAGCTGGTATTGACAGAACTCCACAGCCGACTGGCTGAGGGGAGGCGAGAAGGAGAGGAAGAAATTTAGAAAGATTCCCATGTTTTTGGCTCAGCTGATGGACAGAGGGGTGGTGCCACGGAATGAAATGGGGCATCAAGGTGTGAGGCAACTTGAACAGGGGAAGGAAAAGATAATAGAATCCATTTTTGACATTGGTTTGAGATGCACATGGGACATTGTTAGGTGTGTGTGTGTGTGTGGTGGGGGGAGGTACCAGGTAAGTAGACAGAATACAGGGAACATTAAAAGAGAGTGGGAAGAGCTACTAAGCTGCCAGTTTGCTTACCTGTTCACTGGCAAAACGATTGGTCTTCAAACTAGAAATGGCAGAACAAACATAATAAAGAGAAAATTGAAGCCCCAAATAGGTGAAGTGAAAGAAAGAGGGTATCTAGTCAATTTAAATGATTTCAAGTCTCCTGGCTCAGATGAGTTACACCACACGCCTGCTGAAAGAAATTGCAGATGTAATCTCAGAGACACGATTGGTAATCTTCAAGAAATTGTGAAGACTATAAAGAAAGCCAGTGACAAGAGAAGGACAACTGTTTCCTAGATTTTTAAAGTGAAGAGGGATAGGTTGTAATGAGAAGTATTCAGATAAGTTTCACACCACCTATGACAAAAATTCACGAATGGCTTATGAAATAGATGGCTTATGAATACTTTAGTTAATGCATGCAGGTGAGGAAGAGGAAGGAGGGTGCTGTTTGCTCTGTGATGGAGGTTATTTGCACTGGTAGTTTGTTCAGACTGCCTGTGGCTTGTCTCTTCCTCTTCCTAAGCACAATGTGAGCTGTCTGTCTGCAGTATAAACCCCAGGCTTCTCTCTCTGTGATTTGTTGTCTACAGTACTCAGGCTGCATATTGCCCTGTATGAAAAGGGGCTGACAATTTAAATGAAGAAATCCACAGTTTAATTCTCCAAGAAATCTACCATCACTCATCAGGGTACCCAGAAACTGTTGTTAAAAAAATTAATATCTACCTCAAATCATTGAGGCAAGCAGCAATTACCTCTGTGGTTACTAGTCTAAACATCAATTAACTTTTGCCTATTAGACTCCTACTACCTTAATTTGTGCTATTTCTCTCTTTATACATACTGACTTTAAATTGAGAAGTGTGATGGGGGAAAGCAGCCATGTCTTGCCAACATCTCTACTCCTGCAGGCTAAGATACAATGTAAAATAGCTCATCTAATGCTAAATATAAATACAAATACATACATATATATATAATATCCTACATAATAAAACCCTAATATGCAAATCGACCGAATGGCGGAAGGACAGGTCGCTATGATGCACACTGACCACCAGAGGGCAGACACTCAACACAGGAGCTGCCCCGGATTGTCCCCCCCCCCCCCCCCCCCGCCCCACGAGGGAGGTGACCAGCAGCAGAGATCTGGGGGCAGGGCTGACAGTGGTGATGGGGGGGGGGGTCTGGCCATCAGGTGGCGCCAGGCTGCCAGCCAAGGTGGGTGCCAGCAGCCCCCCCCCCCCCATCGCCCCACCGATGGCCCTGATTGCCGGCCAGGCCTAGGGACTCTACCCTATATATTGGGAACAGTCTCTTAGATTTAAAAATTAAAACCTGGCAAGGCTACTCTAACACTGAAATATAGGATGATGTAGTGATGACATGCATGGACCCTGGCTTGCACATTTTGTGGTCAGCCCTGATTCGGACACTTATAACTGTGTGACAAAGCCAATTACTTACTTCTCTCTGCTTCAGTTTTTCCACCCATAAGATGGGGAAAATGGCACTACTGCCTCAGAAGGATCATGTTATGTACTACTTTTTATAATCAGGGTAAAAAAATGTAGCTGCCCATACAACAGCAAGATGCCTTGCATCTGTATGAACAGTATGGTCACTGGTGCATGCAGCATCCTGGATTGTGAGAGGGATTCCGACTGCCGGTTTAGGCCTGACATCCCCCAAGGGGTCCTGGATTGCAAGAAGATGCAGGCCGGGCTGAGTGACATCCACCCCCTCCTCGTGCACAAATTTCGTGCACCCAGGCCTCTAATATATATATAATTTACCATTATTCTTTGAGAGTCAATCTTAAAACATTGAAAAGAAATAGGTAGCCTATTTAAGACCCAGATGGTTCTCTTGAACTAAAAGTATATTTTCTAGGCCCTAGAGTCTAGGGAATGTCACCAGTCCCTAGCCAGTTTTGCTCAGTGGTTAAATGTTAGCCTGTAGACTGAAAGGTCTCGGGTTCGAGTCTAGTGAAGAGCACGTACCTCGGTTGCAGGCTTGATCCCCAGCCCTGGTCAGAGTGCATGCGGGAGACAACCAACTGATGTGTCTCTCTTACATCAATGTTTCTCTCTCTCTGTCTCTTCCCCTCCCTTCCCCTCTCTCTAAAATTCAATGGAAAAAATATCCTCAGGTGAGGATTAACAACAACAACAAAATTATATGATCCTATAAATCAAGCAATATTGGGTTAAAGTTCCTTTCTTAAAGCAAAATGAAAACAACAACTAAAATCCAGACACAAAGATCATTACAAAGACTTTTTAGAAGCAGGTCTCATATGCAGTTCTGTCTGCTCCCTATGCAAAGTCATTTATTAAAGCTTCAAATGATTTTTGATTCTGTATAACTTGTGTTGACATTATCCTGCAAGTCGCTAACCAATACGAACCAGGGAGAGGCCTCTGCTCTGGTTTCCCCAGAAGTCTAACTCTTGTTGCATCTCCCCTTCCCCCGAGAATCCAACAAGCACTGTATCTCTGTGCCCCTTTCTACCCCTTCCTCCCTATCTACAGCAAAGAACAGAAGAGTGTCTTCACAAAGTTGCTGGCACATCATTGTACTAAACTATAATTTGTATGTGTCTTCCATTTGAAAAGTAATGAGTGAGAAGTAGTCTTCTTACCGTATTGACCCAATCATGTATGGCTGTGCCAGCTGAACCACAATGGCCCCGCTTCCTAGCTGATGGCATGTGTAGCCAGAATCCCAATCATAATTCTTGGTGTCCCCATTCAGCAAGGCGTTTCGGCTCCGACTGACTCCTTCAATCACACTGGCACAATCAGCAATCGTTGCAACATTCTCCCTGGGAACTGTGAAGCCAACACGAGATTTAGCATCAAGACAAGAGAAGCCAAATACATCTTGATAGTGTGTTGTGAAAAAAATTAATATCTAACTCAAATCATTGACTAAAGGTAAATTAGAACATCTTGTTTATCTCAGGATATGAACACATTTTCCATGTCAAATAGCTTAAAAAAACCCACAGTTGTACCTAAGGTTGGAACAAACCAAACTACATGTAACAATTAACCTTACAGAATTTTATGGAAAAGAAACATAATACCCAATAAAATATAAAATGAACTAACACATTGCAAAATAATACTACAGTGGGAAGCTACACAGTAATTGAGATTAATGAACCATAGCTATATGCAAGTAGATGAATAAAAACTACAATGTTAAGTTAAAAAAAGCAAGACAGAAAAACAGAGTATGAGTTCATTTATACAAAGTTTTAAAAAGGCAAAACTAAAAATATACTTTGTTTAGGGATATATACATACATGTAAAACTAAAAATGAAGTCCAGGGAATTATTATACAAATTTGAGGATAATTTGTCTAGGAAAAGAGAGATGAAATCTTGGAGGGAACCCCACCAATGGGGTCCAAACATTAATTGACTTCATTTCCAGAATGAAATTTTGGAGGGGTTTCAAAAGTACTGGTCTTGTTCTATTCTTTAGCTAGGTGGTAGGCACATGGCACTTGTACTCTCTAAACTGCACTTATTTATTGCATTTAATAAATGTATTTGAAGAAAGATTATATATGTATGTATATATACCTATATTACCATTTTAAAATTCATAAATAAGAAAAATGTCCAGGACATGGCACCAATCCTTTTTCAGAATATACATTGCCCTCAGCCATGATTTATTTCCCTCTTTTGTTTACTATTCCATGCATTTTAATACACATGCTTTTCTCTTTGTTCACAAACTGCTGTATTTTGAAACACTAGCTCTGTTTTAATTCTGAGTTTCCCTCTATACTTCCAAGCCATATCAACCTGTTCATTTATAAAAATCAAGGGCTTCCACAAAATAATAGCTGTTCAAAATCAATGTAGACTTTCTAAACACTAAGAAGAGAATGATGAAAGGTGAGGGGTTTTCCCCCCCTTCAGCCATTTAAGTTATTTAACCCAAATCTACAATTAACCCTAGCTATGTACATTCAAGATTTGTAGCTTACTTTACATAATCTGAAAATAGATTGGAAAAAAAGATAATTTCTCATCAGATATATACTGTACTTTTCAGTATAACATTATACTCTGAAAAGAGTGTGAGCAGTACTACCACTGTGCCAAAACATTTCTAACTTTACAATGATGCCCAGTAAACAGTGTTACATGTATCTTTATGGAATGTACTTATTTCCCAAAGTTGGGCATGCCTGTACTTGAGCCCTCATCTCACAAACCTTCCCTAATGGCTCTGCCCTTGGCAGATGAGGACAGCCATCCACAGATAAAAAAGGAAGGGAGGGGAGGCGAAGGGAGAGAGAACGGATTTTCTGGTGATGAATCTCTTGCTATGAAGCTTAACTCCAAAGCAAAAACACTGGTGAAATAACCTGCAAGGACAGTTTTCTGACAGAGAAGGGGCTTAGAGAGAAGCTCCCCTGACTTTGAAAAAAGACAGATGAAGTGCTATATTTAGAGGCGATGTTCTGGTACAAGTCTCATGGAAAAGAGGAAGTATTCTGTGATTTGGAAGAGAGAACTTAAGGAAGGGACACAAGATGCACAGTAAATTGAGCTGAGACATAACCTAATACTCTGGGGGCAGTAACAGCCCCAACTCTCCTATCGGTTCACATAGCACACGTTTATTCTTTGCTCACCCTATGTATTCAGTGACAATCAGCCAGGGGCTGTGCTCACTGTATCATTCAGGGACCGGGTGACAGAGGCTTTGTTTTAATATGTGCTTCCTCCATCACAGTAGCAGTGAGAAGAGAGAGAGCTGGGTACTGGCTCTTAAAACTCTTCCCCCAAAGTAACACATCAGTTGGCTCACATTTGGTTGACTTGGCAAGTCACAGGGCCTTACCTAAGTTCAAGGAGGTGGGAAAGTGCAACCCTGCTGTGTGCCCCATAGAAGAAAGGGAATGTTTGTTAACAATATGAACATTTACCACAAACACTGAACTAGGATGAAGGAACATTCAATAGGTAGATAAATCTAGTTCATTCCTGTAAAGTATATAAAACATTTCAATGTGTAAAGATACAAGCATTTATATATCTAGTCTCTTGCTGAGAGGCATTTAGATTACCATTCTTGTCTTTGTGATTACAAACAAAAGCGTTTTCTTCTGTTCATGGGTGTTTCTTCAAGGAATCCATAAGATTTACATACGTGCGGAAGTGGAATTACACTAAAGGCTATGAGCTGACCTTCCACCTGCCAAATCACTCATGTAAGTGGTTGTAAGAATTTATACTCTCAACTCATGCTGCTCCTCACCGTCTCTTGGTAATGGTAGATAGATAAGTGTGACAGGACATCTCAATGTGGTTTTAGTTTTTGTTAGAAAAACATTGTTCCTTTTCTTTCCCCTCTGGAATCATTCTCCACCTCTCTTCTGTAAATTATCTTTATCTTTTGTCTATTTGTCTATTGTCTTTCTAACTGATTTGCAGAATGTTATTTGTTGGTTAATGCATTGAATTGAAATAATTAATATTTTCCTTTATGATTTGTGCTACAGCATCTTTATTTGGCTACTATTTCCTTAATATTAGTCTACTTTGTATTTTTTCTGGCCTCTTATAAATAACATATAACTAGAATTTTTTAAAGTCAGTATTTTTATAACTGGCAGATTTATATGACTTACATTAATTGTTATTACTCATATCTTTGGATTGACTTTACTTTCTAATTGTAAGTTTTTTCTTTGCTGATTCCTCAACCTCTCTGTCCACTCTGTTGCTGTTTACTAATGGATTGACAGTTTTCCTTACTTCCCTCACCAGCTATCTATTGATTTGAACGTTATATATTTCTTCTCTTTACTAAATTTTAGATATGCACACCACACTTAACAATGCCTAAAATGAAAAATCACATATGCCCTTTCCCTTAACAGTTTTAATACACACCACTTGCCTTATGGCTTATTTGTCGGTGTTATGTAACATTTTAGTTCAACCTTGCTTTGTATTCTGAACATCAGTAGTCATTATTATCGTTTGGCACAGTCAAAACTTACTTATTCACATTCACCAATATGTTTGCCGTTACTTTTTTATCTAGTCCTTTCTTCTTGGCTCAATTTCCTTCTTTCTAAGGCACACTCATTAGTATTCAGCAGTCTTTGTTCAAAAGTGCATTTTGCCACCACTCTTGAAAAATAGGTTAATTGGGTATAAAACTCTATGTTAAAAGCTGTTTTTTCTCAGCCCTTTGAAGATATTATTCCATTTTTCTGGCTTCTACTGTTATGTCTGCCCAAGTGTGCTATCCCTCTGTTATACTTGTTTTTTTTCTCTACAGTTAATATTGGTGTTTCTCTTTGATTTTGGTGTTTTGCAATTTTACTATGTTGCACCTAGATGTAAATTAAATTTATCCTGCTCAGGACTGAATATGAACATTTATGGCTTTATTGACTTTGGGAAATTTTGGCCATTATTTGGGTATTGATTCCCCCTTATTTTCTGTTTTCTTCTTCTTCTAGCATTCCCATTAGACCTCTGTTGGAACTTTTCATTCCATCCTCCATGCTTTTTAATCTTCCTTTCAATTTTTCCTCTTTTTTGAAGCATTCTGGGTAATTTCTTAAAATTATTATTTGTGTTCAATAATTCTCTTCAGGTGTGTCTAACCTGCCCACTGAGTTATTAAAGCTCACTACTAAACAAAAACTGCGCGGCACTAAAAACAATGAACTAGTGCTATGTGTATCAACAAAGCTCAATCTCACATAGAAAGCTGGTTTAAGAACAGCAAGTCATAAAAACACAGAGAGTATGTTTCCATTTCTACTGTTTAGTAATATATACCTATATGGTGACCTTAGAAAGAAAAGCTAGGAAATGCAGAGGAATAGTTACCCTCTGGATAAGACAGTGGGGAAGCAAATGGGGGAGGTACACACCAAAGCTTTAAAGGTTTATCAGTGTTTCATTTCTAAAGCTGGGTGGTGAGCATGAGAGTGTTCCATGTCTCCAAACTTTACCCATACGTTCCTATGTTCTGTTTCACATACGGAATATTTTTTAACAGTTACACATTTTAACACTGTCTTCATGAAAACTAGAAAGCTGGCAAGCTTCTGAAAGGATAAAACCTTTTATGAGGACTGTGAACGCTGATACGCTCTTTAGCACCCCTGGGTCTTACCAGTTGTCTTTGTGAACACTTCCTGAATTTGTTAATTTCCATCTACCCTAGTTACTGCTCCACAATTTTATTACTAGATAATCTGATTTTAACTAGTGGTCAATTAGTACAGCAGCATCAGGGACTATCACAAAGTCATTCCTAATAACAGTTTCTAAGTCTTTGGGAAACAAGTCTAGGGTAAGCACTGGGAACTCCTTTTATATAGACACATTTATAAATGGGTTTATTAAAGAAGATTCTTTCCATCTCTAACATTTTCTTTAAGCAAAAATACTGTAGTAATATCACCCTCTGACCCTCTGGAATCTTGAGGTGGTCTAACATATATGCTAAATTAAAAAATTTGCCTTCTTAACAAGGAATCCTATATGTATATGCTGGAGAATAACATACCATGGTCTCTACTATGATTCTGACATAATTACTCATTAATGTTTATCAGTCAAAATCTGGATCTACAAAGGGTGGCCAACACATACACATCTCAACATATACATGTAGAGGTGGACTTTATCAGTGAAATCTACCCTAAATCCAAAATTTCCTTTCAAGAAACAGCTTTTGCTAGAACTCTACTAGCAATCTGATAAGCAACTATATCTACTTCATAAAATACAAAATAAAAAGATTACCACTTTTCTTATTTTCATTCCTATTTTTAGATAATGAGTCAAGTTAACAGTAAAATGACCAATGATGCCAACAAGTGGAAGGAGAGAAGGACAGGGACTTGTGCACAAACCCAAATGGATAAGGACCTTCTGTAAATAGTCAGGATGAAACTATCAGTCTAGTGCTGTACCAATCAATTCTTAATAACCAAATCAGTATCTAACTCTAACTTGACAATCAGAGATTTAGAATGTGAATTTCATAAAGGCAGAAACTTTTATTTTTTTTCACAGCTGTGCTCCTAACTGCCAAAAAATAGTGCCTAGCATACAGTAAGTATTAAATACTTGCTGAATGAATTAACCAGAGCTGGAAAACGAGATGACTATGTAGGTTATGGCACTTAACCTTACTTAACATAGTTCCTTACAAAAGATAAAAAATCTAAAAGCTACTGAATAAAGCAGAAAAAAATTGCTTTCTCAGTGAAAGTTTTCTTAGAAAAGTAAAGTATAATCAATCTTTGGGTCTTGACCTAAACATCAGAACGAAAACAAATATGCCCACTGCAAAAGAGCTGCTATCTAAGCATTACATACTCGTCCGCTCTCTCCACTTCTCCCCTAACAGTTTAGCCCACAGACAGAAAGTGTGGACACTCATGGTAGACTAAACTATTTTCTGAGGAAGAAATCATTTTGGGGATTTCAGGAAGGAGCGAAGGAATGCATGCAACACTGTGGCTTTTAATGAACATAAAAGCTCTTTTATGCCTGAGGGAGAGCTATCTGCTTTAGTCACACTAAGGGAGTTCTCACAGAAGAGGTTTGTCCTAAATGTCACTGCTGGGTTTACTGGCACACATAGGCCACTCCCTCCATTTCAGTAGTAAATAATTCTGTTATTAATTTTTCTTTCTAGAAACACAAACCCTCAGCCTGCCTAGTTGGACTGCCTAATAATTACTCAATGGTCTGAATAAGTTCTGTGACTCCTTTACTGAGAAAAATTAGGGAGTGATTCTAACTGACTGCAAGGCACAGAAGGTGTCATACTGATTTTCCTCCCATAGGGGCCGGGCCACTCCCCATTTGAATGTTCATTACCGTACTTCATATGTGTCTGATAAATTTATTAAAAACACCATCTGGATGGACTCAGCTTTATACTGCATTTCCAGTCTTCCTGTTTCCTCCCTTGTCCCACTGGAATTTTTGCCCTAATTTGTGTCACTTTGTTTACAAAACCATACTGCCCAAATCCAGCATCTTGTGTCTGTCTCTTTGGTTTGCCTCTCTCTGCCATCCTTCAGTTACACACCTATTACAATAGCCTGTGCTCTGAGCAAAAGGCAAAGGGAAACTGCCTGGGCAGAAATTGCTTACCCACCTCTGTGCACATAGCAATTCTGCTCAGACAAAGTTAATCTGCTGCTTCCGAATGCAAAAGTTACATGTTAACAACGTGCATGCATTTTGCAGGTGTATGGGTATTGGGATAACTCAGACAGTGAGGAACTGCAAAAAAAGTGACCTATAAACAATTTCACCATTCTTCCTTCTTAGATAGCACTGGGGTAGCCAAGAGCTTGCCAGTAAATTTAAGTCAGGAGTAATACATTTTTTAAAAGGTAGTATAACTTCACTAGGACATGACCTGAGGGCCACCTGTACTGGATATATCTATAATAATAAAAGTGTATTATGCAAATCAACCGAATGACTAAACAGCAGAATGACCATCTGGGCGACCTTACGGACCACCACGCTAAGACACCCCTGGCGCCAGGCCAGCCAAGGCTGGTGCAATGTGATTGGCCAGGGGCCTGGCCATCACCCCATGATCACCCTGCAGAGAGAGGCCCAGGCCACCAGCTGGCAGGATGTTCGATCAATCGGGGGGCTCCATGATCGCCCCAAAGAGGGAGGCCCAGGCTACCCCACAGCAGTGCTGCGGTGGGTGGGCAGGGCCTCCCTCTGTGGGGCGATCCATTGAGGAGCCCTGGCCAGGTGGGTGAGGCCTACCTCTTTGGGGCAATCAATCATGAGGTTCCTGGACTGTGAGAGCACACAGGCCAGGTTGAGGGGACCATCCCAGCAGCCCCCAGTGCACGAATTTCATGCACCGGGCCTCTAGTTTAAAGATAAGACTGACATGTTACTTAACTGTCTCCAGCGATCACCTTTGAGAGGAAGGGAAAACAAACCTATCTGACGCAAATTTTTAAAAATGAAAGTATTTAGCACTTAACAGAGGACCATCATCTACAAAACTGTGCTCACGGAGGGCTTCAGTCACTGTTTCCCTGCCTGATTTCAGTACAAAATGTTTCTAACAGCACAGTGGTTCATGCCACAAATACGTGCTTAATAGCCTCAGCATAGACCCTTCACTACTGCCAAGATTTTCATAGATACAAAGTATGTCTTTCAAAAAGACAACTAAGGCTCTTAGCTGAAGGTCACACCCATGTATTCACCCCCACAGATACACTTTTTGTTTTTAAGGGGGACTCACCCTAGGGGCCTATCACCCTAGGGGCATATACAGGTACTTGTTGCTGACAGACAAGCTTCCAACCCAACTGTAATCCACCCTCTGTCTTTAGTTCAAAGGAAAAACTACCTTTGCTAAAAGAACAATAGCGAATTAGAACACACGTTCATCTTTCTTGGGAACTATCAAAAGCTACAGAAATGTATTCCACAACACTGGCACTAAGTTACATTAATTCTTAGTTTTATCTATCAGATTAAAAAAATACCTTTTCAATCATATATTACATCACATTGCTGAAGAAAAACATTTTAAACTTTTCTTTCCTCAAATTTTCCCGGTTCCCAGCTCTGTGAGAAGGCTGCTTCCTAACACAGTTCCCAGGATTCAGTCATGACCCCTTTCCGTATTGGCAGGAACATGGGGAGAAAACAGGCCATGCCTTTGAGTGCTAGAGCCCTGTTCAAAGGAAGCCTCTTTTTCTTGTTTGCTTTTCCCTTTTACAATTTCAACTAGTATTCATCTTAGCGTCCAATTCTGACATCACCAAGGTTTCCCAAATCACAGCATATCTTGATATTAATTATAAGGGCTTGGACAACCATGTTGGGCTCTATTTAGCCAGGGATAGGAAGAGGTAACACTTTTCCAAACTTCACATGTGGTCCTCCCTCTATGCCAAATAAACAAACTTTATAACTTTACTAGAGGCCCAGTGCATAAATTTGTGCACCAGTGGGGTCCTTTGACCTGGCCTGCAGGATCAGGCTGAAACCGGCTCTCCAACATTCCCCGAGGGGTCCTGGATTGCAAGAGGGCGCAGGCCAGGCCGAGGGACCCTACTGGTGCATGCTCAGGGGCGGGGAGGGACGCAGGAGGTTGGCCAGCCGGGAAGGGACCATGGGAGGGCTCCAGGGCATGTCTGGCCTGTCTCCCTCAGTCCTGATTGTCCAGACCCCAGCAGCAAGCTAACCTACCAGTTGGAGTGTCTTCCACCTGGTGGTCAGTGTATGTCACAGCGACTGGCCAACCAGTCGATTGTCTGTCCCCTGGTGGTCAGAGCATGTCATAGCAAACAGTTGAGTGACCTTAGCATGTCATTAGCATATTACACTTTGATTTGTTAAATGGCTGGCCAGACACAGCATATTAGGCGTTTTGTTATATAGGTTAAAGCTACTAGAGGCCCAGTGCATAAAATTTTTGCATGGGTAGGATCCCTAGTAGCTGCCAGTTGGGGCCTTCCTTTGTTCCATGCTGCCCCCTGGTGGTCAGCACAAGTCATAGTGAGCAATTGAACTAGTCAGTCGAACTACCAAGGGGACACTTTGCATATTAGGCTTTTATATATATAGACTAGAGGCCCGGTGCACAAAAATTTGTGCACTCGGGGGGAAGAGGGGGGGGTCCCTCAGCCTGTCCTGTGCCCTCTCGCAGTCTGGGACCCCTCAGGAGATAACGACCTGCTGGCTTAGGCCTGCTCCCGGGTGGCAGAGGGCAGGCCCAATCCCTAGGTGCAGCCCCTGGCCGGGCTCAAAGCAGGGCCGATTGGGGAGTTGGGGTGCCGCCCCCTGTCATGCACAGAGCAGAGCAGATAGGGAGGTTGCGATGCCACCCCCAATCACACTCAGGGTAGGGCCGATTGGGGGGTTGGGGCACCGCCACTCTCACACTCAGGGCAGGGCTGATGAGGAGGTTATGGCTCTACCCTGTCACACACAGAGCAGGGCCTGTGGGGGGGGGGGGTTGGGGCGCTGCACCCTGTCACACACAGAGCAGAGCCGATCAGGGGGTTGGGGCGCCGCACCCTGTCACACACAGAGCCGTAGGGCGATCAGAGGTTGGGGAGCTCCCCCTTATCAGGCACAGAGCAGGGCTGATCAGGAGGTTGGGGCGCCTTCCCCTGTCATGAACAGAGCAGGGCCGATAGGGAGGTTGTGGCCCCACCCCCTGTCACACACAGAGCCGCAGGGCGATCAGGGGGTTTGGGCGCTGCCCCCTGTCACGCTGATCCCGGTGCCGGGAGGCCTCTCGGCTCCTCTGATCCTGGTGCTGGGAGGCATATTACCCTTTTACTATATAGGATAGAGGCCTGGTGCATGGGTGGGGCTGGCTGGTTTGCCCTGAAGGGTGTCCTGGATCAGGGTGGGGGTCCCCACTGGGGGCCTGGCCAGCCTGGGTGAGGGGATGATGGCTGTTTGCAGCTGGTCACACACCATTCAGGGTGGGGGTCCCCACTGGGGTGCTTGGCCAGCCTGGGTGAGGGGATGATGGCTGTTTGCAGCTGGTCACACACCCTTCAGGGTTGGGGTCCCCACTGGGGTGCTTGGCCAGCCTGGGTGAGGGGATGATGGCTGTTTGCAGCTGGTCACACACCATTCAGGGTGGGGGTCCCCACTGGGGTGCTTGGCCAGCCTGGGTGAGGGGATGATGGCTGTTTGCAGCTGGTCACACACCCTTCAGGGTTGGGGTCCCCACTGGGGTGCTTGGCCAGCCTGGGTGAGGGGATGATGGCTGTTTGCAGCTGGTCACACACCCTTCAGGGTTGGGGTCCCCACTGGGGTGCCTGGGCAGCCTGGGTGAGGGGCTGAGGGCTGTTTTCAAGCTGGCGGGTGACGGAAGCTCCCAACCGCTCCTTTTTATCTTTTTTTTTTTTTTAATTCTGGGCCGGCTTTAGCTCTGAGGCTCCAGCTCTTAGGCCTCCGCTGCTGAAAGTAGGTAATCAAAACAATGTATAACTCCAGCTCTGACTCCAGCTCTGAGATCCCAGCTCGCTGAAAGCGGGTTTCTGGGTTTTTTTTTTGAGCTTCTATATTTGTTAAAATGTTTCAAACTGCAGGCTCAGAGGCCTGCAAGGCAGGTGGGGAACATTGGTTTCCTCCGTCACTGAAGCAAGCAAGCCTCATGTTAGTTTCAAGCTGCCTGGCTGCCAGCCGCCATCTTGGCTGATAGTTAATTTGCATATCACCTTGATTAACCAATGGGAAGGGTAGCGGTCGTATGCCAATTACCATCTTTCTCTTTTATTAGATTAGATAGCTCCAAACATTTCAGAAGAAATGGCCTTTTTCTAGAAGATGAAGGTGAGAAATCAGAGGTGGTTATTCCCAGGGACAAAAGTGAGGTGGAGTGGGGCTGGAGGATCTCAAATGTACAAATTCACCAGGACCGATGAATTCTCTCCACACACTGGAGCCTTTGAAGGAAAGCGCGGCCCAGAACTAACTCTTTTGTTTTTTTAAACCTCATCCAAGGATACATTTTTAATGATTTGAGAGAGAGAGAAAGAGAGAGAGAGATATCAGTTGCCTACTGCATTCACCCCAACCAGGGATTGAACCCGCAACCTAGATATGTGCCCTGACTGGGAATTGAACCTGCATCCTTTTGGTGTACAGGATGACACTTCAACTAACTGAGTCACCCATCCAGAGCCAGAACTAACTCTTTAGAGGTCAACTCTCTACTGTGTAGTTTAAATGCTGGAGGTTTTATCTGTGAGAATCTTCAATTCAAAAAGATCTCACTGAGGTGGAGGTGGGCTATAAGGAATCAATGGGAGAATAAAGGGGACATATGTAATACTTTCAACAATAAAGATTTTAAAAATGAACAAACAGATAATAAAACCCAAGAAGATCTTAAAGCAGTGATTTTCAACTGGTGTGCTGCAAGAATTTTTAAAACATGCAATACCTGACTATTTAGTCAGGGGCACTGACCTCTTTCCCCTTAGATTGTCAAATAAAAAAATAATAACAACAGCTAATACAACAATAACCATATGATGTGAAGGAATCAAAATTATACCTATTTTATCAGATCAGCAAAATCTACACTAATAAAAGAGAAACATGCAAATTAACTATCACTCCGCCACTCTGCTACACCCACCAGGCAATCAGGAGCGATTATGCAAATTAACCCAACTAAGGTGGCGGTGGCCACGGAGCTGGAGTGAGCAGGAGGCTTGGGTTGCCCCGGCGATGGAGAAAGCCAAGCTTCCCGCCTGCCCTGGCCGGCCCTGGGCTCCACTCAAGGCTACAAAGTTTCAATTATAGAAGATAAATAAATCCCAGATACCTGCTTCAAGCCTGCTTTGGCCTCCACTCAAGAAGGCACTGAAAAGAAAAAAAGGAGAGGCTGGGAGCTTGGGTCGCCGGGGGGCATGGCCAGCCTAAAAATGGGCATCAGCCCCTCACCCAGTCTGGCCAGGCACCCCAGTAGGGACCCCACCCTGAAGGGGGTGTGGCCAGACTGAAAACAGCCCTCAGCCCCTCACCCAGGCTGGGCACACCCCCATGGGGTGAGGGTCCCCGCTGGGGGGCTTGGCCAACCTGCAAACAGCCATCAGCCCCTCACCCAGGCTGGCCAGGCCCCCAGTGGGGACCCCCAGGCTGAAGTGGGTGTGGTCAGCCTGAAAACAGGCCTCAGCCCCTCACCCAGGCTGGCCAGGCACACCAGCAGGACCCTCACCCTGATCTGGGACACCCTTCAGGGCAAACCAGCCGGCTCCCACCCGTGCACCAGGCCTCTATCTATACTAATAAAAGGGTAATATGCTAATTAGACTGGGAGACCTTCCAGGAGACCTTTCCAGACGTTCTTCTGGACAAAGTTCTGGTGCCGGGGCCGAGATAGAGGTGGTTAGAGGCCAAGAGGGGAGGGCAGTTGTGGGTGACCAGGCCAGGATGGGACGGCAGTTGTGGGTGATCAGGCTGATGGGGGGTGGGTCTATTGGGGGTAAGCAGATCAGCAGGGGGGCCAGTTGGGGCAAGCAGGCCATCAGTGGGGGTCAGTTGGAGGTGATCAGGAAAACAGGAGGGGGGCAATTTGGAGTAAGCAGGCCAGCAGTGGGGCAGTTGGGGGCGAGCAGGACAGTGGGGAGATAAGGTGGGGGCAAGCAGGCCAGCAGGGGGGGCAGTTGGGGGCAAGCACATTGGCACGGGGGGCAGTTGGGGGTGATCAGGCTGGCGGGGGGGGGGCATTTGGGGGCAAGCAGGCCGGTGGCAGGGGGCAATTGGGGGCGAGCAGGCTGGCAGGCAGTGTGATTAGGGGCAATCAGGCAGGCATGCAGGCAGGTGAGTGGTTAGGAGCCAGCAGTCCCAGATTGTGAGAGGGATGTCCAACTACCGGTTTAGGTCCATTCCCTATAAACCAGCAGTAGGACATCCTTCGAGGGGTCCCAGATTGGAGAGGGTGCAGGCCGGCCTGAGGGACACCCCCCACCCCCCATGCACGAATTTCATGCACCGGGCCACTAGTATATATATTTTTTGGTGTAATTGGTTTATGTGTGCCCTGAGACGAAAAAGATTGGAAATTGCTGCCTTGAAGAATCAAGCATTAGACTTTTAATAGCAGTAATCACTGCAGTTAAACAAAGAGGGATTCACTCAGTTGGTGAAGCCTTTAAATTTAGGACAAAGGCATTCCAGGTGTAAAAAAAAAAAAAAGATATTCGAAACATCCAACTCTGTTTGAGTGAACAGGCAATATTTCACTGGGGTGGGTTTTTCTTTTTTCCAGATATAAACAGTGAGAAAGAGTCTACATCTGCCCCCACAGAGGGGCAAGTTACTCAAGTCAATGGGGATGGGGGTCAATACCCAACATACAAAAAGTTGCTGAAATTGGTTTGCAGGTTTTAAAAACTCTATCTCAAAAAATTTGAAAAGTTACAGTATAAAGGGCATCATTTTCTGTATCATAAGAGTTTTATGTGGGTTTATTTTTTCTTATCTGCTAAAAGATGTTGAAATAACAGTTATTTTTGTTCTGCTACTGGGTGAGAGGTCTTGTCAGGCCACAACAATTTGTGACTCAAGATCAGAGATGTCACCACAGCCTGGGGGAATGTTTCTCATTCTAGTTGAGCATAGAAAAAAAAGATGAGCAAAAGGATTGAAAAGACTCACAAAGGAAGTGTTCGTTTGCGTAATACTCTTTTGCAAGGAAGTTTTTTTTTTTAAACTATCCCTTTCATAAAGTAGTAGCTTTTCTTTTTTATTTTCTCTTCTCTTTTTCTTTCAGCAGAAGGATGGATATAGTTTAGAAAATTTGAAGTCAGAATGATTCTGGGATAATGGGTGACTCTTCAGTCTTAAGACCTTAAATGGTATTGCTTTAAAATGCATCAGTAACTCTAAAGTTTGGATTTTTACTAAAAGTAGCATCGGAAGTGAGGTGCTCAAACATTAGGTGGAGCCCTGTACACTGCACAGAAAAGGCCCCCATAGGATCTGTGACAGGCGTGCTCCTACCATTCCTCGTTGGCAGAGCCTTCCTGCCACAGCTTTTGGAGGCAACGAGAAAAAGGCTAGAGATGAAGCCAGATTCTCACATGTCTCAGCCCCCACAAAGCATCCAGGATTGAGGTGTGTGAAAAGGAAAGAATTTCTGAGACTCTCAAGGGAGCAAGACTAGATAGAATTTAGCAGAAACATATGGGTGAGTCTCAACATCTGAATACTGGGCTCTCAGAACTGACACTCCATAATCAAACCACATAGGATGCTGGAGGGAAATGCTTGCCTCCCGGGCTTTCTTCCAGGGTTAGCCTGAGGGACCAGCCCAGGGCTGTGGAGACGCTGAGCAGTCCCCTAGGTGACACTGAGGTGATGATACCTTTCTAAAGGGAGAAGTGGGGTCCCTGGAGAAATCTGGCTCCCCAGCTTCAACGACTGACAGTCAGGGTCTTCCAAGTGACCTGGAACAACTCTATTCTTACCTCTAAGTAAAGCAGTTAACAGAAAAAAACAAAACCTCAGCAGAAGCAATTTACACTACCTTCTGGAGGCCAGTTAACCTAGATGGAGGGAATAGAATCATGCTGTTTTCTAGTAGATTTATAGTATGTGACAAAGAAAGTCTTGTCTAGACCTCTCAGTTGATAGGACATTGTCCCTTGCACCACGAGGTCACTGGTTTGATTTGTTCGATTCCCGGTCAGGGCACATACAATAAAAGTTAATTTTTAAAAATTCTTTTGCTACTATTTTCAATTAATTATCCTTCTAATGGCTTAACACAGTGCTTTGGGAAATGAAAAAATGGGTATTTTTAAATGGGGTTTTATTACAAATATTTCAAATCTGCCTATTAAGAAGCATCTTACTCTGAGGTCTAGCGCCCTCTGCAGCATGTCTACACATTTTAGCTCTGAGAGGGGAAATGGCTGCTCTCCTGCCTGCCTTCAGCTCTAACATCCGCTGGACAAGCAACAGATTGGGAGGCAGACACCCAAAGAATGAACCTTAGCTCTGTAAACGGATTTCTAGGCAGTCCCGAGGAGGATGTTTAAACACCCTGTGACTCAGTTTCTTTACCTCTAAAGAGAATAACCCCTTCTTCTCTATATATTCCTACGAACACTGACAGAATAAATTAGATGACATTTTAAAAGCATCTTGAGATTTTCAAAGGCAAGACCCAGACTTGGTACTTCCCAGCCCCAAAGAGCCAGGTTTTTCCCCGTGGGAATGG
Organism: Myotis daubentonii; assembly: GCF_963259705.1. Taxonomy (NCBI): domain Eukaryota; kingdom Metazoa; phylum Chordata; class Mammalia; order Chiroptera; family Vespertilionidae; genus Myotis; species Myotis daubentonii. Next base: position 90,461,658 of record NC_081845.1, on the reverse strand, counting down.
GCAGGTGGGACAAGTGTTTCAGGAACCTGGGCATTATACAAGTGGGGAGACGTCAATTCCCATGAGCCACCTTGTAGCTGTGAAAGGATAGGGGGCAAGGGAAAGAAGAACCAATAACAATTCTCCTGACCTGCAAAAAAACTATTAGCACCTGCTAGTGTAATATGCAGCTGGCAGCTTCAGAATCACCAAGAAAGCAGTTCCTCCGGGTCGATATTTGCTGGGGACAGCAATTCCTGACCTACTGATCAGACCAAGATGATCCGAGTCATTAGACCGAAGAAGCCTCTCTGTGCTAATAGTATGTGACTACAGGTCTCCTTTCATTAAACAAAGAGGTCTGTCTGTCCACAGCTGCCTTCCAGGACAGTCACTGCTTTGAGGTTTCATAAGCCATCATGAGTGAGAAATCAAAATACATTAAAAAATCAGAGACACAAATGGGCTTATAATTTATCAGGGAGAGTGACAGTGGTAAATGCCATGTGGCTGCCCCACTCTTCTTAGGGGAAGGCAGGAGGGGGAGCAGGGAGAGAGGGGAAAAAGGGCTCCTTACAATATTTAGATGGTTTCAAATGCCCATAATTTCCTGAGGGTATGCTTGTTGCCAACTTGACAGATGTTGCTGGAAAAACCTGTACTATTCTGAAGAAAGGCTAACCTTTCAAGAGCGGCAGCGGGGGAGGGGGGCAGCCGTCCCTCTGGTGAGGAGATGACATTAGACTGGACAGCACACAGCCCTTCGCAGGCGGCATCTTTGAAAGGCTGTGCAATAACACTGCCAAAGAGAACTGTCCTGGGAAAAACCTCATTTACCATGGTTTTCCTTGCCATGAGTTTAAATTAGTTTTTAAAACTAAATATTAGCAAGTCCTAGACAAAGAAATGATTATTAATTATTACTTTTCTAAACCACCATGACTCTTAGCGATTAGTTGCACAACATTCCCCCAAGAGAAGCCACGGATATGCCCTGTTATGGTCTTTCCTAAGCCTCATCCACTTTCTTTTTCATTCCTTCCTCCTTGTTGTACTTTATACTTTATGCATGAAGAGAAATGGGTTCTTCAAAGCGGACGGCCAATGATCTTATCCCAGCTTCACAACGGGTACAAACTCACCTGCCTCTTGTGCTTGCCTGGCCCTTGACATTTCCCAAAGAGAGCCTTCCAACAGAGGATTCAGAACACTAAGTGTTCATTTATGGAACAAAATGGTAGTTTTGCAAAGCTTTAGTCCTTTTCCACCAAGAAAAGGAAATAAAGCACAACAGGGCTTCCTTGTTTAAGATCGACAGCCTATAAGTCAATGAGTGCAGCAATATCAGCATTCTAGGTGGTAAGAGCCGGGGCTGGGATGGAGGGTGGAGAGCTGAGAGCAGCCAGATGTCCCTCTCAGCATGCACTCCTTTGTCCTCTTCCGGAGGACTGCATCTCCTGTTATTTCCAAGGCAGTTTTCTTGTATTCCCAACTCCAAACCTCCCTTAAAAATCCACATGCTGTTGCTCATTAATGTGGCCATTAGTCATTTCTTCCTGTGTCCTGGTTACACCCTATGTTTTTGTCAGCTCTGATAAGGAGCAACTCACCTAATGTCTTCTGTGGCAGGCAGATTAACCACCCTACCCATTTAAAGATGAACAGTAATGTGCCATAGGGAAAATTATACTCCAGCATGAAAATCTGCAATTGGGGAACCATTTTACAGGATAGCAATCATTTATATCAATTATCTTGTTTATCAAAGACAATGAAACCCAAACTGGTAGTAAAAACGTACAGAGTGTACTGTGAGGGATAATTAGGTCTTACCCTTCCAGGCCGACAGCCATTTACCACCTCACTATGGGAGGTGATGCTTACAATATCTGCATTATAACTCTCCTCACATTAACTTTCAAATGTCAAAAGCAGGCGGTTAATTGTTTATCATACAAAATGTCACATATGTAAAATACTGAGACATAAAATTATTATAACCAATCTACCACAAGAAATCCTAGCTTTTGAATTTTATAGCTTGTTTGTCAGTCTCTGGATCGCAGCTTAACTGCCATTACATGGACTGTGTGTGCCAGGTAGTCACTGGCTGACAAACTATCTTCTCTGTGTGCTCTCTGTCCTCAGCCAAATGAGAAATAAAAACAACATGATATGAAAATGACTATTATGTTGAAACTAATATGTACTAAGAAGAATGGGAGATGTCTGAATAGCAATGTCACATGTTCTGATTTCATTTTAGCTCTGACAGTGAGATTCGAGAATCATCAAAGCAGTTTATTAAACTGACAAGAGTGAGAGTGTGTTGCCCAACACCCTGTGTCTACCCCAGAATCTCTCCATCAGGAAACTAAGCACCAACATAATTTCTTTTGTAAAAGCCTCTGGGTGACCCTGGCAAATCCTCTCCCTCTGTTACCCATTACTCCAATCTTGCCCAAACCACCCCTTTGGGCACTCTCTGTCTTTAGGCTCAATGAACCCGATTCTCTTCTAGAGTCATGAAAATCAACAGGCAGGAAGGAGAAGAGTGTAGTGGGAAGAAGGGAGCAAGTAGGAGTAAAAACAAGCAGTGTATTACTATGGGGAAGGAGAGTCCAGGAAATCAGCTCAGTGGGAGTGAGGCCCGATAGCCCCTTTACAATCTATTAGGCACAATTTATATACCAAAATTTATGTGGCTAAAATTTAGTAAAACAAATGAATGGATGGAAATAGATACCAGCTGACCATGGGACTCCTGTCTACAGTGCTCAATGGGCTCAGACTGGAAATACCCTTATGCCTGTAGTTGGTGACCCTCTCTGACAGCATCAGGGCCTGGATGCATGTGAATCGGCTTGGCTAAACCACACATCCAATAAAGCAAAGGAAAGAAACTCACAGTAGCTCATCAAGTCATCAAATTCACTTAGAAAGAAACCTTGAGAAACAGTTAAAGGAATAGATAATTTATATCTTATTACAGTGATCCAGGAAACAGAAGAAGAGGGAAAGCTGTTCAAGTCATTTTAATGTAACTTTGGTTGTAAAATGACTCAGCGATGGGTCAAGAAAAGAAACTTATGGCCCATTTTCTTTAAGAAAACAGGTATAAAAATTATAAAACAAATATTAGCCAATCAAACTATAATTATTTAGAAAATACATAATGTCCAATAGGAGTTGTCCTGGGAATGCTAGTATGGGTTACCATCAGAACATGTATCATTTCAGTGGATTAAAGGGAAAAAAGCCTCTGGGTGATTCTGAATAAAGAAGTGTCTCCATGCGATTGCTTTGGCTGGAGTGTGGAGAACAATGAGAAGGACCAGAGCAGATGCAGGGACACCATGCGGAGACAGGCTATGGCAGCAGTGAGGAGATGGTGGTGGCCTGCACTAGGGTGGCAGCAGCAGCAGTGGAGAAACTCACTACGCATCAGAGAAATGCAAATGAACACACTGAGATACTACTTTATGGCCAACATGAAAGAGCGAGGTGTGGGCAAGGGCTCCCTTGCACTCTGGTGGTGGGAGTGTGCACCGGCACCGCCATGCAGGAAGGCAATCCGGAAGTGTGGAGCAAAATTCAAGTTGTGTGCACTCCAGGACTCAGGGATCACACCTTTGAATACAGGTCCCAGAGAAATTCTCACACAGGTGGCAAGGAGACAGACACCAGAAAACTCACTGTAGTATTGTTTTTGAGAGCAGAAGACTGGAGGCAACCAAAGTATCCATCATCAGGGAAAGAAATGAATAAGACAGATCAGAACAATAACAGTATTTACTTTACAAGACTGTTGGGAGGGTTAAAAGATTTTATGTAAAACATATAGAACACTGTCAAATAGTAAGAACTATATTAACTTTGCTAATAATAAATTTGTAATTATGTGATGGAATACTAAGCAACACTGAGAAGCAATGATGTATAGGTCTTAAAAAGCATAATATTGGATGAGAAAAGTATGAAAAGGAATAAGATTTATAGCATAACAACATTTGAAAATTAAAACACATATACAAACACCCAATATTGTAGATTTTACAAATATATGTGCATATTAAGGATATAATTCAATCTACCAGAGATGGTGTCATAAGGCAAGGGCAATAGGAGCGGGGTTCAGAGAAGGGAAAATACAAATAAAAAGAAGGTCTTGCTTGGGCCATTGAGGATGATGTATTATGACCTGGGGTATATGATTAACACAGTTATCTACACCCAAGGGATACGTGTTTAAAAGCAAACAAAATACCTCAGATCATTACGTTAGGTTTTTCATTTCATAGTTGAGAAACCTGAGGCTCAGAGAGATTGTATCTTATGTATTACACAGCATAGAGTGGGAATGAGAATCTGAGTTTACCTTCTGGTCCTCAGAACGCAACACATCATTCCATCCATCCACCCACCCACCCACCCATCCATCCAGTAAACTTTTACTGACCATAGGATTACAGGTACTTGGAATACCGCAGTAAACAAAGCAGACACAGCCTCTTCTATTATCAAACCGTGTGAATTAATGTATGAGTTGGTTACAAATGAAACTAAGTGCTTCGCTCATATGTGGAATCTGATGAACAAAATAGTAGATCCAGAGACATAGAAGCATGGAACAGACTGTCGAATCTCAGAGGGAAGGCGGGGTGAGGGGGTTAAAGGGAAGAGATTAACTAAAGATCTTGTATGCATATATGCATAACCCATGGACACAGACAACAGTGTTGTGAAGGTCTGGGGAAGGGGTCAATGGGGCAAGAACAGGAGACGTAATAATTTCAACAATAAAGATTTTTAAAAGAGAAACCAAGTGTGTTGAAGGAAAATCCCCAGAGCTATTAGCATGATACGAAGAAACTTTAACCAAATTTGGGGTAAGGGTTAGCAAACTTTTCTGAAGAAGTGACATTTAAGCTAAAATATAGAAGATTAATAGAAGGTTACCTAGATAAAAAGAGGTGGGTGTGATGAGGTGAGGATAAGAATGAGGACAGAGTAAGGAGCATTCCAGACAGAATGGCAGTGCAAAGGCCCCCTGGTCAGAGAGCACATGAGCATTCTGACAATGGGATGAGGCTTGAGGCCTGAAGGTAGGAAGTTAGATGGGGATTGGCATAGGATGAAGCAAGTATGCTGGCCAAACTATGCAGGGTCTTGAGTGTCATGGTGAAGATTTTGACCTTTATTCTCAGAGCAACAAAAAGGCTCTGCGTGATTCTGAGCAAAGGAGTGTTCCGATAGGAGTGTGCAGAACAAGAAGGACGGAAGAGGATGCAGGGACACTGCTGAGCAGACAGGCATGACAACAGTGCAGGTGGTAGCAGCAGTGGTGGCATGAGGAAAATGGATCTGACATTTGGAATATGGTATCAGTGTAAAAGTTATTTCTATAATATAAAAATATCTCACAATACATACTTTAGTGTGCTTCCACAGCTCACTGAGGTTTTACTGAGGTGTGCTTCCAATTTTTTATAACAGATGTCTACTGAACATTATTTCAGCAAAGGATCATTGGAAAAAAGCATGATCATGCTCCTGGGTGGCTGGGTCCTTGGTTTTGAGCAAGAAGGAAGGAAATAGGGCTCTAAGCCCTTTCTTACATTACCATTTGCCAACAAAGACCATTTCTCTGTCGAATAGCTTCTCTGGCCATTAGTAAAATGGGAGCTGCCCAGTCGGACGTGGGGTTCCATCTCCCACAGCCATGAGACCTGCCTGCACAGCTGACAGTTCTGAACTAAGAATTCAGTCAATTCATATTTAATATTTTACAGAATCATTTCCTGCAGATTCTAATTCAAACATTCTAACACCTTCTGCACTTTTACATCTCACTTGAGTCCCTCACTTTTACATTCCACTTTATTACCATTTTAGTTGATTTCATCACAGCTTCATGGAAAACAACTTCACCAACGACCATTTCCTGTCATTATGTGGGCAGAATTGAAGTAATCCCCTGCTTGAATACTAGGTAGTTTTTATGATAATTTTACCACAGGTAATGCTGTGATTTTTAAGTACATTTCTCTCTTGCACAGCACTGTACTGATTCCTGTCTTTAAAAAGATAAGTATTGAATGCAGCTATAAAAGAAACATACCCATCGTCATAATATTAACAAGCCAATAAATTCAAAAGGATTGCTGCTTCCCAGACTTGTTCACCTACCAGGCACCCACTATCATATGATCACTTAATTTTACTCAAATCTGTGATACACCCAAGCCCTGTTACACTGAATAGTGAGGCAGAAAAGGGCTGTCAGGTTCAGAGGCCCCTCCCCAAATACCTTATGCAGCAGTCTGCTCCAGCCATCTCTAAATGCTAAGGTTTCATTTGATTCACAGATGCACAGCTCTCACATCACTATTTTAACAAATACCATATTTTTCTGTGTATAAGATGCCCCCATGTATAAGACGCCCCCCACTTTTCTAACCCAAAATAAAGAAATCAATATTTTAAAATAAAACAGAACACATTTTTATTTAGTAATTTCTGCAGGTCATGTTTACGTACCGGGACTGTGGTATTGTGCAGCATGTCACTTTATTCGGCCTCTGTTGCATCACTGCTCCCTTCTTCATCACTGTTAGTTCCAGACACATCAACTTTTTCAATTTTTATTGTATCAGTGCTGTCTTCTGAGTCACTGTCTATATAAGTGAGATCATCCTCAGTTCCGTCCATGTCCATGGCATTGCAGATCTCACATTTCTTTAAGGACTTCACAATCACCTCTTGTTTGATGCCATACCATGAGTTTAGGACCCAACTGCAGACCTCAGTAATGGTTGTTTTTTTTTTTTTTACTCTTCCTGTCAGTGTCAAGTTATCGCCTGCTTTTTGCATCCATCTATTCCATTCTTCTCTCATCAGGGCTTTAAATAGCTTGTTAATTGAAACATCTAGTGGCTGTAGCTGACCGGTAAGTCCACCAGGAATAACTGCTAGGTGTGTTTGCAAATCTGATGCAACCCTTTATCTTTTGTTAAACTAGAAATTCATACATCTGGCGGGGGGCGGGGGGACACGTCCCTCAGCCCAGCCTGTGCCCTCTTTCAGTCCAGGAGCCATCAGTCGGACATCCTTAGCGCTGCCGTGGAGGCGGGAGAGGCTCCCGCCATCGCTGCTGCGCTCACCAGCCATGAGCCGGCTTCTGGCTGAGCAGCGCTCCCCCTGTGGAAGCGCACTGACCACCAGAGGGCACCTCCTGCATTGAGTGTCTGCCCCCTGGTGGTCAGTGCACGTCATAGCGACTGGTCGTTCTGCCGTTGCGTTGATTTGCATATTAGCCTTTTATTATATAGGATGTACATGGAACTGATCAAAGACAAGTAGAGCTTGCTTCTTTAAGAGCCCCCAGGTCCTCTGGACCAATCCTTTGCAAACCAAATGGCCATAATGTCTTCATTCATCCATCTTTTCTCTTGAACTTGCACAATAATGCCAGGTGGTATTGTCTCTTTAAGATACGTTTTCCTCTTAAAAATAAGCATAGGAGGCAGTTTAGTACCATCTGCACAGCATGAAAGCACAGCAGTATAGTGTGTCTTTTCATGGCCACTTGTTTTGATTGCCACTGTTTTGATTCCTTTCACATCAATAGTTCTGTTGGAAGGCACATCAAAACTGTGAGGCATCTCATCCATGTTTGCAATCTGACTTGGTTCAAATTCATATTTTTTAAAAAATATATTTTATTGTTTTTTTATAGAGAGGAAGGGATAGGGATAGAGAGTTAGAAACATCGATGAGAGAAACACTGATCAGCTGCCTCCTGCACACCTCCCACTGGAAATGTGCCTGCAACCAAGGTACGTGCCCTTGACCAGAATCAAACCTGGAACCTTTCAGTCTGCAGACTGATGCTCTAGCCACTGAGCCAAACCAGTTAGGGCCAAAATCATATTTTTTCCGAAGTTGTGTGATATAGGAGTGAAACTGTTGGATTTTATCCTCATAAACTGGTGGCATTTTCTGAGCTAACTTTGTGTTCTCATGGCCAACCCTCTCTCCTCATGAAACAAGTACCATTTTGCCTTTCCTGTAAAATCAACAATGTTCATTTCACTTGAAAACATTCTTGCCTGACATTGAATAAGCTTGGTTGACACACATAAGCCACTCTGGTGCTGCCCCATAATCCAAGTCTGAAGCCCCTGCTCCAAGTTTTGCTGATTCTCCTCTTAAGGACTTCTTCTTTTTTGGCATCTTAAGGAGTTGTTCTTCCTGTTTTCTCCACTGTCTGATCTTACACTCAGTAGGAGGAGGTCCAAATTGTCTCCCTGCAGCTCTATTTCCATGCTCTTTTGCATAGCTGATTACATTCAACTGCTTACCAGTATTTACCTTTTTATTTTTTGACATCTTTATGGACTCAGAAAGCTCTGATTCCTGTTGCATCTGCACATTCTCCACCTCCACCTCCAATTACAGCATCAGCTGATGTCAGTAACAATAAGGAGGAAGCCTGTTTGACAAGGCATAAGCAGCCACACACCCATGTGGCTCCCTCCTCAGCTGACTTCGTGTATAAGATGCCTCTCGATTTTCAGTCTAACGATTTTAGAAAAATATAGCATCTTATGCATGGAAAGATACAGTAATTAATATTGTAATGCTCAAAAGGCTACTGAGATATTTCCTTTCGGTTCTCTCTTGCCATTTTAAAACATATTTCTTGAGATAAACTGACACAATAAATAGCATGTATTTAAAATGTACAATCCCATGAATTAGACATATGCCCACACCCATGAAACTATTAGCACATCAAGATAAACCTCTCCTCTGCCCTCAAATGTGTTCTCAAGACCTTTTGTATGCTTCCTATAGCCCCAGAGAACTATGGGTCTGCTTCCTGTCACTACTGGATTGCATAATCCAGAATCTATATATATAAAAGCCTAAGTAACAGGCCAACTGGCCAGTAGCTATGATGCGCAATTACCACCAGGGGCCAGATGCTCAATGCAGGAGCTACCAAGCTGTGGAGACTTGGCAGCTGCGGTTCTTGGGTGGTACACCTGGAACCAGAGAGGAGGGAGCCTGATTCGGGGTGCGTCACCCAAGAACCACCATCTCGCAATATGGGACCACTCGGGGGATGTCGGGGAGCTGGTTTCAGCCCGATCCCCACAGGCCAGGCCAAGGGCCTCTAGTTATTTATAAATGGAACATACAGTATATACTCTCTTTTGTCTGGCCTCTTCCAAATATATTCTCAAGAACTCTTGGCTTACTCAATAGAATCATCAGGTAAAACACTACACTTTATAAAGAAATTCCCCTACCTAACCCAGAAACAGGATGTTTCTTAATTTAGGGGCTACATGTGGGAGCATGTGGGGAGCTGAGGTGCATGGAGGACACTAGTGCTGGCCTTGCCTACTCTGCCTTGTCCTTCACTTAAGAGAGGCAATGTGGCGACAGCTTTATTTGAAAAAGAAACATTTTTTTTCTGATTATAAAAGTAATTCATATTCAGTGAAAAAATATGTAAATGTAGAAAATACAATAATAGAATTAATATTACCGATAATCTTACCCAACCAGAAAACGTCTGTGAAGAGTCTAATGTCCTTCCTTATAATCTTTTTTATATACTGTTATGGACTGAAATCTGTCCCCACCAAGTTCCTATGTTCAAGCAGTAATTCCCAGTACCTTAGGATGTGACTATATTTGGAGATGGGACTTTAAAGAGGTCATTCAGATTAAATAAGGTCATAAGGAAGGGGCCCTAATCCAATATGACTGGTGTCCTTCTAAGAGGAAGAGACTTCAGGGATGGCAGCCCATGGAGAAAAAGCCCTGTGAGGACAGGGAGAATGTGGCCATTTGCATGCCAAAGAGAAGCCTCAGGAGAAACCAAACCTGCTGACACCTTGATCTTGAACTTTCAACCTCTAGAACTGGGAGGAAATAAATGTCTGTTGTTTAAGCCTCCCAGTCTGAGAGAGAGAGAGAGAGAGAGAGAGAGAGAGAGAGAGAGAGAGAGAGAGAGTGTGTGTGTGTGTGTGTGTGTGTGTGTGTGTGTAGCGGGATTATTTTTTTGTTTTCTTTTTTTTTATGGCAGCCCTAGCAAATTAATATCTGCACCTACTAAAAAATACATATTATCTTTAATTTTAAAATACTGGCATCAATCTGGCTGTAAAGATGGTATCCTACTTCTGTTTATATTATATTATGGGCATTTCCCTATGTTATAAATGACTATACAGAAATGTGATGTGTGAATGTGCCATCATTCATTTCATTATGTCCGTATTGTTGGACATTTGTAGTCCTTCTCTTTTGTTGGTTATCATAAATAACACTGTGCTGAACATTCATTAGAAGAAATGCTCTCCATGAATATTTTTTAAGATAAATTATTAAGGCAGATGTAGCAGATCAAGGAATATTTTTACGACTCTTTATACATATTGCCAAATCACCTTCCAGAAAACTTACACCACACATATTTCAGCAGTAAATGACACTGCCTTTCAGTGCCTCACCCATACTAAGCATTTTCATTTAAAACATCTTTGCCAACAGGATTTTAAAATGAAACTTGACAGCTGATTTTCAAGTTCACTGGAAAAGAAAATTTGAAAGAATAGCCTAAAAAATTTAGAAAAAAAAATAACTATAAGTTTGGATTTGTAGTACTACACAGCAAAATAGATTACAAAGCTGTAGTTATTTAAATGATGTGACACAATCTAGGATATACAGATCCATGATATATATGATTTTAAATCAATGAGGGAAACATAAAATATCAATAAAGAATTTCAAAACAATTGGTCACATTTTTAAAAAATAAAAAGCCAACTCCTACTTCAGACCAAACACCAAATAAAATTTAAATGGATTAAAGAGCTAATTGCTAAAAACACATACACAACAATAATAAAATAATAATTATCACTGACAACTACTACAGAGAACCTATTTTTATATTTTGGGCTAGGGAGGGAGTTTTAAAACTTTTTTCTAAAAAAAAATACATTTTCTTGATTTTTTACAGAGAGGAAGGGAGAGGGATAGATAGTTAGAAACATCAATGAGAGAGAAACATCAATCAGCTGCCTCCTGCACACCTCCTATGGGGATGTGCCCGCAACCAAGGTACATGCCCTTGGCCAGAATGGAACCTGGGACCCTTCAGTCCCAGGCCGACGCTCTGTCCACTGAGCCAAACCAGTTCAGGCTGGGGGAGGGAGTTTTAAACAAGTCACAAAATCCAGAAGCAAGAAATGACTGACAGATGTAACTAAGTCAAAATAAAAAGTCTCTATACAACCAAACATAAACAAAGTTAAAAAGTAACTAACAGTCTGGGAGAAGATATTTGCAATATATACAAAAGCAAAGAATGAATATCTATAATCTACAAATTAATAATAAAAATACAAGTGAGGAAAAAAAAAGTTGACCAAAATTAAGAAGTCGTACTTCATAAAAAAGTAAAAATGGTCAAGAGACATGATACTCAATTTTAGTAATAACTAGGCTAGTGCAAGTTGAAACCGAAATATTTTATTTTAGTGTATGTATTTCTGTATTGTTTTCTTTGTGAGAAATGATTATTATGTAAATAAAAAAATTTTAATTAAAAATATTTACCAATAAGACAAGCCAAAAAACAGTTACCTTGTTTCAATTGGCATTTCTTTGACTATTAGTGAGGCCAAACTCTTTCAAGTTTATTGACTATTCTGTTTCTTTTTCTTTCTTTTTAAATAAATTGTTTTTTGTATACATATCTCCTAACTGGGAATTCATATTTTTTCTTAAGTATTTTATAGTACTTCACATATATTAAAGTAAATAATTCTTTGTCGTGTATATTGTCATTATTTTTTCCCAGTCTGTCAAACACCTTTGAATTCTGTTTATGGTTTCTGTCTTTGCCTTTATGCTGAGGAAGTAGTTCCTCACCTTGAGATTAGATGAATACTTATTAATAATTCTCTATAGTTCTTTTGAAATAACATTGTAAAATCTAACTCTTAACAGGAAACTACTTTGGTTTATAGTATAAGGAAAGAACTTTATGTTAAGTGTTTTCGATATATTAGCACCATTTGCAATATTACCCTTCAGTTAGCAGCTGATGTGAAATGTCATATTTATCCTGTGCTATATCCTTACATATCCTGGGATATATTTCAGAGTTTGGATGGCTACTTATTTTATCTTCCAGTTTATTCCTGCATTAATGCCATACTATTTTAGTATGTAGTACTAACTTTAATACATGGTGGTAGTAGACCTCTCATTTCATTAATTTTGCTTCCTATTTTGGGGGGAGTTGGATTTCCATTTACGTATTCTCTTGGAAAATTTCTTAAATATCTTAGTCAAAGTTGTTTTATTTTTTTAAAGCACAAGTAGGTGTCTGAGTAAGTCCTACATTAAATTGGTAGATTAAGATGGGAAGAACCAACACATTTTCTATATTAAATTTTCTCATCCAGGAATATCTTTCCATTACTCATTGCTTCTTAAAGATTTATGGTTTCTTTACATTAGAACCTGTGGATTTATTAACTTTATTCCCAGGTAGATATTATTGTTTGTGGGGAGGGAGGAGGGTGGTTAAAAAAATTCTAGCTGACCTCCCTGGCATGCTAGCTTCATATCTACACAATTGATGAGCTCACATCATTCTTCTGCCTCCCACTTCTGACACTTATCCCAACTCTAATGGCATAAGGTGGTTCAGGGATGGATGACCTTTGGTAATATGGACAGGGATGGTCTAGGTATAAAGAAGAAGTACAGTTCATGGACAGTTACTAGATATTTTATAGTTTTTATAGCTATGATGAATGAATCCATCCCACTCCCCCATTATACTTTCTAACTGGTTATTGTGGGTATGTGAGGAAACCATTGATTTTTGGATATATGATTGTATCTGGCTACAGTCCTTAGAGTTCTTACTAGTAATCATAATTCTTCAGTGCATTCATCTGCAAATAATGATATTTTATCCCTTTTCCCCAATATGTATCATACTTATTTCTTATTCCTCCCTTTTCCCATCCTTGCTTCTCCCTTTCCTCCTCCTCCCCGCTTCCCTAGTCAGGGCTTCCAGACCAGTGTTAAATAGAAGTGGTAATCAGGACCAGCTTCAATGGCACACAGCCTGTGCTTTCAGACACTTACGTGCAGAAGACACTACACTTAATGTCTGTCTTAAAATTCTTTTATGTATTTATTCATTTGGGGGGTGGGGGTGGGGGAGAGGCCAGGGGGTGTAGAAACATTGATTTGTTGTTCCACTTATTTATGCATTCACTGGTTGATTCTTGTATGTGCCCTGATCAGGGACTGAACCCACAACTTAGGTATTTGCCTTAACCAGGAATCAAACTTATGACCTTTTGGTGTACAGGTTGTCACTCCAAACAAATGAGCCACACCAGGCAGGGCAAAATAATTAGTTTTAGAGAGAGACTCATAGAGAGTAGGCTGACAGCTCGAGGGGACGGGTATCCTGGGAAGGGCCATGGAGGGATTGAGCAAAAAAATACAAACTCATGGAGATGGACAATAGTGTGGTGATTGCTGGGGTAGGGAAGTGGGGGGGAAGTGGAGAGGGTAAGGGGGGGATAAATGGTGATGAACTGAGACTTGACATGGGGTGATAAACACATAATATAGTATACAGATGATGTGTCATAGAATTGTACACCTGAAACCTGTACAATACTGTTAATCATTGTCACCCCAACAAAATTCAATAAAAGTAAATAAATAAATAAATAAATACCAAAAAAAAACCCAACCCCACACCCAACAATTAAGGTTTGTGCAGAATTTCCATTGTTTTGGTAAGAACGAAATACACACACATATTAGCTACCAAAAGTGAATTTTGTAATTTGGTGAATCTGCATATAAGATAAAAGCTCCACATTTGCATTTAAAACTTCCACAGCACAATATAAAGATGAATGATAAAATTGTTGCTAATAATTTAAATGTATTTTTTTCTCTTTACTTAGAAGAAAATTAAACAAGTAAAAACACAATGCCAAATTGAAAAGACTGCAAAATCAAGAAAAAAGCTTTTCTTAAGTACTTAAAAAAACACACCTAATTTTATAGAGGAAAGAAGGGAGGGCAGAAGGGAGGGAGGGAGAGAAACATCCGCACATGCCCCAACTGGGGATCGAATACACCACCGTCTGGTGTATGGGACGATTCTCCAACCAACTGCCCACACCGGTCAGAGCTTTACTTTTAACTGCACTGTTCCCCTGTTCTTGAACAAGGAGGTCCCACATTTTCATTCTGCACTGTGCTTTGTAAATTATATAGCTGTTCCTGGGACTTACAATGGTTATTTTTGTTTGTTTGTTTTAGGCTTTATTGGAACCGTCTCTTGTTAAACCTCACTCTTTACAAAAGGGTCATCACAGAATTGTTATTGTAGAAGACTGGAAACACCTTCATGTCAGTCAAAGGGGGCTGGTTAAGTAAATTATAGCACCGCCAGTCAATGGACTACTGCACAAATGTAAAAAGGCATGAGAACGCTCCGTAAAAACACTGTTGACTGAAAAAGATATATTTGAATATATGCTATATTTTTGTTGTTGTTAATACTCACCTGAGGATATTTTTCCACTGATTTTTAGAGAAAATGGAAGGAAGGGGCAGAGACACAGAGAGAGAAACATCGATGTGAGAGAGACACATAGATTGGTTGCCTCTCCCACACAACCAGACCAGGGCAGGGGATCAAGCCTGCAACCGAGGTACGTGCTCTTGACAGGAATTGAATCTGGGACCCTTCAATCCGAGGGCTGACGCTCTATCCAGTGAGCCAAACTGGCTAGGGCTATGCTATATATTTTAATAAAAAAGGGGAAATAAGAATATATATTTGTAATACTTAAAATTTAAATTAAAAAATTACCTACCAGATTTTTGGGTGGAGGATTGAGGTAGTAAATTAGGGACTAGGCCCACAAAGTTAGATTTTACACTTCTTTGGCCATTAGATCATTTTTCATAGTCAGTGCCAGAGAAATACCCAGTCCATTAATAACCTGGTTATGCAGAATGTGAATTTGAAGAAGCATAATTGGTAAGAAAGTGATATTGTTGCATAATGTTGGATATATACTCCAAAATACCACATTTAGATACAACTTTGTTGCCCGGCTGGTGTGGCTCAGTGGTTGAGCATCGACCTATGAACCAGGAGGTCACAGTTCGATTCCCGGTCAGGGCATATGCCTGGATTGCGGGCTCGGTCCCCTGGTGTGGGGTGTGCAGGAGGCAGCCAATCAATGATTCTTTCTCATCACTGATGTTTATATCTCTCTCTCCCTCTCCTTTCCTCTCTGAAATCAATACAAATATTTAAAAATAATAATAAAAATATAAAAACAACTGTGTTATTTCCACTTCTGGTTGTTTATCCCAAGAAATCCAAGACACTAATTCAAAAAGATACTTGCACCTCTATGTTATTTACAATAGCCAAGATACGGAAGTAACCTAAGTGCTCATCAATAAACTAGTGAATAAGGAAGGTGTGGTACATATATACAGTGGAATATTACTTGGCCATAAAAAAGAATGAAATCTTACCATTTTCAACAACATTGGATGGACCTAGAATGTGTTATACTAAGTGAAATATGTCAGACAAAGACAAATACCATATAATTTCACTTATATGTGGAATCTATAAACAAAATAAACTTAACAAACAAAACAGAAACAGATTCAGATACAGAGAACAACTGATGGTTGCCAGATGGGAGAGGGGTTGGGTGAAAAAGGTGAAGGAATTCAGAAGTACAAATTGGTAGTTACAAAGCAGTCATGCATTGTAGAGTACAGCATAGAGAATACAGTCAATAATATTGTAATAACTACATTTGGTGTCAGGCGGGTTTAGACTTCTTAAATTATATAAATGTCTAACCACTATGGTGTATACCTGATATTAATCTATAATAATAAAAGCATAATATGCTAATTAGACCAGACGTCCTTCCGTCCTTCCAAACGAAGCCAGGGCTGCAAGGAAAGCCCAGGTCCCAGGTCCCAGAGGGAAGCCAGTGCTGGCAACTGGGGGAAGGAAGACCTACTCTTGCACGAATTTCATGCATTGGGCCTCTAGTATAAAATAACAATGTAAAAAACTGAAAATGGAACTCCCATTTGACCCTGTGATCCCACTTCTAGGAATATATCCCAAGAAACCAGAAACACCAATCAGAAAGGATATATGCACCCCTATGTTCATAGCAGCACAATTCACCATAGCTAAGATCTGGAAACAGCCTAAGTGCCCATCAGTAGATGAATGGATTAGAAAACTGTGGTACATCTACACGATGGAATACTATGCTGCTGTAAAAAGGAAGGAACTCTTACCATTTGCAACGTCATGGATGGAACTGGAGAGCATTATGCTAAGTGAAATAAGCCAGTCAATAAAGGAAAAATACCACATGATCTCACTCATTCATGGACAATAGAGACCATTATAAACTTTTGAACAATAATAGATACAGAGGCAGAGCTGCCTCAAACAGATTGTCAAACCGTAGCGGGAAGGCCGGGGTGGGTTGGGGGGCAGGAGGTAGGGGGGTAAGAGATCAACTAAAGGACTTGTATGCATGCATATAAGCATAACCAATGGACATAAGACACTGGGTGATAGGGGAGGCTAGGGGACTGTCTAGGGCGGGGGGATAAAATGGATACATATGTAATACCCTTTGTAATACTTTAAGCAATAAAAAAAAATAAAAAAAAATAATAAAATAAAATAAAATAACAATGAATGGCAACTGTAACTGAAAAAATTGTGTACATTTACATGTATCTGGACACACACACACTGCTATATCCCCGCTAGACACGGGGAAATGTAAGTAGGGTCCAAAACATTTAATCCTATAAAATATGTAAATTCTGTAAAAATAAGAGCAATAAAGCCTTTCAGGCAGTCTTTATTCTCAAACAAATAAAAAACAAAAATAAAAACAAAAAACAGGTATGAAGGATAATGAAACTTAAATACACACAAAGGACTACATTAAACCAAGAATCCTAAATGATTATGGGAAATCACTGTCTAATCATCCGCCACCTCTCCCCCACGTAGGAACTGCAGCCCATTTTCATTTGAGATCATGAGTTCCTCAGAGTAGCAGGCAAACAAATATATTCTGTATGCATTATTGTGGGGTTCTTACTTTACCTACAGTTTTGTAGCACTCTTAAGATCTTGTGAGAAAATAATGCCTAATTTTCTCCAGAGGAAGAGTGAGAGGCTACGAATAACTGTAATTCCTACTTGAACCCCCCACCAGATGCAAGATGGTCCACTGGAAGGGGCACTGGCTTTGGAGTGAGTCAGAGATAAGTATGTCTTTCCACATGCTGACCATTTTGTATGATTCTCCCCTGACCCTCACTTTCTTCCTCTGTTTATGGACTGGCCCACTCATAACCCTATCATGATTAACACCCCCAACTCAGCTTAGGTGCCCCTGTTCCAGTGTTCCTATGGTTTCTCCATGCTGAAATCTCCCAGTAGATGATTTATTTTGCTATGTTCTCACCTTCTGTTTAAATGTCGTTCTCTCCCATTAGCTCATACGATTCTCCAAGGCAGAAACGACCTGTGTATTTTTCTATCCCCAGTACCTAAAATACACTTGGCAGCCTCTTAATAAATGTCTGCTTAATGCCAAGTAATTTACAGTAGATAAAGAAGTTAAGCTTCACTGACAATTAGAACCAGCCTTGATATCTGGTTAGAGAAACAGACTGGAAAGTCCAGCCTCTTGGTCTGGACCAGTCCAGCCTCAATAGTGCCATTTTAAGAAACTGTCTGCATGGAGGTCTTCAGGGCCGCTCTGCTACTCCAGCAAGCACCCTTCTACGCCACATTCTACCCCTTCAACCTCTGGTGAACTCCCGCAGGCCCAAATCTCTTGTTTCTGCTCCAGAGGACACAGCTTTAAACACAGCTGCAAAGCACAAAAGTCATATCCCCAATTCAACAGATTTCAAAAGCCCTTCACAGCATAGATTTCCAACTCTGTTTACTTTCCCAGGAACTTTACAGAATTCTAAACACACTGTTACAATTTTAAAATACTTTTAGATGACAGTAGCAACTACAGAACACCTATTTGTTTTCTGCCTCCAGCTTTTCCCAGGGGACCCAGTGGTGCCATTTTGTTGCTATGTAAATTAGCACTGTGTAATGCTCTGGATTGTTTACTTATTTCTTCAAGGCCCAGCTCAAAATACCATTCTTCACGAAGCGGGTATTTATTAAATATATGACAACTAAATATTTAGCCTTTCTCTGCACTCAGCTTGTGCCTGTGCCGGCTGCTCTCAGCTCCATGTATTTCCATGCCTGGCCACCATGCTTCTCCAGCTCCTCTCAATCAGAAGGCCTGTTTCCAGATGTCTGGAGCCCTTTCACAACCAGTTCTCTGTCTGTCAGCTTCCAGCTCCATTCCCTCCCTTGCTCTTGGAGGCTAAAGCTCTGAAAACAAGTTCCCAAGCTTGCCAGCTTGGTTTTTAGTGAAGTTCTGCCAATGGAAGAAACTGGTGTGAGACTGGGAGATGGGAGGAGGAAAGAAAACATTTCTGTGTGCTCTGGTGCACGGTAGGTAGCACAGTGTGGCTGATGAATATGGGCTCCGGTTCCTGTTGAGACAGCACAGTTCCATGGTGGCAGCAGTGACTGTTCCCAGGGCTTCAGCAACACAGAGTTCCTCTGCTTAGGCTGCCTATTTTGTTGCCCTACTCAATTACTAACAAGAACCTAGAACATAAAAGCCAATGGTCTTCATGGATGCATGCCGGCAGACACAGAGCTAACACCTAATGGTCTAACTCTGGTAGTGGAAGCTGCTTCTTGTTCGATGAAAGGGTTAAACAGCCCTGAATTTTGAGCCTAGAGCTCCATGCTCTATAGTTGCTATCTCTTAAGCAGAGGTAGAGCCAAGGATAAGGATGGAGAGGGACTTACGAGAGCTTATGTTTTCTAGAAGAACTGGGACACCTAAGAAGGGAAATGAGCTCCATGTAATGCTAAATAGCACAGTCTAATATCAGTGTGAAGTGCTTACTGCTCCCCCAAGTCTTACTAACTGTATATTCTCTATTCATCTACAAGACTCATAAGAAGAGCTATTTAAAAGGAAAAAAGAAATGCAAATGGCCCTTAAACATATGAAAAGATGTTCAATTTCTCTCATAAGAGAAATGCAGTTAAAAACTTCATGGAGATACAATTTTTCACCTATCAAACTGGCAAAAAAACCGAGGTTTGACAATATGTGCCACATACATTGCCAATGAGAATTTTAAAATGGTACAATCCTTATGGAGGTGAATTTGGAAATATCTAGCAAAATTATCCATGCATTTAACCTTTCATCATGTAATCTTCTTCTCAGGATCACAAAAATATATTAGCAAAAATAGAAAAAGACTTATGCACAAGGCAAAAGCACAATTTCTAGTAACAGAAGACTGAAAACAACCTAAATGGTTCATCAATATATAACTGGTTGAATAAACTACAGTGTATATACACTAATGAATACCATGCAGCTATAAAAAGGAATCAATAATATCTTCCTATATAACTAGTGCTAGGGTAAGTGTTAAATACAAAAAAGCAAGGTGAAGAAAGTATCTATAGCATATAGTATGCTACCAATATTGGGAGGATAAAAAATATAAACTATATTATTTCCCATTTTTAAAAACAGGACAACCCAAAAAACTAAAGGGAGAAAGAGATTACCTACAGGAGTAGAGGAGACAGGAATATAAGCTTAATTTCTCTAAATATAGCTTGTTTGTAAATTTGATTTAGAGAACATGTTTATCTCTATATATAAAAGGCTAATATGCAAAGTGTCCCTTCGGGAGTTCAACTGGGAGACCTGGAGTTCAATTGCTTGCTATGACATGTGCTGACCACCAGGGGCTGGTGCAGAATGAAGGAAGGTCCCGGCAGGCAGCAGGAGGCCCCGATTGGCCCTGATCGCCGACCAAGCCTAGGGACGCTACCCATACACAAATTTTGTGCACCAGGCCTCTAGTATTTCACATAGTTATAAGACAAAAAGTATTTTGAATGCAATCACTAAATAAGTGAAATGAAACAAATGAATCAAACTGTATACTGAAATAGTGTCATGATCGATCACACAGAGAATTATTTTAAGTGACTTCAAAACAGTAATTTTACTATACATCTCTAGTTAGATATACCCTAAAGGCCCAAAAAGTACTTGTAACTGCAAACATCTTAAACTAATTTCAGTAATCGTATGGTCCATGGTAGTATCAGTACTGTAATTCTGAGACTATTTGGTATGTACTGGGGACAAAGAAAATGAATTATTATGCTGTATCACTGATAACCAAGATTTTCAGTATGAAAAAAAGGATATGAAAGGTCAAAGGTGAAACAGTAACCATGTGTACTGAAGTTTAATTAGAAGTGTTAGCATGCACTCATGATATATTTTACATGTTAAGTAAATATATATGCACATATTTCTGAGTTCTGTCCATGGAAAAGGCCTAGAAATAAAGAACAACCCAATTGCAAGTACTTTGACTAAGGTTTCTAAATGTCATTTCCTACTTAAAGGAACCAGGGTTTCTTACAGAAAAGGCTGATTCCAGATCAGGGGCAGGAGACATACAAGGTGAACCTGGTACGTTCTTGCCTGCCAGAAATCAAGGAACTACTAAGGACTACTGAGGTTGTGTCAGAAAGACTGAAGAGCCAATCTGAAGAGGCTAAAAGATGAGGACAATTTGAATACCAATAATGAGTACAAGTGATCAAAAAATATTCAATTTGTTTAATCCCATAAACTCAAAATAATATGCACTCCCCTTCCAAAAGGAAAACCTCACAAAAAACCTCATTGATCAACTCTGGAGGATGCTAGGTAACCACCTCTTCACTTTGAGAACTGGTAAATAAAAGGAAGCATGTAATAGTTATCCTTTTCTTCCTGGGCAAATTGCATCTCAGAATTATCAAAAGAGTATTGAGAACATTTCTCTCTTCCTAGCTACTAAATGAAGGAATGACAGAATTAGCTGTAACTATTTTGCAGTTTTAAATAGTTGTGAATGAATATCCAAAAGAAACAACCAATGATTTTCTGTGTTTCTTGATAGACACATATACTACCACCTATAGGATATTCTTATAAAAATACAAAATAAAAATAAAACTTGAATCAGATTAAGCCTCTACCAAGTTACAAGAAACACGAGAGAGGAACATGTTGAATACTACCATGGGGATTTAATCACCAAAATGCAGGCTGTTATAAACTCTACAAGATAAAAACCTAGTTTCTTCAACAAATAAACAGGGGGGTGGGGGGGAGAGAGAGAGAGAGAGAGAGAGAGAGAGAGAGAGAGAGAGAGAGAGAGAGAGAGACTTGTAACAGCTATTTACTGAGTATGGATTTCATTGAATTCTGATTTAAACAGCCTGTAAAAACACACAGATTCACTCCAGAGTTTCACCTAACTAGGGACATTTGAACACTGAATATTAAATACTCATAAAGAATTAATGTTCAATTTGGGGATATATAATACTAGAGGCCCGGTGCATGAATTAGTGCATGGGTGGGGCCCCGCCGGCCAGGGGGATGGGATGCAGGAGGTTGGCTGGCCAGCCCCACCCCCATCGGGTGGGGGACCGATCGGGGTGGGGCCAGATGGGGGGAGGAGCCGAGGGTGGTTAGCCAGCTGGTCCCGCCCCCTGGTTAAAGTCCCGGTTGAGGGGACAACTTGCATATTAGCCTTTTATTGTATAGGATTATAATTATGGCTACAAAAAGGAGTCCTTACTTTTAGAGACACATTTTGAAATATTTATGGGTAAGATGAAAAAATGTCTGGGGATTGCCTTAAAAATTATCTGATGGGGAGGAAGTAGGCAGTGTATAAACTAAGTTGTCTGTGAGTTGATAGTTCTTTAAGCTGGGCGGTGAGTACTGGTCTACCTGAATAACTAATAGGGTATTCAAGAAGTGAATTTAAATATGAGACTAAATGCAAAGAAATTTTGGCAATGATTATGAAAAAGTGGAAGGACTTGGCACAGAAAGTATAGTGCCAAGGCAAAACAGACACATTCTTTGGGAGGCTGAATGCTTAGGAAATAGCAGTCATATCTATTCTAATATTCCTTCCACGCCTCACTAGTAAGACAGGTTCACGCTCCTATATACTACTAGAAGCCCATTACAGTGCACTGGTGAGGTCTCTCGGCCTGGCCTGCAGGAATTGGGCTGAAACCAGCTCTCCGACATCCCCTGAGGGGTCCCGGATTGCGAGAGGGCAGTTCTTGGGTGATGTAGCCCGGAATCAAGCTCCCTCCT
Source organism: Myotis daubentonii (assembly GCF_963259705.1). Lineage (NCBI taxonomy): Eukaryota > Metazoa > Chordata > Mammalia > Chiroptera > Vespertilionidae > Myotis > Myotis daubentonii. Next base: position 90,439,225 of record NC_081845.1, on the reverse strand, counting down.
CTCTGGTTCTGGGTGCACGTCTGCCCCCTGGTGGTCAGTGCACGTCATAGCTACCGGTCAGAATGTCGAACGGTTGGCCGGTTGCTTAGGCTTTTATATATATAGACTAGAGGCCTGGTGCATGACATCTCCTGCCACTGCTGTTGCACTCGCCAGCCACGAGCCTGGCTTGGAGCTGAGCAGTGCTCCCCCTGTGGGAGCACACTGACCACCAGAGGCCTGCTCCTGCATTGAGCATCTGCCCCCTGGTGGTCAGGGCGCATCATAGCGACCCATCGTTCCGCCGTTCGGTCAATTTGCATATTAGCCTTTTATTGTATAGGAGGATAATCCTAATGAAAAGGAGACAGTCATCACAGGCTGACTCCTAGGCAAGAATACCTCCCAGCATGGTCCAGAAGCAGCCACCACATGAAGGAGAGGATGAGGTGGGGGCATGCTGTGAGGGGGTCTGACACTCAGATCTGGTCAGTGTGGTTAAAGCTCCCATGGATACATGAGCCCACACAGCTCCCAAGCTTCCCCATGAATCTGTACAAGTGTGGCAGCGTGCAGAATGACATGCTGTCAACAAAAATGGGACAGAAACCCTTTGGTAGGAGAAAACTAAAATCTTATGGAGCTAATGTTTATTTTTATTTATGTTTTTCCTGGAATCATCATACATGTTAAGTAATAACATTAAAGTTTGATTTAAAAAAATACAAACATTTTAAAAGTAATTTTAAGGCGTATAAGGAGAGTACTACTCTAATTAGAGTAGCCTATTCTATAAAACAACGACCATGAGCTGTGAAAGAAGTTCTGAATCTTGAAACATCAAAGTAGGGTTTGATACCCTATTCATGAAGACATTATTTTAGTTTTGCTCTTTTTCCCTCATGAGAACCTGGAGTTTGTATCAGTGGTTCTCGAGGTTGGAGTGCACATTTCACAGGATATGGGAAGGAATAAGCGGTTGTCAGCTATAATTTAAAAGTAACTCTGGGTGGTTCTGACATTCACTTTGTCCCCTTTACAGGGCCACTCCTTTCTCCCAGCCCCCAGTAGAGTGGCTGATGAAACCTGTTGCTGCCGAAATTTACCTGAAGTTATCACATGGAAGGCTGGCAATTACTATTTCAAACACCCCTTTCAACTAAGCAGAGCTACATGTCAGACAGGTACACCCTCAGGACTCACACACCTCCCTGTCTGCACGGGGCAGCTGTGAGCTATGAAGATAGCAGGAGGAGGCCCAGAGGGGATGCCATTGCAGGCCACCTGCCCATATGTGCACCACACCCCTGCCCACCTGCACCACTGCTCCATCTGGCTGAGGGGGGGATGACAGGCAGATGACTGCAGTGTTCTCTGCAGTCAGACTTGTGAGCACCACAGAAAGGGCTCGACGAAAAGTGTTTGACCAGACACCAAAAACACTTCTTGCATCTCTGTAGTCTTCTCTCACCCCTGACACACCTGAGACTATCATGGCTTCAGACTATGCTGACGACTTCAGTGTAGACAAAACACAGACCAAGAACAGCAACCCTTACTACAAGTAATCCTGAGTTTAATTCCTGTAACAGCCTCTCATGCCAGATCAGCCCGCTTCTTCGATAATTACAGTGTCCACAAACCTGTTCTTTTTCCAATAAAAATGGGGTCCTTTTTAAAGTAGGTGGCACCTTCTATGCAGCACATTCAAAACTGCAGTGCACTGGGTGGAAATGAGGAGACAAATGCTACACATCTTAAGACTATGAAGGTGGTCTTGTTTCTAAGATTCTTCCCAGGGAGGACTGCCATAACCACACACAGTGAGGTCTGAAGTCCATGAAAGAACCTGGAGAGGACCTGAACCCTCCCTATAGCCCCATCACCAATATTCCACACAGCCCACAAAATTAAAAACCTTGATAACATTAGGTAAGGCTTCAGCACTGTTAGTTTTCAAATTTCTTAAAAGTTACAAAAATTATTAATATTTATATTAAAAATCATATCCATAACAAATTTAAAACCAAATTATTTATTTTAGTTGAGTTCTAAAAGTTTTCTATGTGTTGGGATAATTTCTACTCCTACTGTTTTATTAATGCTACTCTCCTATATTTCCATGATAAAGGATTACATTTAGGGCACAGCAGGTGTTAGGAAAATGTAGATGGATGACCAAAGAACTAGAAAGCATTTGCAGGTTACACTTGTCTTTCCCATCCAGTCACTGACATGATTTTAGGATCTCTGTCACTATGCTGTGTCCCAGCATGGACAGGACTTGAGAAGGGGGGGAGAAGTGAGTCCTTTGTGAAGGCAAAAACTTCTACTTTGCAGGGACATCTCATCCCCCTCTTGAACCCCCAGCATGCATGTTCCATGAGGCTACGGTAAAGGCACAGATTTAAGAATCTAATTAGTCAAACCATGATCCTGGTGAGAGCTGAGTAAAAACCTGTAGGCCTGGGAAAAAGGAACAAAAAGGAAAAGCTACTCGTGACATCTAGAATGCCAAGACCTGGTGGGACTGTACACAATGCCAGACCATACAGTACCTAAAACAAATACAACACACAACAGAAAGCAACCAAACAAATAACCAAAGTTTAAAATATAACTTTTGGAAAGATCAATCAGGAAATACTTCCCACAAGGTAACCTGTCTTTCACAATGACAATTCAGTTACTCTGGTCTTATTCAAATCCATAACAAATTTAAAACCACTTTCTTAAGGTGAACTTGGCTAAACAGGGCAAATATGGACTGAAAAGAACATACATTCATACCGAATCAAAGCCAAAAATACGTGCATAGCCTTGGAAAGTATGAGCACTAGATCACTGTTATACAGACCTCCTCCTTGATCTTACTACCATTAAGTACAGAAAAGCCTTCGGTATGAAAGGCTTTGCCTGGCTGTCATAAGCATTCCCCACATAGCAAATCTGAACGAATCACTAGAACATTTTCAATTCTTAACTACTAGAAAAATACTGATATTCTTTTAAGTTTACTAGTATTATTTTGACTTCTTCTAAAAATATAACCCCTCCCCTGTGTCACTCAGCCTTAAGGCATTCAAACCAACCAAATTTCTTAGTCAAAGCTGATTAAGAGATGAGGCAAGGGAATAAAAGAAATACTTGAAAATAAAATATCTAAGCAGATGTACAAAATGTAGCTGTAATACTTACCTATCAGGCCCTTCTCGAGAGTGAAGGTTTGGTTTGTAAACATGCATTCAAAAGCCACAATGTGAAAAATCTTGTTCACTGTGTTGTGAGTCCCAACTATTCGAATATATCTGGGGGTGAAAAGAAAAGAAAGTTTGTTGAAGAAAATGAGCTTCCGTCACAACCAATCCAAAAATAACAGAGTAAGACATATTACATAAACATACAGTGTACCAGGGCCTGGACTAAAGGAGATTTTGAACTTGACTTCAGACCCTGTACCTGCTCCTTAGGGCAGGCTCCAACTGAGCCTTAGAAGAATTACAACAAAATTAGGAAGATAGCACTTTCCAGAGAATTAAGCAGGACTTAAGATTTGATTTAACTAGAAAATCAAATCATGTACTATTCAGCTCAAATCCTGAACGTCAGTACAACTATACATCCATGAGACATTTACGCTGGAGAATAACAAACTGCTTCTATCTCTGTCTGTGGTTAGGAATGTGCCCGTACACAGGTGCACAAACACATAGAAAATCAAACACTTTCAAATTCAATGAAAGTTTTCATCCATTGGAGACAAATACATGAAATCAATATTGTTTTCTTGCTTAAAAGAAATATCCACAGAACCACTGGAAAACACTCACAGTTTCTTGTATTTTAGTACAGCTCCCAAATCGTTGTTGGGAAGTTACCCCCCCCCCCAACCCCCGCCTTTACTGCTGGGAAGCCTTCTCCTGACCAGAGGAAGTGATCCGCAGAGGTGACCCAGCCTGCTCTGCACCTCCCTCTGGCCCACAGGGATCTGGCATCTGCACACAGTGCAGAGTTTCACAGGGCAGGTCTTGAGCATCTTGGCCTGTTCCCCCTCTGTAGCTCCCTGGAGGCTTCACCTCCAACAAACAAGCATTAACCTTGGAGTGACTTGCTCCTTTCAATCTCCAAAGGGACCTGACAGTTCACAGGTTAATGAACAGACACTCTCATTCTTCTGAGTGCCACAGGGGGAATGTACCACATTCTTACTGGAATTCAAAGGAAGAACCAGGAAAAATAACTAGATTAACTGATGACACTCTCCCAAATTATGAACTATCCACTCTGTAGGACAGGGCATATTAAACGCACAGATTTCAATTAGGAGATGACAGACCAGGGCAGGGTTCAGCAAGATCCTCTCTCCACTGTGTAAAGCAACCTTCAACTTAGATGATACAATTTTACTTCTGAGTTAATCGCTGTTCACTAATTCGGTAATTTCCTTATATTGCTCATCACTCCAAGTTAACTGTGTAACATAAATGCCAATTTTAAAAATTCTCATTAAGGAGACTAGATTTGGGGGTTTTACATCATGGGCTATTTTCCCTCCTGTTTCTTCAAGCCTGAATCTCACAGCGTTCCCTGTGCACCTCATTTAGCCATCTGTTACTTGACACGAGCTGGTCACTCATCTTCATAACCAATAGAAATGCCATCTCCTGAACTGGGCTGTTCAGTATGCCCACAGCCATTGCGGGAGACACTGTGCTTCCCGTGTGGAGCGCCAGGGCAACTGGTCCGTCACCAGAGCCCTCTGGTGAAGCAAAAAGCTGGTCCTGATCTATTTTCTTTGGCCCTCAAGGCAGACAGAAGGTGCTAAATTCCCTGGGTTTGGGTGCGTTCCTTTAAAAGAGATTCTAGATGGTGTGGATAGAACAGATTGCATTGTTCTTTACTATTAGCAGTGATACTGGGCTTTCTGGAAGAGAAGGGGTGTGTTAAGGCTGGCACCTGGGCCTGAATCTAATTTTGTCCATTTCCTTAAAGCCACAGAAACACAACCAGCATAGCATTTTCAGCTGCTCGTGGTCGTGACAGTCTGAGTGCTGCTATCTGCAGCGTGGAGGGGGATGGAGGGGATGTGGTTTGGTGCAATTTGATCAGACCACTCTCTTGCTCCCTAGGTCGAGCCTCCACCAGAGGAGAGACAGCTCTCCTAATACTGCGCAAGGCAGAGGAGCCTGACAGCAACGAACAGGGCCTTTCCCCTTGGCAGTTCTCAAGGTTAACAGTCCCACTGACAAGGGGATGCGGTAGTGATCCCCCTCCCTCTCCCTCTTTTTAAAACATGATATGGAAACAAGTTCTCCAAGTTTAGGTAATAGTCATTTCCCAAAATTTACCCTGGTGCAAATGTCAGGAATTGGAGAAAATATGCAACCTTCCTTTCCCTCGTTCCCTAATTATAAGAAACTGAAAATAAAAAATTGTACTGGAATAAATTTCACAGCCTTAATGAAAGTGTTTGTGATAACAAACAAGATAATACTTATGGCTGGAAAAGCACGAGAGATGCCTCCAGATAAAAAGTTCTATATAAATGAAGATAATGTTATCTCTGCTGCACAATCCTGAGGTCAAATTAGCAATTCACCACTGTATACTTCCTGATTAGCCTGTTCTATGTAATGCTCATAACAAGTTTAATTATTCTAGTTCTACAATACTTTGTAAGTTTCCAAAAAATTATAGCATAATTTACAAAAACGGCATAAAGTCCCTATTCAAATACACATTTTAAAAAATGGTAACAAAGTCAAGAAACCATGCTCCTTTTCTCCAGCAAGGAGCTGCTGGCATAGGACTCTGTCCTTCACTGAAGAAGATCTCAACTAGAACTAGCAAATAAGCTTCAACTCATCCCCCAACTTCGCAACCGGCAAGGTGGCCTGCAGCTCTACATTGCAAACTTCGAGGTCCTGTGCAGCTCAAGTGGAGGGGGCTCCTGATCCATGAGCAGTGTCTCCAGGGGGAGGGAGGTGGCACAGATTTTCTTAATGGGACTCACAATGGAGCCTCCCGAGGCAGAAGGGAAGTTATTACCTGAGATATTGAAAAGCCAAGGGATGGGGATGGGAAAGAGTCCTCTCTCACTTTTTTATTTTTCTTGAAAAACAAAGCAAAACTTGCTCTGGTTCATAACACTTAAACCAGAGAAGTAACTACCATATTTTTTTCTGTCACAAATTTTTGAATAAGAGGCAAAGTTAAAGATTAATTTTTTTCCTTTCAACACCATCTCTCCAATGCACAGTCAGACTCTGATTTAACCTCGTAATCGGGGCAGTGACAGCTCGTGACTTCATCTGTGTTCAGAGAGAGCGCTGCTGAAAAATCTAACAGCTGCCCTTTGTTCTCGCCAGGTCCTCAACAGATCAGACAGTTGAAGATAATTAAACCTGCAACAGTGCTCAGGAAGGCAGATATGCAACAGATTGGCCATTTCTTGTGAGGATGAATGCTGTCCACATGATCCCTGGTGTAACAGTCTGTTTCCAAAATTCTCCTCCCTTCCCTATGTTAGTTGTCTTCTAGTTACTGACAAAGACTGGGTCCTGAACATAGTTCAGAAAAGTGTGTTTCAATGCAGAAGTTTCTAGGAGCTGTAAGAGTGTGGGTGAAAGCAGGTTCTGTCTTTTTTAATCAAAGGAAATCTAACACCTCCAAGGTTGCCACTCTAAAGTTGAAAGGCACTATGGAGTTTTGAAGAATGTGCTTTAGAGTCTAACAGAGCCAGGTTTGTGGCCCAGCCCCATCATTTAATTCGCTGTGTCACTTTGGGGGAAATGCTTTAAACCTTTTTAAGCTTTCGTTTCCCTATAAAGTGAGGTCGGTAACAGAGACCTTATAGGATATTTAAATGAGGTAAGCATGTAACATGTCTAATTCAGGGCTTGCAGAGTAAGATATCTTTAAATAGAAATTTAAAGAGTAGATCATTGGGTACAGAAGGTCTTTGTTTGAACTTTGAGAAAACTGGTTGTCTGGGCAAGAATTCTTAACTGTGGCTGCTAAAATGGTGCATCTGTAAGGAGGCAGGCCCAGGGGCAGACTTCAAGAACACAGGCAGGGTCTTGTCCTTGCTCTAGGGCCGTGGCCGGCAAACTGCAGCTCACGAGCCACATGCTGCTCTTTGGCCCCTTGAGTGTGGCTCTTCCACAAAATACCACAAAATACCATATGCGGGTGCGCACATACAGTGCGATTGAAACTTCGTGGCCCACGCGCAGAAGTCGGTATTTTGTGGAAGAGCCACACTCAAGAGACTAAAGAGCCGCATGTGGCTCGCGAGCCACAGTTTGCCAAGCTGCAGTTTGCTGACCACTGCTCTAGGGCATAACAGCGAAGGCACTGAGGGCCACAGTAAGAAGATGACCTGACTCTACTGTATTTACCACTTCAAGGCCCTAATCCTTAGAAAAGCCTATTTACAATACCCTTGACCTGACTCAGCTATGCATGAGGAGGCAAGGCAAGAATCCTCTGCCCATATTTGGTCCAGCAACCCACACCCACAGAAGAGTTTCCTGTTTGTGGGAACCCTAGAAGTTTAACCCCTAGAGTGCCGGGGAGCACGATCGCGCTCCTCCTGCAGTGTCACTATTAGAAGCTAGTAGTTCACTCTTTATTGACAGCTGGCACCTAAGTGCAGAAAACAAATGTAGTAAAGGTTTCCTTAAGTTTTTGAATATGTAACTTCATTTACTTGCGATTAATAATTTTTTTCTTAAACTGCTGTAAAATCAGCAAAAATGCCTTGGCAATTTTAGCATAGTTCCTAGGATATTGGTTGGCACTCAAAGGGTTAAGGAAAACAGGATTTCCTAACAGTGGGCATCATAATACTGTGGCCTACAGGCATTTGCTTTGGAGGTTTTACTGTATTCCCTGCTTGCTCTGGGAAGGTACAAATTCCTATTCTTAGCCTATCTTTCCATCATTTCTTATCAGGATGCTACCAGGTTTAATTTCTAAGTCACAAACATTACAACTTTAACATCCTAAAGAAAACAGAAACAAACAGCAACTTGTACATTCCTACTTTAAACCCTTGATATTTATTCTCTCGTCTTTGATTCTGGTGGAGCACAAGCCTATGTGTAGCAGTTTCTACAACAAGATCAAATTGAATTCCGTAAGAAATATTTAAATGAGCTCTCATGGGATCAACTAAAGCCAAAATCCATCAGAATTCTATTCTTTGGTAAACAAAGTTTTATTCTCAAAGTGAACTTCATATTCTTGGGTTAAACAAAGACTCTTGAGAAAACTAGAGTTAGCCTAAGACTCGTGCATGAGAAGGGATGCCTAACATTTTGGCTCTCTCTCTGAGGTGGCCACAGAGAACTCTAGGAAGAAAAACTGTTCTTAGCTGTGGCCAGATGCAGTGACGCAACAAAAACTTTAGCTATAGCATTTACTAGGGAGTTGGGGCCATGTGGGATTTGGATTCATCATTTCTAAAATTTCCATTGGACTTTTCTTCTCAAGGACATACTAAGAATGTACATAAATAATTCTCTAACCCAAAAGCAGGTAATATCTGTGGATTTCCCCAGTATGAAATTTTCTTCTAGTTCTGGGTACAATGTTAGTGCTCTTATAATCAAACCACACTGGAGGGGAAGTGAATTCAGGTCTTGTTGCTAAGGCAGCGAGTGGAAAACAGTTTACTGCCAGAATGACAAAAAGCTTCTAGAAAAAGCATGTTGCAACAGAAAAGATTTGTTACTCTTAGAGAGCCTTCCCTCTGGCTGATCTGTGGAGCTATAGATTCTCCTCTACTGACTTCAGCAAAGGCCCCAGCAGCGCTTGCTTATTTGGGAGAGGAAGAATTATTGAAAGGCTAACACTGCGGCCCGGCCCGAGTGAGCCTAAGCAGAGGCTACTGTCTCAGGGAGCAGTCCTGACCGTGGGACCGCTAGCCCTGCAGAGGGAGCGATCACCTTCCACCACCTCTGCTATTCAACCTGAAGGGCAAATCAAATGAGAAGTCATCTTGTGTTTCAGAGAAAACTGATGCTATGCAGAATCAAGTATGCAGAGGGGTAAGATGGGCAAATAATTACTAACACATCAGAACCCAGTGTTTCCATAATAGATAGTCATTTCAACTTTAGAGATAAATATTTAAGTGCTGTTTTTTATTTGGAGGAAATAAATGAATTTTTAACAGTAGTAGGCTTTTTTCCCACCTCCAAGTACATAGAACCTAAAACCTGCCATAAAAATATGCCTTAAACTTATGAAATTATATTTGGAGTTAATATCACAAAAGGATGTAATTATAATATTTACATAAATCATATGAAAATGATATAATATGTAAAATTTATGTAATTCATTCAAATTCTCTGCTTATATATTTAACCTGTAGGTATATTGGGTAAGTCTGCTTTTAATCAAGATTTAATAAACACCTATAAGGTATAAGAAATTGTGTTAATCACTGTGAGGAATGGACCCAAAAGATAGAGGACATAAACCTACATTTAGAGAAGTTTACAATGCAGTTTAGAAGGAAAGACTAAAATACCTTGCTATAGTGATGAGAAAGACAAAAGAGCTCTTACCTATTCACACATGGAGTCTAACCTTAAAACACCTCATTTAGCAACATGAACTTTAAAAGCCCTCCCTGTGTGGAGGGACCTAGAGATGATTATGCTAAGTGAAATAAGCCAGTCAGAGAAAGACAAATATTACATGATCTTATCTATATGTGGAATCTAATGATCGCAATAAACTGATGAATAAAATTGAACCAGAGGCATGGGAATATGGAACAGACTGATGAATCTAAGACAGAAAGGGGGCGGGAAGGAGGGTGTGAGGAAAGATTAGCCAAAGAACTTATATGCATACTTGCATTGCCCATGAACACAGACATAGGGTGGTGAAGGCCTGGGGTAGAGTGGGAACTGGGTGTTGGGAGGCAAGGGAGAAATAAAGGGTGGAGGGCGCATCTGTATACTTTCAACAATAAAGATGTTAAAAAATATAAAAAAGCCCTCCCTATAAACTATTCTTGCTTCAAAGACCAAACCAAAACAAACGTGGCTAAAAGAGAAATACCGTCCCCCACACACAAATGATCACCGACTCAGCCAGCAAATATTAAATGTTAACTGAGCACTTACTATGTGCCAGCTACTGTTGCTGGATGTTAGGATATGGGATTGAATAATACAGAGAAAATCTCTTCCCTATGATATTTACCTTTCAGGTCAAGAAATGACAACAAATTGAAAAGCAAATAACTACCCAGTGGATGGTAGGCGATCTGTTTAGCACAGAACTTTATAGACCATCTTGCTAAATTGGAAAGATAAGCAGTTATGAAACTTCTCTCTGCAGGAATAAAAGAGGGTCAAATGGGAGTGCACATCTAGCTGCCTGAGAACGTGGACACAGTGTAAATGAGTCTGAGGTGTAGACACAGTGCACCTATTAGAGATATTTAACAGGATATAGGCAAAAAGCTAATTAAGTAGGCTTCTTAGGATCTGGGAAGAGGAACTCATTTGAATTTCATGGAAAGAAATATTTATTTAATGGTTTAGTTTTCTTTTTATCTTTGCTTTTTCTCAGATTGTAATTTTCAAGGGATTATAGAGAGACAAAATGGTAAGTGGAAGATATAAAATAAAAAATGAATAGTAGAGAGAGGGATGGAGAGAAGGACAGAAAAAGAGGTGCGATAAAGGTAGGGGTGGAGGGGAGAGAGGGAGAGAGGGAGAGGGAGAGGGAGAGGGAGAGGGAGAGGGAGAGGGAGAGGGAGAGGGAGAGAGAGAGAGAGAGAGAGAGAGAGGGCGCGCGTGCGCATGGATATGAATAACCCAATCCCTTCCCTATCTCTGTTATGTGCTAATGTGAACAAATCGCCATGTGGGAATACTGTTAACCAATTTTATTACTCAATAAAACATTTTAACTCAACACAAAGTATATTTTAAGAAATAGAACTAAATTACCAAAAGTTCAACATTTGCATTTTTTCATTAACTTTTCCCCTAGCCTTAGATGCTAGGGGAGGGAGAAAAAATTTCACTAGTTTTATCTCTAAAATGGCTGCATTATCTATTTCAGTATATTCAATAAGCTGTGCATTTCCACAAATGTAGACAAATAAGCCTAATGGAATTGTGCACTAGAGAAAAAGCAGAAGAAAATTAAATTAGTTAGTTTTCCTTTGAATCTGTAAGAACTCATTTGTTGAATATGACCTATAACAAGCCTGCCTTAGGAACATGATGGGTAAGGAAAGTTTCTCTCTTTCTTTTTTTTTTTAACCTAATATTAGGGTAGATATATGGTATTTATTTATTGTAACAAAAATTTAAGAACTTGGAGTAAAAGATTAAACAGAGAAGAAAGGCAAACAGAAGGAGAAAAAATTTGCCTCTTTTCAAAGAAAAATCTAAGAATCCAAGAATGCAAACATTTGACACACTGAGAAATAAGAGAGGAATTGCCCAAGACAGTCAGAATAATAGAAGTGAAAACTGAGCACCAAAGTCAAGAGAGTAATAGAGAAGAGGGAGTAAGGAAATCACAAATCTTCATTCCAGATCCCGGAGAAACTAGCACTGGAATTAAAATAAACACTATCATCTTCTGAACACATCCCACGTGCTGGCCTTGGCATGCATTCTTTCCTTTCATGGCAACCCATTACCCACACACCCATACAATCAGGCTGCCGACTGATCTCAAAGCTCCAGAGAACAACCATCCCTGAAAGCTTCTGTATTCTTAACACATTATGTTGTGCAGGCAACAATAGCTCCTCAGAGAAATAACTAAAATATATTTGGGGAAAACAAGCCCAACCCATAAAAGCCCCACACTTGCCATCTACTATCCCCAAACTGCTTCAATGCCCACAAAGAAATTCAGAGACCCTTCTTTGCCTTTGGGAAATTCTGGACCTTCACCTACAGAATGGATCAAAAAAAAAAAAATCTAGAGATTTACTTAGCACATAATTCAAGCATCAGTATAACTATGTACAAAGCAACCAACCAGAGGCAGAGTTGTCAAAGTAAATAGAAATAGTACTACAGAAACTTGAGAGAAGTATTTTTGTCTTGGGTGCCAAGCTGGATAAGCATATGTACTATCTCAGGGACTGTGAAAGCTGGGAGCCCATGGCTAATCTCACTGGAGAAGTCTGTCCTCCAGGCTCCAATAGCATGAAGGATTACTAATTTCAGCATTAGTGCTATAAGAGATTTTGCTGCTAAAATCTGTTAATGTGTTAGAACTTTAACACAAGAAAAACAGAAAAGAAAACACAAGATGCTCCAAGTGGCACTATTAGGTCGTCTGCAGAGTCTGCAGCTTATATAAGAACTGAGCAGACATGGGACAGTTTCAAACCTCACAGTCTGCCCAAGACACCTCCCATATTCACACCTTCTGTGTTAGGAGTCCTATGCACTGTTGAAGTTTAATTTTGAAGCCTCTCCCGATCCATATTTTTGGATTAGCAAGCAGGTTGGGAGATACAGTAGTTGGCAAGAATTTTTTTCCCTTCCCAAAGCTTCTTGAGAGTTCAACCATTCATGACCTAGACTTTACTGGTACAGCATTAGTGCTAAGCCAGTGATCAGAAAGGAAATATCAAGCCTTACACTTGTTTCAGAAATTCAAGGAAAGAAAAACATATGAAATGCACATAAAGTAAACTGTGGATTTTGTAAGAGAGGATTTATTTTTTAATAAACAAGAAGATTGTATGATATTGCTAATAGTCACTGCTACTGCTGTGGTGTTTGGACTCCTCATTAAAATAAAACAGACTGTGGAACCTCAGAGGGAAGAGAGGGGAGGAGATAAACCAAAAACCTTGTATGCATATATGCATAACCAATGAATACAGACACGGTGAAGGCCTGGGGCAGGGAGCGGGCCACAGGCTAGAAACAGTCAAGGGGGGGGGGGGGAGGAGCATTTGTAATATTTTCAACAATAAAGATTTAAAAAAGAAAAAATAACTGGCTTGAGGAAACTCCATACTGTTTTCCATAATGGCTGCATAAGTCTGCATTCCCAACAGCAGTTCACAAGGGTTCCTTTTGCTCCACTTCCTCAATGGCACTTGTCATTTGTTGATTTACTGATAATAACAATTCTGACAGGTGTGAGGTGATACCTCACTGCTATTTTAGTTTGCATCTCTCTGATGATCAGTGACTTTGAGCATTTTTTCATGTCTCTTGGCCATCTGTATGTCCACTTTGGAGAAGTGTCTACTTAGATCCTTTACCCTATATACACCCCTATGTTCATAGCAGCACAATTTACAATGGCTAAGATCTGAAAACAACCCAACTGCCCATTAGTAGATGAGTGGATAGAAAAGCTGTGGTACATTTATACTGGAATTCTACATAGCTGTAAAAAAGATGGATCTCTTACCCTTTGAGACAGCATGGAGGGACCTGGATAGTATTATGCTAAGTGAAATAAGTCAGTCAGAGAAAGAAGAGTATCATATGATCTCACTCATATGTGGAGTCTAAAGAACAAAAGAAACTGATACACAAAATAGATCCAGAGACATGGAAGCATAGGACTGTTGAATCTCAGAGGGAAGGTAGGGATGGGTGGGTGAGTGGGAAGAGATTAACCAAAGAACTTGTATGCATATATGCATAACCCATGGACACAGATAATAGTGTGGTGAAGGCCTGGGGCAGGGGGCGGGTGCAGGCTAGAAGGGGTCAATGGGGGAAAAGGGGAACATCAATACTTTTTATTTCAACAATAAAAGGTAAATAAATAAAAGTGGCTTGACTATTTCTTTTTCTTCTTTTACATTTTAAAAATACAGTTTTACACATACATAGTTTAAAAAGTCAAATAGCCTATAGGGTTTATTATACAAGATACCGCCCCCCCCCCCCATCCACACTTCATTTCCTCCCCTCCCCTCAGGCAACCATTTTTACCTGTTTTATTGAGTTATTTCAGGATTTATCAAACATCTCTAATTACCATGCTTTTAATGCTACTTCTTGATTTTTCAGTTTTAGGCTTTATCTCAAGTATTTAGGTCTCCCCTTTTCACTTGCATCCCTTCCCATCCCCCCAATTAAGATTATATTATAATTGGTTGAATCACACTATTCAGTGTTGACATGATTTTATAAACATGATCATAACTAATATATGGAGTACTTTCCTTTCCTACCCAATTATTTTCCATACTAGAGTTAAAAATTATCTTGATTTTTGGTTTTTCTTAGTTTTGTATGTATTCAACACTAATTTTCCTCCTCTCTTTAAACTCTCCCTTACTTGAACTAAAGATCCTCTCAAAACATTCTTACACATCAGGTATTTCTAACAATTTCTTCTTGAAAAAGTCTTCTCAGGCCTCTTGGCCAATTTCATTCAAGTCTGATTGTCCCCTAAATCTTAAACTGTCAACCTGGATCTGCCTTCACCATCATTCTAGGGATTCCTTTCATCTCTCTCCCATTCTCTACTACCCCTATCCTGTTTCTCACGTTGTCTCCTTTCTTGGTCTACTCTCTCATTTTTTCTGGAGAGCATCTCCCAATAGCTTTTCCCAATGTAATTTGGAAGGTAAAAATTTTAAGGCTTTGTTTGTCTGAACGTATCTTTGGTCTACGTCCATATTTGATTGGTAGCTTGGCTAGGTATAGAATTTTAAGTTGTAAATAGTTTTTCTTCAGAACTTTTAAGGTCTTATTCGATTGCCTGTCAAGCTGCTAGTTTTGCCAGAAGTCATTATGATACATGACCTGGCTTCTCTCTTCTTCCCCTTCTTCCTCTTCCTCCTCTTCTTTTTTAAACAAAACATGTCCTGCTCTGGAAGCATATATGTTTTCTTAACATCCCTGGTATTCTGAAATTTCATGATGATGTGCCCTTGTGTGGGTTTATTTTCTCAGTGGGTTGGGCACTCAGAAGACCCTTGCAATCTGGAAACCCATGTCCTTCAGTTTTGGTAAATTTTCTTGAATTATTGTTATGAACTTCTTCCTCTGGATTTTTCTAATCTCTCCTTATGAAACTCTTAGTTTTGAATTGGTTCTCCTTATCTTCATCTGCACTTTTATAATTTGCCACCTTTTTGTCATTTTGTTCTACTTTCTAAGAGTTACTCCACTTTATCATCTGTGCTACCAAGTTTTTCATTTCTGCTTTAATATTTTTATATTTCCAACTATTCTTCTTGTTCTCCAAATGTTCCTTTTTATGGCATCTTCTTCTTGGTCTAAGATTGCCATATTTACTCTAATCTCTCTGAAGATAGTTATTATTATTATTTCATCTCCCCATGTAGTTTATTTTTTTCCTGTTTGTTTCTTATTCGTTTCTGTAGATGTCTGGTTGTCAAGTTTTCCAGGAAGGAACCTAGATACACCATAGGAAATTGTGAAAATATAGTTGCCTGAATGGGTCAGCTGTCAGGAAAAAAACCCACTTTCAGATTCTTTAGCTCTTGGCTGGTCAGATTGCCTAGGAAGATGTTTCTAATCCCCTGCATGGAAGATACGGGCATGACTACCAGAGTTTCAGAAGTGAAGTGGTGAAACAGGGCAGGGGTATTTGTCTGTGTGTGTATGAGGAGCGAGGTGTTACTGAGAGGTGAGGGTCTCAGCACATGACCACTTAATCTTCCTATAGTATAACCTTTCTCAACTGTGCATGGTATCTTTCCAGGTTTAGAGACCCTTGTTTTATCTTCATCAATGAATAAACTTCCAAAGTCAGACAGAGAAAGACAAATACTTTAGAAACCACTACATGTGTTTTCTAAAAAAGCATAACTCATCAAAACAGAACAGAATGGTGATTTCCAGGAGCTGGGAGGTGGGGTCAGAGAAAAGAGGAGATGTTGGTTAACAGGAACAAACTTTTGAAGACAGAGAAGAAAGTTATAAGATGAATAAGTTCTGGGAATCTGATGTACAGCATGGTGGCTTCAGTTAACAAAGCTGTATTATATACTTAAAACTTACTAAGAAAATAGACCTTAAATGTTCTCACCACACATACATAAAAAAGGTACTATGTGAGATGATAGAAGTGCTAACTAATAATCCTACTATTGTACTCAATTGACGATATAGAGATGTATCAAATCATCATGTCACACATCATCATGTTAAACTTACACATTATATGTCAATATATCTCAATAAAGCTGGTGGGAAAATAGAGTAAATTTCCAGTTTTCCATCAGAGTGGCAGAGAGGCAGTCAAAGGTCTGTGAAGTGGGGAAGAGAATCTAGAGCTCTTCTATGTTTCATAAACACAATTACCAATCCTCCTCATTTCAGTCTTTTCCTACCACCTCATGCACTGTAGCTTCTAAGGTGCCTGGCACCTCTAATTCCTAAGCCTTTGCAGACTCAGTGGCTTAGGATTCTGTTTTCTTGAGCCTGCTAAATCACTTACCACTTGTTTATCTGCTTTGCAGCTTTCTCTCTTGTGTTTTTACCTCCTCTTCCCATTTTCTTTATCCTTGTAGGTTAATACCTAAAACAAATCCCTTTACTGTCATTTTAGTGGGATTTTGTTCTGAAGGGCCTGAGACTTGTGTATTCACTCTGCCATCATTATCTGAAAGCTTCACTATTTTTCACAAGAGTATGTCCATGCCTGTGGTTATTCCTATAGGGATAAAGGTTCGATCAAGGATCTTTTCTGGACTAACTCAGGAGTCTGAGACCTTAGGTCTTCCAATCTGCTATGGCCACAGTGTATAACCTCTAAAATTGTCTGCTCCTGAGGACAATGACACAGGAGATAATAACAATTCCTCCTCATTTCCTTCACTGCCTTCAGCCTGAGGGCTACAACTCTTTATTCCTTCCTGCCTTGAAATAACATTTTCATCGTGTTGCTGCTCCTTCATTCTCTTCCTTGTCCCATCCCTTCTACCAGGTCTTCAGTTGTCTCAGATTATTTAGTTATTTAATCTTCTGAACTGGTTTTTCACTAAATGTCCAAACAAGGTTATGTTCAGACAGTAAACCATTCATAAATTACCACCATTCTGCAGAAAGATTCAAATCATGGAGTGATTTTGTTAGCCATAGTCTCCCTCTCTCTAAAAGAAAGGGATGTCTCTCTGTATGTGTGTGTGATAATTCCCACCGAGTAGAAATGAAATAATTCAGCTCATCCTCACACTGAAACAGCTGCAGACACAGAACTGGTTACTCTGTTTACCTTGATCACTGTAGAAAAACACCATCTCCTCCCCTTCCCACTCTCTCCAGAACAATCACTGTAGCTCCACATGCAGATGCGGTGATTTAGACTCTGGAGAGAGACAGGCTTGTCTGGTGTTCTTCCTGCACATTTGCACGGCACCCTTCCTTTGCTGCTGTTGGCAGGACCCAGTTGGTTCAGATAACAGCTGTTGCAGGAGACCTAACAGATTCAGCTGGGAGTCGCCTGGAGGCCTCTTAATGCCTTAGCTCAGCCAGCTGTCTCTAAGCAGAGCATAGGAAGCAAGTGCCAAAGTAGGAGAAAGTACATACTGTACATTCTCTGCAATCCTTGGAGCTACTGTAGCAGCAGTAAAGGACGAAGGGAGGATGAGCGTCGAAATACTTCATAGATATGGGGAGCAGGGCGCCCCAGGGTTCTAAATCAGACAAGTGGAGAGCAAGATGCAGGTGGAATGGGAGAAAACTTTCAACAAGGGTCCATTCAATTTCACTGCTTATTCAGGGAGAAAAAGGAAACTCTCAAGTTGTTTGTTTTCTTCCAGTGAGTCAGACAGGATCTGAAGACAATAGGAAATGATTTCCAACTGATTGTGAACTTTTTGCTAAGCTAAGGAAAGTTATGCACACAGGATGACCAACCATCCAGGTTTGCCAGGGAGCGAGCTGGTGTTAGTGAAAGTCTGGCAGCCCAGGAAACTGTTCAATCTCGGGCAAACCAGGAGAGATGTTTACCCTTCACCACCAACAGCTATTTCTCTTTCCGGGTTCAAGTGAAGCTGGGCTGCATTCACATTCTGCTCAGTACCTTCCTTACTGTCCAGGGCTGCTCCTGCCACACACTCCTCAGCCTGTATCATGCCCAGTCTAACAGACAAGGGGATTAAAAAGGCCATTCTGGGCTTGACTCAGTGGGAAACGAACTGTGTCATTCAGAGTTCTCCTAGCTTCCTTTCTGGAGTCCCTGTCAGAAGCACAAGCCTTCCAGCCCACACAGTTGAGTCAAAGTGATCATGGCAGAAACTGAAAACAGGGCTTGTCTCAGTGCCTGGAGAAGCAGTGCATCCCTCAATAACTTTAAAATGCCAAACCCTGAAAAGAAGAAAGCCAAAGAAAACTCAATTACTCAGAGGCGGGTAATTCAGTGCGTGGATTACTCGGGCTTTTTTTCTCTGCTCTCTTCTCCCTCTGGCACCAGTCCTTAGGCCCTTTCACTGCTCATTAGCAGGGAGGAGGAGGAAGGAAAGGAGGGGAAAGTCAAATGAGCTGATTTTTCTATTTATGAGCAGATTTCCTAGGGAGGGTGTTCAAACTATTGGCTCAAGAGGTTCTTCAGCGGGGAGAGAGGACTGGGTTGTAGAATACTACCTGTTGATTTTAATCATTTGGTCTTTCCTAATCCCCAAATAAAACGAATTTCTGGTCCTCTATTTTTATTGACAAGCTAGCTAACTATAAATGTTAGACAAAGAATAAAACCACACAAGATCCCATCTTTTAAAAACAGCCCTTTGACAAACAGCAGAGACAATTGGTAATGCTGGCAATTTACAAATAAATATAATCGGATAATATATTATGCTTTAGAAATTTTACAATAAAATTACAGACATCTCTCCAGTTTAGACTAAGTGTGATATACCAATTTGAGAAAGATATCAGAAAGAGCAAGTCAGTTTTGGTTTATTCACTTAATTTCTCAAAGCTTCAAATTTCCTCACTGGGGGAAGAGGGGTGTTAAATAATACACGTGGTTAAGCAGTCAGTACTTGACCAGGCACATAGAAAGTGCTCAGTAATTGCTAGCTAACATATAATAGGCACTCAAAAATGTTAAATCACTATATTTAACATGATTAATTTGGCAGATTTTTATTGAGTAATTACTACATACTGAGTACTGGTAGGTACTAGGTATGAAAATAAATAGAGTTAATCAATTCCTAAAAGGTCCATTGTTTTGATGCAGACAGACAACCACAATATCCTATATAATAAAATCCTAATATGCAAATCAACGGAATGGTGGAACAACAGGTCGCCATGACATGTACTGACCACCAGGGGGCAGATGCTCAACGCGGGAGCTGCCCCTTAATGGTCAGTGCGCTTCCACGGGGGAACGCTGCTCAGCCAGAAGCTGGGCTCATGGCTGTTGAGCGAAGCAGTGGTGGCGGGAGCCTCTCCAGCCTCCATGGCAGTGCTAAGGAACCCTCGGGGGATGTCTGCCTGCTGCCTTAGGCCCACTCCGGGCAGGTGGACATCCCCCGAGGGGTCCAGAACTGTGAGAGGGCGCAGGCCAGGCTGAGGGACACCACCCCCCACCCAGGGCACAAATGTCATGCACCAGGCCTCTAGTATATCAATTAATGTTGTTATACAAATTCTACAAAAAAATAGCACAGTAACACAAAGGAATGGCACCCAATCCAGACTGGGAAGAGCAGAGGGGGCTTCCCCAATTTGATCTCTGAGTACTGAAGGATGAGTGTGGGGATATGCCAGAAAAAAAGAGTGTGGGGCCCTGGCCTGAGCAGTGGTTAAAGTGTCAGCCCGAGCACTGAAGGGTTGCAGGTTAGATCCCCGTCCCAGACAGGGCACATGCAGGAGGCACCCAATCCATGTGTCTCCCTCACAGCGCACGCTCTCTCTCTCTCTCTCTCTCTCTCTCTCTCTCTCTCTCTCTCTCTCTCTCTCTCTTCTCCCACCACCCCTATCTTCTTCCCTCCCTTCTACTCTCTCTAAAAATCAATGGAATAAATGTCCTCAGGTGACAAAAAGTGTGGGTGCAGGGAAAACCCAGATGGAAGAGTGGCATGTAGAAAGTCTAGGAATGTGACACGCTCCGAGGCTGGGGAAATTTGGGCAGTGCAGTGGGAAAGGGCTGAGGGAAAATAAAATTGGAAGCACAGGGCAAGGCTATGAGGATAAGAACAGGATGATGACTAGGGAAACTGGAGACAAGAGAGGGGTCTGGTTTATTCATTAGTAGGTGGATTTGAGCATGTTTCAATGCTGCAGGGGAAAGCTGTGATAGAGGTAGATGTTGCTAGTTCCTATCAGTGCAAGAGTGGAGTAGGCTCTGACTTAAGGTTTCCCTTTTCTGTTATAATGAGTCGGGGTCTCCTTGGTTGTCTCCATTCACCTGTTCAAGTGTTGAGTGGGATTGGACCAGTTTCTCAACCCTGGCTGCCATCAGAATCACCTGGGGAGCTTAAAAAATATGGATCCCAACGTTAGAGATTCTAATTTAATTGGAATGAGGCAGAGATTCTAATGTACAGCTATGGGTGTGAACCAATAGTCTAAATCATAATAAATACCTATAGTCACGCATCAATAAAAACACATATTTCAAAAGCAAAGATTAATTCCTCTGAGGTAATGCTCCTCTAGATTACTGGACTGCTGCTCCTCTTTGTCAGTATACTACCAGTTATTTTTCAGGATCCATGACTAGTTACTTATATCATATGCCCTATGTTTGAGTCACAGGTCACTGTTCTATGTACGTCAGGTGTCTATGACTTCCTTGGGTCGTGTCTGCTCCTGGGCACACACTTCTCTCCTTACTCCCTTACTGAGCCCTTACTTCCCCTGTAAAGCCCAGTTCCAATGGCATGCACTTTATGTAGTCTTCACAAGTACTGATTTATCACAGAAGCAGCAATTTCTCCATCATCAGTGCTCACATCACTTCTGCTATAGGGTACCTCACGCTGCATCACAGTTAAGTGGGCATATCTGGGCTTCTCCTAATGAACTCCGCTCTTTTGAAAACAAAGACCTTTCCTTGTTCATTTTCCTTTTTCAAACCCTCCAGAACAAGGCCAGTAGAGTCACCAAATACTCTCAGATTGCCGGGGTCCAACCCCAGCAGGTCCAGGGGTTCCCAAAGGCGTAGACGGAGTCGGCGAAGAAGGAAGGACACGGAGACAGTGTTCAGTTGATCAGCAGCCTAGCCGGGATCTCCAGCCAAGTTCTGGTCTGGATCTCCAGAGAGGTTCTGCTTAGGATCTCCAGCCAGGTTCTGTGTCCATGTTCTCTTGCTAGGTTCTCCAGGTTCTCCAGCCTGGTTCTGTAGCCATGTTCCCTCACTAGGTTCTCCAGCCAGGTTCAGTCACCAGGTTCTAGTCAGGTTCTCTTGCCAATTTCTGTAGTCAGGTTCAGTCCAGGATCTTTTGCCATGTTCTCTCACTAGGTTCTGTCTCTAGGTTCTGAGGCCAGTTTCTGTCCAGGATCTTTTGCCATGTTCTCTCCAGCAAAGTTCTTCTGTCTCTAGAGAACGTTCTGTGTAGGTTCTGTGCCTAGGTTCTGTCTCTCTTGGTTCTGTCTTCTAAGTTCTGTCTCTTTCTGTCTTGTTACATCTGTATTTATACCAGTTGATTCAATCCTATCAATCTCTATTACAAAGGTTAGGGCGTTTCTTATCTCCATTCCAGGGAGTAAAGATTATGTAGCTTAAGCATGATTGTTCATAGTTAAAGTGATTAATTACCCACCTGGCATTTAGTTGAGGGGTTTTATTCCCTCCCTAACTTCAGGGGAAAATCCCTACCTGGGGAAACAACCTTTCTCAGAGAGGAGACCTTGGTTAAAACACATAGTGCCAAGAAAGTGAGCAAACATATTAAGAACAGTATGCCATTTATGCCAGGTCCCTTGAAACAGCAAGCATGGACTGGCTCCCGGCATCAGATGTTTGCCAAATGAATGAATCAAAGTGGATAAACAAAAGGTAATCATTATAACAACTGCAGTGAAAAACTGAGAGTTTTAAGATTGTTAAAATTAACCAAAGCAAGTCATATTTATATAAAATTACTTCCTAGAGAAGTATAAATTACTTCCAAAGAACAAAGGCCAAAGAACTTTCCATGTTGTTATACAGAATATGAAACTAGATGCCTATGTCTTGATGTGTATACAAGTCCCAGTGAGATAACATTTCTGTTTTCAAACTTCTTTTTAGAAGGCAGTCACAGACTGGTGAAATAGGCACAGTTGCAGGAATGAGGAGGCAGGATTCGAGTACAGCAGGAGAAAGGAAAACCACCAGTAAGATTTCTAAATGACAACCGTCAGCAGAGTTGAGAATTGCTTACAAATACGATAGAATTAAATAACCAGGTATGAGGGCAGAGTTGCTCAAATATCATCACAGAGGAGAGATAAAAATTCCTGTCCTGAAAGATGATGATATTGAGATCTATCCTTCACTCACCACGGGAGTGTCAGGAATAGCAGAGAGCAGCCCAGAAATGACAGGACTGAATGACTTCAGAGGAGAAAATGAAAGTAAAATTAAAAACATCAAAACTATCCTGACTATTGCTATGAGAAGGTAGCTATTGCTACTTCTACGACATTCATCAACATCTACTTTTTAAAAAGTTACTCTAATATTGAAAAATCTGTGTGTAATACACTCTTTCCAATTCTACTGACAGGATTATGCTTATCATTAATACACTGGGCAAATATAAGTGGGAAAACAGAAAAGGAGGAGATAAAATTATTTATGTAATCAGAGAAGCACAAAGAGAAGAATATAAAATGGCCTTAGAGGTATTTTACTAGGAGTAATGGGAAGAAAGGAAGAAAATGGTGACATTAGGTTGCATATCAGACATTCCCTCAGCATGGTTTCTACAGCAGTGTGAAATCATCTTCTGGGGAAAAAATATGCCAGTTTTAATGCCCTCTTAGTAAAATGACCAGGTTGCTATAAACTATTAGGCAGCAATTAAAACCTCAGGGGCGCTGCCACTCCTTCCTCAGGGCTGCTGCTTGCAGCACAGCTGTCGCCAGGAACCGGCCATGAGCCCTGGCGCTCTGGGGTTACACTGGCCAGGTAAAAGATGGAAGGCCCATCACTCAAATCATTTAAAATTGGACACAACATTAGAGAAAATGCAATGGAGCTGAGAAGGATGAACTAGAGAACCTAATGTAGCATTAAAAAAATAAGTCACATTCATTGGTGCCAAGGGACATTTGGAGGACACTGTGTTTAAATTTTGGACTCACTTTGCAGGAATGAGTGTTAACTGTCCTTGACTCTGCACAAAGGAACTCCCTCCTAAAAATATTAAGAAAAGCATCGGCAACCTGACAGGGAACAGTTTAAATCTTCAGCTCACAAAATGATTTCCTTTCTTCCTTCTTTGGTTCAGTGATGATGATGTCATCATGCATCTGTGGTTTGTTATTTTTACATGGACACAAAAGCAGACAGAAAATATATTAAAGTGATGTGCAATTTTCCATGCAAATGATTTCAGACTAATAAGAGTTGTGCTTTATGATTAAGTGGAAATTGGTTATTTGCTTTAAATATTTATGATAAAATGTTTAGAATTAACATCGAAGCTATTCGGTCCATGAGATAAAAAAAAAAAACTTTGCAATATTCCTTGGCTGACCTTGGCAGCTAATGTGATAGGGTACATATGTTACCTTCCCTGTGGAAGGACTTTATGGAATAAACCACATCCACAAATAGCAGTCAGAATGGTTTTGTGCCCAATTCTCCTACACATCTAGGTAACCTAGAGCAAATCCTTCAACCTTACTGTTTCAGTTCTTCTAACAGTATAAGATAAAAACACTGACATACTAATATCATAGACAGAAGAAAAACTAAGCCATATAGGTTGATGAATAAGACAAGGTCCTGTGGATCTTGAGAGGTGATGAATTCTCTCTGCTCTAAGACTTCTGCCTGAGATTCCTCAAAATCATTCAGTAAGGTACCAGTTTTGTGTAAATAAATCAAGCCATAGGAAAATGTAATCCTATGACAACAGAAATTCCAAAGTACCTGAGAGAGACTGAGCAATCCATCCTCCACGGGTATTTTCAGGACTATGCTAAACTGTAACACTAATAACATCAAGGCTAATGTTGAATGACTCATAATGCTAACATTATTATTATGGCAAAGAAAAAAATTCAGTTAACATTTATTGAGCACGGAGTCTGTGCCAGGCACTATACTAAGCTCTTTACCCATTTTATCTCATCAAATCCTCATAACTTATGAGGTCAATACTATCACTATCCCCATTTTAGAGATGAGTAAACTGAGGCACATTCATAGTGTTCAGCTAACTTGCTCATGCTCACAAGCTGAGAAGTAAAGAGCTATGCTTTGAGTCAGGCTGAACATCAAGGCTATGTTTCAATCCATTATGAGTGCTTTGCCAGGCAGCATAGAATGGCAATGGCTATTGAGTCCTAGTTTCCTGTCGTTTTTTAACTTAAACTTGCATTTATTTGCCTCTAAGGCCCTGTCCATGGACCTGGGAGCTAATCTGCATAGCTCTGAGAACTGAACTAAAACATGTAAAATATCCAACACACTTATAATCATGCTATATGTACTAGCAAGAGGAATAGGCTACTACAACTGATAATACAATCCCTAAGGCTAAGTCCATCTGCAAGTAACATTTTTATGTGCTCCTTAGTGAATAATTTGAAGATAAATTATTAAAAAATAATTTCTGCTTTTAAAAATGAAAGGAAAGACTGCTCACAAACTAGACAACTGCTGGTTTCCAGAAACAAGGTTCAACAGAGAACAGATATTTTTGTTTCCATGTTAACTGGATACCACTCACTCCAAAGGAAGAAATTACACATTGAGTTTTGGCTCTCATCTGGTTCTTCAGTGGTTAGGGGGAAACAATACCAGCTTTACTTCTTCAGAATTAAAGGAGAATATGGCCCTAACCGGTTTGGCTCAGTGGATAGAGCATCGGCCTGTGGACTGAAAGGTCCCAGGTTCCATTCCGGTCAAGGGCATGTACCTCGGTAGCGGGCACATCCCCAGTAGGGGGTGTGCAGGAGGCAATTGATCGATGTTTCTCTCTCATCGATGTTTCTAACGCTCTATCCCTCTCCCTTCCTCTCTGTAAAAAATGAATAAAATATATATATTTTTTTTAAAAAAAAGGAGAACATGGCCTGCTTCATAAGTGAATGGACTTGATACATCAGATGTAAAGAATTTACAAGTTAAATATTTTTTTAAAACCCACCTAAGCTGATTTTCACTTGCCAAGAAAAGAGGCTCACAATTTCAATTTGCAAAATAAGTGTCCCCCCTTCCTTGCCTTCATCGTGGCAATAGTGTGTCCTTAGCATGATGTGCAGGCGCTGCTTGGCAGTCTCCTCCAGCTCCTTTCAAGGAAAATCTTTTCCTGTCCACAGATCAATTCTGACAGCTATCTGGAGTTACCAAGGAACCACTCCATTTCCCCAGCACTGTGGGTGCCAGTCAGCTGACACAAAAAGCAGGGTCTGTAAAGGAAAGCTGTCCCCAAAGCATGTCATATAAAGCATGTCTATACTGTACCCTTCATTACAGGGCAGACCACAGAGTATATACAAAACAGGGGCCTGGCTTCTCTTCACAAAACAGAATTATTGGCTTATGAATTAAGATCAAAAGATGTATTGCAAATCAAATATCTTGGAAGTTGCTGAACACTGAAATGCTCCTAAATAGTTGTAAGCACAAAATCGTGATTGATTCCATGAAAGACAGTAGAAAAGAATGATAAATGTAATGGTGATCTATCTTACGGGGTCTTTTGGAAGCATGGAAAAAAAAGGCTTTCAGCCTTATGACCATTCACTAGGAATGGAAAGAAGAATGATCTTTCCTTCCAATGACATGTGCTCAGTTTCTTCCAGCATTTCCGTACTGCTGCTGTCGCAAGGTTGCCGCATGTGGTCCTTGGTTAGGTAAGGTAAGCACACATGTGGCATGCTCTCAGTATCCTGACTGTGGAGGCCTGGGAATAGCTCCATTTTCAGAATAAGAATACAGGTTCAAAGGCAGAGTTGTTTTTCTTGAAGTGCACAAAGCATACAGTTACCCTATGAAAACCCACACCCACATATGTTTAAGAAATGGGAATACTTTAGAACAAAAGTCACTGCAGATAAACTATTTCTGATTTAATGAACCACAGTGGCCAGAAACCTGCTGATCTTGCTTTCCCCTTCCAAAACTTGCTGCTCTCAGCTCTGGCCCTAAGGGTAACCAATAATTTATATTAAAATAAAAGAATGGAAATATTAGGGAAATTTGGTTAATTTGAACATCTTTTTTCATAAGCAATGTATGAAATGATTAAGATCAGACATACATAATATATTGCACAGTGAAGTGGCAGCCTCTAGATACTTAGTGACTTGGGTTTTCTTGAGAAGGGACTTGGAGCATGATTTCTGATGACTACACCGTAGCAATGACTTGCTCTGAAATGAACTGCTGCTTTGGTGGGGAGGCAGGGAGAGATGCTCCTCAAAGAGGTTACTGGGTCCTCTCTGAATTCTGTAAAGCTACTCAACATGTAAATCTGGTGTCATGCACATAGGAGGGCTCAAAGGACACTCGGTGGAGAAAATTATTAGCTATAGAAGAAGAGATAGAGAAAAGACCTAAGGGAGAGTAATTCTTGGAAGCTTCTAGCATCCCCAGACCACAAATGGTGCTCTTTCTCAGTCAGCAGACAGGGTAAATAGACATATCCATTAATGTAGAGCTGGTTTTAAACTGTCCTCCTAACTCTCTATAGTCGTAACAATGACTGTGTAACTATGTTGCACTAGAAATGGCAAAAAGACCCCATTCCGAAAAATGCAGTTTTACCTTTTATTCCCTGTACCTTAGTAGTCTTAGTTCACTGTAATAGAACTTTTCAGAAGGTATACACTGGGTAAGTGTGGTGGTGGTGATGTGACTACAGGAGGTAGGCAAAGGTGTGGTCCAGCATTATTGCTGCCAGCAGAAAACATAGATTGTGTCCTCAGCTTTTCAACACTAATAATAAAATAGACCAGAACCCACTGCTCCTCTTACTCCACCACCAGTGTCTTACACCCTTTTTTCCATATCACTCCCCTAAGGAGCCTTTTAAGACATTTTCTTTCTAACTGCCCCCATGAAATTTTAATGTCACAGATATATAGTTTATCTGTTTATGTACAGTATGTATATCTGCACTTTATACATGAAAAAATATTGCCCCCTTTCAGAATGCATGCTCTATACCAAAGTCCTTAAACATTTTTTGATTCATAAAACCCTTAGAGAATCTGATTAAAACTATGAATCCTTCCCTAATCACCCTCCTCCACCAGTACATCCTATCCAATAAAGAGGGAATATGCTAATTGACCCTCACGCTGTTGCAAAGATGGTGGTGCCCACAGCCAATGAGGGAATATGCTAATTGACTGCCATGCCTTCAAAGACGGCGGCGCCCACAGCCACAAGATGGTGGAACCTGTCCCCTCAGCCCTGCCAGGGCAGCAGGCGGGCCCGGCCACTCCACGTGCCTGCCTCTGGAGACCCCCAGTCCCTTCAGCCCCCAGCCACTCAGGGCCAGCCCAAGGCACAGATAACCAGGGCCAGCTGAGGCTTGTGCTGCCGGCAGTGGCAGCAGTAGAGGTGTGATGGGGCGTCGCCTTCCCCTGATCGCCAGGTCGCCTCCCGCCCTTGAGGGCTCCTGGACTGTGAGAGGGGGCAGGCCTGGCTGAGGGACCCCCCCGACTCCAGTGCATGTATTTTCATGCACTGGGCCTCTAGCATGTACATAATTTTATACACAATCAGGGCATTCATAGGAACCTCTGGAGCCTATCCATGGACCCAAGGCTGAACATCCTGCTCTGCACACTTTCCTGGGTGACTGCAATATATTCTCACTAGAGGCCCAGTGCAAGAAATTTGTGCACTGGGGGGGGGGGGGCGCGTTGTCCCTCAGCCCAGCCTGCACTCTCTCCAATCTGGGACCCCTCGGGGGATGTCCGACTACTGGTTTACAGGCCTAAACTGGCAGTCGGACATCCCTCTCACAATTAAGGACTGCTGGCTCCCAATCACTCACCTGCCTGCCAGCCTGATTGCCCCAACTGCTTCTGCCTGCCAACTTGATCACCCCTAACCACTCCCCTGCCAACCTGATCGACACCTAACTGCTCCCCTGCCAGCCCGGTCGCCCCCAACTGCCCTCCCCTGCTGACCTGGTTGCCCCTAACTGCCCTCCCCTGCTGGCCTGATTGCCCACAACTGCCCTCCCCTGCCAGCCATCTTGTGGCTGTGGGCACTGCCATCTTTGAGGGTGTGGCAGTCAATTAGCATATTCCCTTCCTATTAGCTGTGGGCACCACCATCTTTGCTATGGCATGAGGGTCAATTAGCATATTCCCTCTTTATTAGATAGGACTCCTCTAACTACCATCTGAGGATTCTTGAATCCCAATTCATACGCTGAGCATTGACCTCCAAGTTTCAGGTTCAGATGCTTAGGCTGCTAGAAATATCCACTTAGATGTTCCACAGATACTTTAAACTCAATTATCCAATTCTAAACTCATCATTGTCCACTCAAACCTGCTTCTGGATCCCAACTCATCCATGCCACCCTCTCTTCCCAGCTTCCTGGGTAGACATTTGGATTCCTCTGATTCCTTTCTCCTGGCCTTACAGCCATTCAATACACAAGTCTTGCCCACTCTACCTCTTTCATATTTCTCAAAGCGTCCCTCCCTTTCACTCCCTGCCCTAGCTCAGACCTTATCTCCCATCTGAGATGTCCACTCAAACAAAGTCTCTGCCTCTACTCTTGCCCTTCTCCATCCAATCCATTCTTCAAACAGCTGCCCAAGTAAGCTTCTGAGAATGCAAAATCTGTCAGGTTTTACTTAAAATTCTTCAACGACCAACTTTTCCCGCTGGGGTGGGAGGAGACAGACAAATGGCTTTCATGATAAGGCCCTATATTTCAATCAGAGTCTCCAAATCACTTACTCCTCAAGTCTCATTCTCACGCCATTCCCATGCCCCACTGGATGCTCAACTAGCATCAACTTATCAGATCACTTGGCACATTGTGCAGCTTCATGCTCCTGCTGGGTCCTCTGTCTGAAGACATCTTCTCTGTCTTTTCTCCCCTCCTTACCTTGTGAAGTAATTGCTCTCAAACTTCACAGAATAAGAGAGACGTGGAAGGGAGGAGAAATAACAAGAATTGTCTTTAGCCCTCATGCCCTTCTGGTGGGGAACAACCCTGTACTTTTGGTCACAGCTCTATGGCTCCCAGAGCATGCCGGGCCAATCAGATTCTATTTCCAGGAATTTGGAAATAGGACACAGGGTTCTAGCTGGTTGGTTGGCATTTCTTGAATTGGAAAGTAATACATACAAATCTGAAATGAAGGCAGCCATGGCTGGCCACATATTTCTCACTAAAGAAGAGAAAGTCAGTCTGTAGGCAGGAGCAGTGGTGAGAGACAGGACACTGTCCATCTTGGGAGGACAACCAAAATAACCCTAGCTCATGACCACTCCCTGGTTCCTTTTCTTGTCTGCAGCGAGGCCTAACCACATTCCTTCCTTAGTTCCATCAACTATCCTTGTGTCCTGATTGTGACACCCCAGTTAGTTTCAGCCAGTCTGAGTAGGTTTCTTCTCCTTGCAATATAAGGGACTTGATTATGTCAGCATTAGTAGAGAACTGACATCCAGTATGGAATCCAAATCGCCTTCGTTTGTTTCATGGCTAGTACCATTCACTCATCCTGCCTCTTTGAATATAATATATTACTTTCTGTGTAAATGGAAGGGCAATCATATTAAAAGTCATAAATGTACCTGATTTAAATAAACTAGCCAAGCTTCAATGCCCCAGAAAACATAAAACAGAATTGAAAACAAATGAATCTTTGCTTTGGCCTTTAAGGCTTATGAATTAAATCAGCTATTAATCAGACTTGGAAAAACACTGGCTTCTTTCCCATATCGCTACTATAGCATTATTATATAGAATCAATAGAACCCACCCACCTACATGAATTTCTGGTACTTTAACTCCCTAGTTTACTGCAGAACTTACTACTAATTACTATAGGTCTAAGAGAATACACACACAAGGGACAAAAGACATAAATTATTTACAGGGTTATTCGTCTGCAATGGACATCCCATCAGATTCAACCTTGTAAGTGTCATAGAACCAGTTATTTTAAAATCAGATTGTATTTTATAGGAAATAATAAAGATGCTATAGCAGTACAATAAATTCACACTAACAGCAGATCTGCATTTCATTGCAACAAATGTCTGTACTCTATTAAGAAGTACTGAAATCTGCCCTTACTGTGTCTCAGAGTCAAGGTTTCCCTCTCACTGTTCTGCAGACTTGCAGGTATCTGAAGTTAGGGACCTAATATGGGACATTTTTTAAATACTCTCCTCCCTGCCTGAGTTTCCACATGGGAAATGAGACTGCTGGATCTGATAGGATTTGCTCTAATCTAAAAGGACCTTGCTCCTGGCATTTATTTTCTCATCTGAAACATTTTTTCTTCTCTGCTGTGATCCATTTTGTCTCTGCAACAGAATCGTGTTTATCATCCAGGACGTATTACATTGCTCTTGCTGACTGACTGAGTGGTCAGCAAAACAAACAAACAAACAAAAAACAATACAAGCTGATGAGTCTGGGATATGAGTACTTGGCAGCCCCCCAACTATTTTAATGGCTCTCAACAGTATTAGTTCACCGAAAGGCGATCCAGTCCGCCTGGGACAATTTACCATTCCGTGTAATGTGCGCCCATGAGACCTTTTATTTTGTTAGAGTTTAACTTTGGTTTTCTTTTCAAAAGACAGAGAAATTTAAACTCTGAAAGAGTTCCAATAATCAGGCAGCAATGAACAAAACAGCCCAGTTGCTTGTGATGGATGCTAACACCACTCAGGATTACCCGATGAGCACTGCCAGGACTCGGGAGACGGTGGGCCCTCCTTCCCAGGATCTCTCCCAGCACCACAGACAGGCTCACTCTGCCCAGAGGTGCTTGTGAAACACAGACCTGTGCAGAAGCACGGAGTGAGATGGATGACTCCTCAAGGTCACGGCCATTGCCATGATTCATTAATGTTGGACAGGCTGCAGCTCTGAGCTGTGTGTTTTCCTAAAGCAATAGACTCTACTGTCCACCTTCTGTAAATAATAAATCTCTCAGCTTCCCAATCTTTCTGTAATCTGCACACCAGCACACTGAAAATAATGTAAACAAGGTTAGCTCACAAAATGCGGCATGCATCCACAGCAAATCCAGTAAGTATGATGTAGTTGATGTCCTTTCCTGTCTCCAAACTGTTACACAGTATCTAAGCTGTGCTTACAATGGGAAAAATTAATAGAAATTTCAAATTCTTATACCTTTTATAGCCTCATGTTTATAATTTTTATAAACTGAAGGGAAAATTTGTTCAAAGAAAACAAAAGACAATTTTATCCATAGACTATCAACAACAAATCATGACAATTTAATGTAAAAGAACTAGGTTCCCTTAGATGTCCACCCCACTCTACTCCACCCCCAAAATCTCATGGGAAATCCAATGCACACAGTTCACCATCTCCTGGGCCATCAGTCACGTGTGTCAACAAGGAGACAGGTGTCTCCGGGCCTGGAGTGATGAGATTTTAACCATATCTTCAGCTCACTCACAACCCAAAATCTATAAAGTGATTAAAATTTAAATATACCCAAAATCACTGGGAAATTCTATCTTTGTAAAAACTGCCAGTTTATTCTCTTCCCATGTGGGGTCAGACTCATTATTAAAAGACTCTAAACCTAACTACAGTATGATGAGCTACACTAATTTGTCACTTTCTCAGGCGATTTCTGCAAAGGTGAGCTGGGGTTTAGTGGGTTGGTGTGGACTGACATAACCCATTTTCTAAAAAATCACACACAGTGCAATAGCAGTGAAAAGAAAATCCTACTTCATCAATCTCCAGATCCTTAAAAAAAAAAATAGAACACTTTAAAGTATGAGGCAGAATAGGTTAAAGCCCCTTTTATTCATATTTTCAGAAAAAAACAAATTGATCATTTTCTGTTTATCTTCCCTTTTTGGAGGATACATTCTTGGCATCTCAACATTGAGCCCATGGCCCACCCATCTGGTGCTGGGAAGTCTAGAAGGGCTGTTCTGACTCCCTGGCTTTTATTTTCTTTATAAAATTATATTGGCATACAATATTATATTAGTTTCATATGTACAACATAGTGATTAGATATTACAATGTGATCACTCTGTTAGATAAGTCTGAATAGACTCCCTTGCTTTCCCTCCACCCTCCACTCAGATACATGAGTCTATCTGCAGTCTTCCTTCCAACCATTTTCCCAAATCTGACATGATTTCTCCCACTTTGTACCTGTGATGCATCCAAATGCCTTCCCCTCTATCAAAAGTATCTCACACTTGGCATAAAACAAGTCCATCAAAGGTCTATCAGATCCTTTGAAAACCCTAAGCTGGACTTTCTCACCTACTTGTCTCTCCATGTCGCTCTCCAACACCCCCTCTAAGTTTCTGTGAGCCCTGCATATGTGTGTGTGTGCATTCCTTTATCTCTCGGGAAGGGGTAGAATTAGATCCTTCTATGAGCATTTTTTTTTTTATGAGCTTTGGGGCCACTGGCTGTGAGGTAACCAGCATCACTAATTTAGGAGCTAGCATTTGACAAGGACCACAGTGTTGGTCCTTACTGGCTACTTTCCTCAGAAGGCTACACATGCACAAGAGATTAAAGAGTGAAATGTATCATTTTGCTGTTTCCAGAGATTCCCTGGACATCATTGAAAATAATCTAGAATTCAGAAAAAATTCTGACTAAACTTTGGACTTTGCTTAGTAGGTTTTAAGTTCACTGAATATAAGAATCATGATTAAGTCGTATTTATATTTCCCACACCATTACCAAAAAAACAACAAACCATTTTGTGTTGCAGGAAACATTGTGATAGCTTCCTTTTTAATGAGATCACAAAATATGTACTTTAGGAAAGCATTCTGCTATATTTAGTGTTGGGAGGTACATACAAACTTGTTAATATTGGTTTAACATTCAGGTTTAAATCAAAAGTGGAATAAGAATATATAGGTATCAAGGTAAGTGACATTTAACTCAGCTTCTAGGCCTCACAGCTTTCTGAAAAGGAAGCTTTTTAGATATCAACAGCCAAACTGAATAAGGGTAACAGGGGATAGCATAGAAAAGGTGTAGTCTATAAACTTCAGACCTACATTTATTGATACTTAGAAATGTCTATATTATTATAAATATTGCTATTTAAAAATCTAATAAATTATTTTGACTTATTGAATCCTAATAAAATAATTATCACCCGGAGAGTTCTCATTTTTAGCAAAATTACCAGAATGAACTAATTAATGAAATGTTTTTTAAAAAATTTGTTTTAAAGACAAATTATTTGAAAAGTTATGTGTACATGCAGCTACAACCTCAAATACACACACACACACACACACACACACACACACACACACACACACACGAGACCTACAGAGAGAACCCTACGTAGAAATCAGTATAAAATCAATATCTTTTATGTGTCTTTGAAAGCACTGATAGACCTACGGATACACCTACTGTGTCTCAGAAAAGTGTCATTGACTTTTCCCCTGAAGGTAGTGACAAGGGAAGGGACTTAGAGTTAGCAGCAACCTTTTAGTGATCTTTGGAAAACAAGGTTATAAAAAACCCAGACCATCAGTTTCTAAGAGAGCTGAGATGTGATGGCCTCACTATAGAGATTTGAGGGGAAAGAGGCTTACATAGAAAGATGTTTCTATGCTCTTGTCTTTAAGGCAGGACCACGGACTGAATAACGCCTCAATATTTTTCCCAAGTGTGGAATTCTAAGTCAGGAGGGGAAAGGTGCCAGGACTAGATGAGTAGCAGGAAAGTTAGTGGAATAAATGCTGTTGTTGAGTTGTCCACCGAGCTCTTTGTCAAAATGCCAAGCACAATCAATCTATAATAATAAAAGCGTAATATGCAAATCAACCAAATAGCTGAACAGTGGAATGACCATGCTATGACACCCACTGGTGCCAGGCCAACCAAGGCAGGTGCAATGCGATTGGTTGGGGGCTGGCCATCACCCCATGATTGCCCTGCAGAGGGAGGCCCAGGCCACCAGCCGGTGGGGCGATAGATCAATCACGGGGCTCCATGACTGCCCCAAAGAGGGAGCCCCAGGCTACCGACTGGTGGGCAGGGTCTCCCTCTTGGAGGGCAATCCATCACGGACCCCGGACAGGTGGGCAGGGCCTACCTCTTTGGGATGATTGATCGATTGCAAGACTTCTGGACTGTGAGAGGGCGCAGGCCAGGCTGAGGGACCCCCCCCCCCCCTGCACAAATTTCGTGCACCAGGCCTCTAGTATAATAAAACAAAAATTTGATTAAAATCATGTTCAACGGGAACTGTGAAAAAGGCTTATTTGATCAGAGCTGAATTACCTGTCCTGCTTTTTATTAGCATCGAATATTTACTGAGCAATCATAAGATGCATTAATATTGTGCCAGGTGTTGGCATTAAAAGGTTTTAGTGTAGCCCTGACCGGTTTGGCTCAGTGGATGGAGCATCGGCAAGGGTCCCAGGTTTGATTCCGGTCAAGGGCATGTACCTTGGTTGCAGGCACATCCCCAGTGGGGAGTGTGCAGGAGGCAGCTGATAAATGTTTCTCTCTCATCGATGTTTCTAACTCTCTATCCCTCTCCCTTCCTCTTTGTAAAAAATCAATAAAATATATATTTTTTAAAAAGTTTTAGTGTAGGTTAGAAAGTCTGTGCCATGAAAGTGCTTACAATTTTCTAGACAAGTTCTAAGCTAGTCACTACGACCAGTAACTAGAGAGGATGGGAGTCGGCAAGCACCTGAAATCAGAGAGCTAAGGCTTGGAACATTGTCTTCCCAATTGTTGTCTAACACTGCTAACCACAGCATGACGGGTTACCAGATATTTGAACTCTGACTACAATATCAAACCTTTTCTTGCTCAGAGGAATTTAACCATTTGAATTATTGAACAGATTTCTTCAAGAAGATAAGGTCTGTGCGAAAGGGCAAGTCAGAATTGAAAAATTCAACCTTGCTTGAGTTGTTAGGATAGACACACAAACAAAAACAATAAGCAGCTCCAGGAAATAAAAGTAGTATGCTTCAAGCATCAGTTTATTAGTAAAAATGTGAATCTGGACTTAGCTGAAATTCTCCCATAGCAATTAACCTTGAGGCAACCAGAAAAACTATGTAGGGGTAACTATGACAGGAGAATAAAGCCAAGTCTGCAATCGTGTAGGTGTCATTCAATACAACCAGAAAACATACCCGCGATTTAGGGGCAGAAAACTAACTCCATATTATCCTTTGCTGCTAAATGAGCATGGGAGGCCACAAAGGAAAGTTCCTTAAAAAAAAAAAAAAAAAAGTAAGATGGAGAGGAGTCAAGATAGCGGCGGCAGGATGGCAGTGAGGGAGACAGTGTGAGTGAGTAAGGGAGCTAAAGGGGAGTGTGTGGATGTGTGTTTTGTGTGTATGTGTGTGTGTATGTGTGTTTCGGGGGCGAGAAGACTGGGCTCTCCGAGATAGGGAGTCCCTGCTACTGCTGCAAGCACACCTGGGATGGCCGGCTCTGGCATAGAAACCATGCCATCTTGAAGGGAGAGCTGCTGTGACTAGCAGCTCAGCCTCAGCACCACCCACACTAGCCTCAGAACCATACTGGACACTACAGCCACTCTGGCCAAAGACCTGCTACCTCAGCTGCAGACCCATGGACACTGCGGCTCAGCCTCCTTGCCCACAAGCTCTTATGAGTCCTGGAATGTATGACTCTCCCCCCCCACCCCCCTGACCACCGCTGACCTGCCACTGTGGTCACGGGCCCCAGACATCCCAGTCCTAGGCACTCCAGTGACTCAGGGTGTGCGATTCTCCTGCCAACCCACTTCTTGGCCAGGGAACCTGCGTGTCCCAGCGCTTGGTCTTTCCAGTGGCTGTTGGGGTGTGCAACCCTTCCACCAAGCCCTCTGCTTCAGCCACAGGCCTAAGCGATTCAGGGCTTGAACCCTTCTGTGATAGCAAAAATGGGGAGACAAAGAACCCCCAAATGAAACAAAAGGGGGAGGGGATCGCCAGAAAAGGAATTAAATGAAACAGATGCATGCAATATGTCAGAAAAAGAATTCAGAGTAAGAGTCATACAGTTCCTAAACCATTTGGATGAGAAAATCAACAACTTATGTAAGAATCAAGAGGAAATCAAGAGTTATATAGCTACAATAAAAAACACAATGGAAGGTTTCAACAGTAGACTAGAAGAAGCAGAGGACTAAATAGGTGAATTAGAAGACAGGGCAGACAAACACACCTAATCTGAACAGCAATTGAAGAAAAAATTAGAAAGGAGGAGGAGAGCCTAAGGGAGCTTTGGGACAACATGAATGAAGTGACATATGTATAATAGGGGTGCCAGAAGGACAAGAAGAAGAACAAGGATTAGAAAACCTATTTGAAGAAATAATGACAGAAAACTTCCCTGACTTGGGAAAGAAAAATGTCACACAAAATCACAGAGAGTCCCAAACAAGATGAACCCGAAAAGACCCATACCAAGGCACGTCGTAATTACAATGGCAAACGTTAATTATAAAAAGAGAATCTTGAAGGCTGCAAGAGAGACAGAGAGTTACCTACAAAGGATCTCCCATTTTATTATCAAATAATTTCTCAATAAAAACACATCAGGCCAGAAGGGAATGGAATGAAGTATAGAAAGTTATGCAAAGTAAGGGACTGAATCTAAGAATATTCTATCCAGCAAGGCTATCATTCGAAACTGAAGGGGAGATCAGGAGCTTCACATGCAAAAAAAGGCTAAGGGAGTTTATCACTACCAAGCCAGCAATGCAAGAAATGCTAAAAAATACTCTTGTAAAAAGAAGAAATAGAAAAAGAAGAAGGAACACAGGCATAAAGAATAAAAATGGCTACAAACAAGTACCTATCAATAATAACCTTAAATGTAAATGAAGTAAATGCTCCAATCAAAAGACATAGAGTGGCTAAATGGATAAGCAAACATGAGCCATATATATATTGTCTACAAGATACCCACCTCAGAAAAAAGGACTCACACAGATTGAAAGTGAGGGGATAGAAAAATATTTTTCAGGCAAATGGAAATGGAAAAAAAAAAAAGCTGGGGTAGCAATACTTATGTCTAAAAAAATAGACCTTCAAAGTGAAAGCCATAACAAGAGAGAAGGAAGGCCACTTCATAATACTAAAGGGATCAATACAACAAGAGGATATAACTCTGGTAAACATATATGCACCCAATGCAGGAGCACCCAAATACATAAAAAAACTTCTGAAAGATATCAAGGGAGAGATCAACAGAAGCACAGTCATAGTAGGGGACTTTAATACCCTATTGACATTGCTGGATAAATCCTCTAGATAAAAAAATTAGCAGAGGAAGAGCAATCCTAAACAAATCCCTAGATCAGCTGGACTTAATTGACATCTTCAGAACATATCAGCTGGACTTATATGACATCTTCAGAACATTTCACCCCAAAGCTACAGAATATACATTCTTTTCAAGTGCACATGGGACATTTTCAAAGACAGACCACGTATTGGGACACAAGCAAAGTCTCTTCAAAGTCAAGAAGATTTAAATCATATCAAGCATATTCTCAGATCACAATGGCATAATACTAGAAATAAACTACAATAAAAATTAAAAAAATTCAAATAATGGAAGGCTAAATAGCATGTTATTAACAAAATAACTGAGTTACCAAAGAGATCAAAGAAGAAATAAAAAACATCCTGGAAACAAACGACAATGAAAACACAACAATCCAAAATCTATGGAATTTTCCTGAGAGGGAAGTTCATAGCATTACAAGGCCTACCTCAAAAAACAAACAAAAAACAAACAAACAAAAAAACAACCTGATAATAAATTATCTAACTCTACAACTTAAAGAATTAGAAAGAGAGCAACAAGAAAAGCCCAGAGTGAGGAGAAAGAAGGAAATAATAAATATCAGAGAGGAAATATATGACATAGAGACTAAAATAATGATATAAAGGATCAATAAAAGCAAGAGCTGGTACTTAAAAAGATAAACAAGATTGATGAACCTCTAGCCAGGCTCACTAAGAAACAAAGAGATAGGACCCAAATAAACAAAATCAAATGAAAGAGGAGAAATAACAACAGACCCCACAGAAATACAAAAGATTGTAAAAAATAAAAAATACTATGAACAACTCTATTCCAACAAACTGGTCAACCTAGAAGAAATGGATATATTCCTAGAAAAATATGACCTTCCAAAACTCAATCATGAAGAATCCAAAAATCTGAAGATGCTAATAACTGTGGAGGAAACTGAAGTAGTAACCAAAAAACTTCCAGCAAACAAAAGCCCTGGGCCAGACGGCTTCACAGTAGATTTTTACCAAACATTCAAAGAAGAACTAAAACCTATCTTC
Organism: Myotis daubentonii; assembly: GCF_963259705.1. Lineage (NCBI taxonomy): Eukaryota > Metazoa > Chordata > Mammalia > Chiroptera > Vespertilionidae > Myotis > Myotis daubentonii. The sequence goes on along the minus strand of NC_081845.1, from coordinate 90,400,594 downwards.
CTCAGACTATTCCAAAAAAATTCAAGAGGAAGGAACACTTCCAAGCTCTTTCTATGAAGCCAGCATTACCCTAATCCTAAACCAGATAAAGACAGTACAAAGAAAGAGAATTACAGGCCAATATCTCTGATGAACATAGATGCTAAAATCCTCAACAATATTCTAGGCAATCAGATCCAGAATTATATTAGAAAGATCATACAGCATGACCAAGTGGGATTTATTCCAGTGATGCAAGGATGGTACAATACCCACAAATCAATAGACATGATTACATAAACAAATTGAGAAATAAAAATCATATAATCATATCAACTGATGCAGAAAAAGCATTTGATAAAATCCGACACCCTTTCTTGATGATAAACTCAGCAAAGCGGGAATAAAGGGATCATACCTCAACATAATAAAAGCCTTATATGACAAACCTACAGCTGACATCATACACAATGGGCAAAAACTAAAACCATTTTCCCTAAGAACAGGAAGAAGACAGGGATGCCCATTCTCACACTCCTGTTTGATAGAATACTGGAAGTCCTAGCCATAGCGATCAGACATGAAGAAGAAATAAAAGGCATCCAAATTGAAAAAGAAGAACTAAAACTGTCATTATTCGCAGATGATCTGATACTGTACACAGAAAACCCTAAAGACTCCATCAAAAAACTACTAGATTTAATAAATGAATTCTGCAATATAGCAGGATACAAAATTAACACCCTGAAATCTATGGCTTTTTTATACAACAGTAATGAATGCACAGAAAGAGAAACAAACAAAAAAACCCCATTTATCATTGCACCAAAAAAATTAAGATCCCTAGGAATAAACTTAACTAAGGAGGTAAAAGACCTGTACTGGGAAAACTACAGGACGTTGAAAAAAGAGGTAGAGGAAGACATAAACAAATGGAAGAATATACTGTGTTTATGGATTGGTAGAATCAATATCATTAAAATGTCCATACTACACAAAGCAACCTATAGATTTAATGCAATCCCCATTAAAATACCAACGACATATTTCACAGACCTAGAACAAACACTCCAAAAATTCATATGGAATAAAAAAAGACCACAAATAGCAATCTTGAGAAAGAAGTTGGAGGGATCACAATACCAGATATCAAGCTATATTACAAAGCCACTGTTCTCAAAACTGCCTGGTACTGGCACAAGAACAGACATCTAGACCAATGGAACAGAACAGAGAACCCAGAAATTGACCCAAGCCATTATGCTCAATTACTATTTGACAAAGGAGGCAAGAGCATACAATGGAGTCAAGACAGTCTCTTCAATAAATGATGTTGGGCAAGTGGACATATACATGCAAAAAAATAAAACTAGACCACCAACTTACACTATACACAAAAATAAACTCAAAATGGATAAAGGATTTAAACTTAAGACAGGAAACCATAAAAATCTTAGAAGAATCTATAGGCAGCAAAATATCAGACATATGTCATAGCAATATCTTTACCAATACAGCTCTTAGGGCAATGGAAACTAAGGAGAAAGTAAACATATGGGACTACATCATAATAAAAAGCTTCTGCACAGCAAAAGAAACCATCAACAAAACAACAAGAGAGCCCACTGCATGGGAGAACATATTTGCCAATGTTATATCTGATAAGGGCCTAATCTCTAAAATTTATAGGGAACTCATACATCTTAACAAAAGGAAGATAAACAATCCAATCAAAAAATGGGCAAAGGACCTAAATAGACACTTCGAAAGTGGACCTACAGAAGGCCAAGAAATATATGAAAACATGCTCAAAGTCACTAATCATCTGAGAGATGCAAATCAAAACGACAATGAGATAACATCTCACACCTGTCAGAATGGCTATCATCAACAAATCAATAAACAACAAGTGCTGGTGAGGATGGGGAGAAAAAGGAACCCTTGTGCACTGTTGGTAGGAATGCAGCCTGGGTAGCCACTGTGGAAAATAGTATGAAGTTTTTTCAAAAAATTAAAAGTGGAACTCCCATTTGAGCCAATAATCCTAGTTTTAGGAATATATCCCAAGAAATCAGAAACACCAATCAGAAAGGACATATGCACTCCTATGTTCATAGCAGACTTCACCCCTATGTTCACAATTTACAATAGCTAAGATCTGGAAACAGCCTAAGTGCCCATCAGCAGATGAGTGGATTAAAAAACTGTGGTGCATCTACACAATGGAAGACTACGCTGCTGTTAAAAGGAAGGAACTCCTAACATTCGCAACAGCATGGATGGACCTGGAGAGCATTATGCTAAGCAAAATAAACCAGTCAGAGAAAGATAAATATCACATGATTTCACTCATTTGTGGAATATAATGAAAAACATAAACTGATGAACAAAAATAGATCCAGAGACAGAGAAGCATTGAACAGACCGTCATACTTCAGAGGGAAGGCAGGGAGCAGGGAGGGGGGTAAGAGATTAACCAAAGGAATTGTATGCATGCATATAAGCAATCCAATGGACACAGATACTAGTGGGGGGTGAGGACATGTGCTGGGGGGTGGGGGTGGCAGGGGAGAGGTCAATGGCAGAAAAAGGAGACATACATACTACTATATGAAATACTGTAAAGCAGGGGTCCTCAAACTATGGCCCGCGGGCCCATGCAAATACAAATATTGTATTTGTTCCCGTTTTGTTTTTTTTACTTCAAAATAAGATATGTGCAGTGTGCATAGGAATTTGTTCATAGTTTTTTTTAAACTATAGTCCGGCCCTCCAACGGTCTGAGGGACAGTGAACTGGCCCCCTGTTTAAAAAGTTTGAGAACCCCTGCTGTAAAGAATAAAGAATTTAAAAACACTAAGATGAAATACGAAGTAAATAAAATTTAAGGAGAGCAACACATGTGAAGTAAAGCTCTGACAGAATGATTCCAGCAAAAAGACTTCAGAAGTTAAGTGCATACAGTTTGGCTCAGAGCTGACTAAATAGGAACCTGTCTCTATAAATAATGTTGAAGGGAATTCCAAGGATGAAAAAATTTTTGGTTATATTTGTTAATGTGGAATGAAACAGGGGATTGAGGAGAAAAAGGAATGAAATTAAGGGAAGGAAAATTTATCCTCAATGCCAGAACATCCCCACAATCTATGTAATATAAACACCATCATCAGAGATAATAAAATACACGCATCTCAAGTGATCAAGGTATACATACAGATAGACATTTAAGTTAAACAGACTGAAGGCTGTAACAAAATGATTCTAAATGCAGAAACCAGAGCTGTGTTAACTCTCTGATAAAAGGGAAATCATTATGCAAATCGCTAGCCACTAAGAAACCTCCTATGTACATCACTCTGCAATGTACATCAAATTTTATTGCAATTGTGTACAAAGAAAATTGAAGACAAGCTGATGTATTCTGATATCATTCATTTTACCTAGTCTATGCACCCTGGGTATCCAATAGCTTTGTATGCTTATTAGCTCATAGTTGTCCTTCTTGGAGTGGTTATAATCATAAAAAGCTATCCAGCATCCTGAATGGACTGGATAATTAGAATTACAATGACTTTCATATGAATATACAGTGTCATAATTTCTTTTAAGTGCATTATCCTACTCAGTGACTACACCCCTCCCACCTTCCCTGTACTAAAGGCTGCTTGCTCTCCAAGGCAGAGATAAGTTTCTTGAGCAAAGTTGGGCTTATCTAAACCAATTTCTTCAGTTGATGGATGAGATCTCTAATATTTCATCAGGTTCACTTACCTGAACCTACTATATTTCTTTTATAACCATCTTATTCTGTTCAGAAAGTACATAAACTTTTTGTTGAACTTATTACAAGTCTACTTTGACATGCAGATAAATGAAAAGTAAACATTTTACATAATGATTTCTTACTCCTTTGTCGAAGATGCATTTCAGTATATAACTATATACTACTGCCGAATACATTCTTTTCAGAAGAAACCATGTCAAGCACTGCAAGAAAACTACTCTGGGGCTAGGACTAGTGTTTCCATGGGAAACAATCACCCAGAAACAGAGTGAAATCATCCTCTCTGTTTAGCAATAAGGAGACAGACATTATTTATTACAGCACCTTTTAAGAATATCAGAAACCAATGATAGTATACAACTGTTACAACTGAGGTCAAAGCAATCTGCTGTCTAAAGATAGGAACAAGGTTAACCTCTATGTTGGGTTTCTGTTTCTCAATTTACTGTGTATTTCTTTTTTCCGCTCCTCATTCTGGGATGTAAAACTCTTTTTAATTAAAGTATAGTTGACATACAATATTATGTTAGTTTCAGGTGTACAACATAGTGATTCAACTTTTATATACCTTAAAAAGCGATCACCACAGAAGTCTGCTAACCATCTGTCATCGTGCAAAGTTATTGAGATATTATTGACTGAATTCCCTATGCTGTGCTCAATATCCCTGTGACTTACTTATGTTAATCCTTCACCTTTTGGTACAAGCCCACCACCACCCAATCCTCTGGCAATTATCAGTGTGTTCTCTGTATCTATGAATCTATTTGTTTTGTTTGTTTAGTTTTTTAGATTCAAATATAAGTGAAATGATACAGTGTTTGTCTTTCTCTGACTTATTTCACTTAGCATAATAGCCTCTAGATCCATCTCTGTTGTCGCCAATGGCAAGATTTCATTCTTTTTTTATGGCTGAGTAATATTCAATTATATATATATATATATATATATATATATATATATATATATATATATGTATGTATGTATATATATATCTCCATCTCCATTCATCTACAGATAAGCACCCAGGTTGCTTCCATGTCATGGCTATTATAAATAATACTGCAACCACCGTAGGATGCATTTACCTTTTTGATTTAGTGTTTTCATTTTCTTTGGATAAATGCCCAGAAGTGGAATTGCTGGGTGCTTTGTTATAGCCTTTGTTTATTTGTTTTAAAAATCCTCACCGGAAGATATTTTCCCACTGCTTTTTATAGAGTGCAAAAGAGGGAGGGAGTTAAAGGGGGGAGAGAAGAGAGAGAGAGAGAGAGACAGAGAGAGACAGAGACAGAGACATCGATATGAGAGCGACATCGATTGGCTGCCTCCTACAGGGCCAGGGAACGAACCTGCAACCCTGCACTGCACGGGCTGACACACTAACCACTAAGTGCACCGGCCAGGGCATAGCTTTGGTTTTAAAGGCTATTTTGTCTGATGTAAGTATTACTGCCCCAGCTTGTTTGTTTGCTTCCATTTTCATTAAATATCTTTTTCCCTCCCTTTATTTTCAGTCTGTGTGTCTTTCAATCTGAACTGAGTCCCTTATAGGCAGCATATTTAAGAGTTTTGTGGGTTGAAGAGAACCAAGATGGCGGCATAGGTTAACGCCGGAGTTTGCTGCTTTGAACAACTACTTCAAAAGTGAAACTAAAAGACGGAAGGGACATCACCCAGAACCACAGGAACGCTGGCTGAGTGGAAGTCCTACAACTAGGAGGAAAGAGAAACGCATACGGACACTCAGAGGAGGCGCAGTGCTGAAGTGAAATTCTGAGGTGCGGAGTGCGCGGAGCGGGCTGGCGGCGGAGGGTGTGGTTGGCGTTTTCAATCGGGAGGGAGTCGCAGACTCTGAGCTCCAGATACAGGCGAGTCTTTAGGGACCCAGACTCAAACGGGAGAAGCGGGACTGTCTGGCTTCGGTCAGAGCGAGTGCAGCTTTCTCTCTGAGCTCTGCAGCGGGTTCTGGGACTCAGAGAGGCAGAGCCCCTGGGGACAGGACTGAGAGCCGCCATAACTGCTCTCTCCGGCCCACGCTGTTGATCCTGTTCGACCCGCCCCACCGAAGCCCTGCACAGAGGCATTTGCCGGAGAGCCTCAGGCAAAGGCTAGATTAGCACCTCCCTACAGGACAGAAGTTCTCTCACTGCTGACACAGCTGATTCTCATAGCCACTTGGCCTGGAGGTCAAACCCTCCCTGGTATTAGCTACAACAATCAAGGTTTAACTATAAGACTGCGAACAAAGACCACTAGGGGGTGCACCAAGGAAGCATAACAAAATGCGGAGACAAAGAAACAGGACAAAATTGTCAATGGAAGATATAGAGTTCAGAACCACACTTTTAAGGTCTCTCAAGAACTGTTTAGAAGCCGCCGATAAACTTAATGAGATCTACAAGAAAACTAATGAGACCCTCGATGTTATATTGGGGAACCAACTAGAAATTAAGCATACACGGATTGAAATAACGAATATTATACAGACTCCCGACAGCAGACCAGAGGAGCGCAAGAATCAAGTCAATGATTTGAAATGCGAGGAAGCAAAAAACACCCAACCAGAAAAGCAAAATGAAAAAAGAATCCAAAAATGCGAGGATAGTGTAAGGAGCCTCTGGGACAGCTTCAAGCGTACCAACATCAGAATTATAGGGGTGCCAGAAGATGAGAGAGACCAAGATATTGAAAACCTATTTGAAGAAATAATGACAGAAAACTTCCCCCACCTGGTGAAAGAAATAGACTTACAGGTCCAGGAAGTGCAGAGAACCCCAAACAAAAGGAATCCAAAGAGGACCACACCAAGACACATCATAATTAAAATGCCAAGAGCAAAAGACAAAGAGAGAATCTTAAAAGCAGCAAGAGAAAGAAACCCAGTTACCTACAAGGGAATACCCATACGACTGTCAGCTGATTTCTCAACAGAAACTTTGCAGGCCAGAAGGGAATGGCAAGAAATATTCAAAGTGATGAATACCAAGAACCTACAACCAAGATTACTTTATCCAGCAAAGCTATCATTCAGAATTGAAGGTCAGATAAAGAGCTTCACAGATAAGGAAAAGCTAAAGGAGTTCATCACCACCAAACCAGGATTATATGAAATGCTGAAAGGTATCCTCTAAGAAGAGGAAGAGGAAGAAAAAGGTAAAGATACAAATTATGAACAACAAATATGCATCTATAAACAAGTGAATCTAAGAATCAAGTGAATAAATAATCTGATGAACAGAATGAACTGGTGATTATAATAGAATCAGGGACATAGAAAGGGAATGGACTGACTATTCTTGGGGGGAAAGGGGTGTGGGGGATGCGGGAAGAGACTGGACAAAAATCGTGCACCTATTGATGAGGACAGTGGGTGGGGAGTGAGGGCGGAGGGTGGGGCGGGAACTGGGAGGAGGGGAGTTATGGGGGGGAAAAAGAGGAACAAATGTAATAATCTGAACAATAAAGATTTAATTAAAAAAAAAGAGTTTTGTGGGTTATCTTAATCCGTTAATCCACCACCTTATGTCTTTGAATGGAGCACTTAGTCCATTTACATTTAAAGTGATAGGCATGTACTTATTGCCATTTTAATTGTTTTCATACTAGCTTTACTCTGTTTGCCTTTACTAGTGAGATTTGTTTTCTTTCATATATTGTCTATTTCTAATTTTGGCCTTTTCCACTTAAAGAATTCCCTTTAACGTTTCTTGTAATGCCAGTTTAGTGGTGATGAATTCCTTTAGCTTTGGCTTGTCTGGAAAACTCTTTATCTCTTGTTCAATTCTGAATGAGCCCTGGCCAGGTAGGTCAGTTGGTTAGAGCATCATCCCGATATGCCAAAATTGCAGGTATGATCCCTGGTCAGGGCAGACACAAGAATCAACCAATGAATACATAAATAAGTAGAATAACAAATCAGTATTTCTCTCTCCCTTCCTCCCTGTCTCTAAAATCAATAAATAAAATATTTTAAAAATTTTGAATAATAATCTTGCCACTCAATGTACTATATATTGATTGCATTATTAGATTCATAAAAATAAAGAGCGCACACATGTGCGCGCACACACATACTCCTATTGGATTTAGCCAGAACAATCTCTCACTCACTTTCATTATTCTGGACTCTGCTGGGAATTTCCAATAACAATATTTGAGAAGGTTAATTATTAAGTTGTTCTCCCTCTTTTTATAATTATGTTTACCTAAAACATTATTTTTCTATATAGTACATTTTTTCATTATAATAGAATTATGCCAATTTTTGAAATCTATGAAATGTTTTAGGGTGGTGTAAGGAAGGAATATAGTAAGTTCTTTCTAAAATAGAAATCTTTAGATTCTTTCTTGAAAAAGATCTAAAAATTTTTAGATCCTTTTCTAGTAACACAGCTGACTATGTATGTAAAGAAATTCCTCTAAATGAAGAAGTGAGAGGCAAAAACAAACAAACATAAAAAATGAATTTGGAGGAAACAGAAAATCTTAAGTAACTATTTAAGAACAAAACTGAGCTCTTGAAGTTAAAAACAGGAGAGCAGAAATTTTAAAAATCAAAATAAAAGTCAGAAAAAAAAATATCCCAGAATGTATAGCATAAAGACAGAACAAACAAAAAAAATCCAAAACAATAACAACAACAAAAAAGGTAAATCGTAGAGAAAAGATAAGAAAATTGGAAGATCAGTCCAGGAAAGAAAATATTCAAATAATATAAGTTTCAGAACGAAACATCTGAGAAAATGGGTAGGAGAAAATTCAAAAAATTAAAGGATGTGAGTTTTCATATTTAAAGGGCTGAGAATGATGATAACATTGGGAACAGCCTAGATACATGATTATGAAATTTGGCACATTACAGACAGAGAAAAGCTTACAAACGTCCAGAGAGAGAACAACAAAACAAAATAAAACAAAAAATAAAGACACATCACATATAAAAGATCAGTTTCAGATATTTTGTATCAGAATAGTTTCAGATTTCTCAACTGAAGGCAGAAAGCAATAGGAAAATGTCTTTGAATTTCTGAAGGAAAAGAATTTCCAAACTAGAATTCTATATGTAGCCAAACTGTCAAACAAGCGTGAAAGTAGAATAAAGACATTTTCAGACATCCAAGGTCTCAAACTTTATTTCCCATGAATTTTTCAGAAAACTACTGAAGGGTATCCTCTACAAAAATGAGTGTTTATCCTAAATCATGGAGTACAAGAAATAAAAGATCCAACGAAGAGGTGAATTAAGGGGAATCTCCAGGGTGATGGTGAAGAGCGATGACCACTGTGCCCCAGACATAGAGGGCAACCAATCTGAACAACTGAAGTAAAGTAACTGAAACAAAACAAAACAAAAGCACATAGGAATATTGATAAGTCTCATCACCATATCCTTGGCCACTGTACTCTTTGTAATCTGACAAAACTTCTGGAGGGTTTGCTCTACTAAAAAATATCACAATAAAATATCACTTCATATCATCAAAAGATAAGGGATAGCAAGTATTAGTGAGGATGTGAAAAAAGGGGAACCCTTGTGCAATGTTGGTAGAACTGTGGAACTATAAACTGTACAGCCACTATGAAAAACAGTATAGAGGATCCTCAAAAAGTTAAAGAGAGCTACCATATGATCCAGCAATTCCACTTCTGAGAATATACCCAGAGAACACAAAAACAATAATTCTAAAAGATATCTGCACCCCCATGTTCATAACAGCATGATTTATAATAGCCAAGAAATAGAAACAACCTAAGTGTTCATGGACTGATGAATGGATAAAAATTGTTGAGCTATACATACCAGTACACACAAAAAAACCCACAACTCAGACATCAATGGTCACACAGAGCAAAATAATGTATTTTTTTAAAAGTAGTTTTAAAAAGTCACCAAAAAGCAAACAGTAACAACCCAATAACAAGCAGCAACAATAAACTCTGGGAAGAGGAAAGAATTTGATTTTCAGAGTTGTCCCCATTATAATAAGAATGTACAGTTTTCAAGAAAAAATTATAAGACATGCAAAGAAATAAGGTAATATGGTCCATTCACAGTAGAAAAAGAAATTTATAAGAACTGTCCAAGAGGAAGGCCAAGCATTGACTTATTAAAGAAAGACTTTAAAAATTGTAGGCTCTAGCCCTAGCTGGTTTGGCTCGGTGGATAGAGTGTTGGCCTGCAGACTGAAGAGTCCCGGGTTCGATTCCAGTCAAGGGCACATGCCTGGGTTGCGGGCTCATCCCCAGTGTGGGGGGGAGGGGTGTGTGTGTGTGCAGGAGGTCGGTGATCAGTGATTCTCTCTCATCATTGATGTTTCCATCTCTCTCTCCCTCTCGCTTTCTCTCTGAAATCAATAAAAATATATTTTTTAAAAATTGTAGGCTCTAGCTAATGTGGTCCTTGGAAGTCTATAGTTTAAAATGCTTATACTATCAGAAAATAGAAAAGACTGAAAATTACTAAATAAGATAGTCAATCAATTTGTTGTTATTGTTGTTAAAATTGTTAGAAAGAAAAGCAGTAGAAAAGAGAAAGAAGAGCCTGGCCAGAGTGGCTCAGTAGTTGAGTGTCAACTTATGAACCAAGAGGTCACGGTTCAATTTGCAGGTTGCTGGCTCGATCCCCAATAGGGGGCATGCAGGAGGCAGCCAATCAATGATTCTCTCTCATTGATGTTTCTATCTCTCCCTCTCTCTTCTTCTCTAAAATCAATAAAAATACATTTAGAAAAAAAGAAAATAGAAAGAAGAAATAATAAGGATAAGACCCGAAAATACAGAAACTGAAAACAGTGATACAGAGAAAAACAAAGCTGGCTCTTTGAAAAGATTAACTGACAAAATTCCAACAAGATGGACAAAGAATAACAGAGAAAAGGGACAAATAAATAATATTAGGCATGAGAAAGATAATATAATTACAGCTACATAAGAGATTAAAGCCCTCGCTGGGTAGCTTAGTTTGTTAGAGCATCATCCCAAGGTGGCGGATTTGATCTCTGGTCAGGGCACATTCAAGAAGCAACCAATGAATGCATAAATAAGTGTAATAACAAATCAATGTTTCTCTCTCTCTCCTTTCTCCTATCTATAAAAATCAATAAAAAAGAAATTATGAATAACTTTAAGTCAATAAATTTGAAAACTTATTTGAAATGGTCTAATTTATTTAAAAAATATGAAATACTAAATTGGACTTATCAAGAAACAGAAAACCAGAGTGGCCCTACAAACATTAAAATCTATATATATAAAAGGCTAATACACTAAGTGTGCAACCGTCTGGGTAATGACATCACATAGCAACACCTGGCTTCCTCTCCCTAGTGACTAGCCTCCTTGCAGTTTCTTCAGCCCAGGAACACAACTTGCTTTATAGCCAGGTGGAAACATTTCACATTGTAACCAAATGTCTGTGAAGAGTTTTCCTGTGCTTCATCTCACTTGATCCTCACAGAGGTCTTGAAGTAGGCAGATAGGAGACTCGGTGAAATCCTATTTTCTTTTCATTGGCCGAAAAATGGAGATTTACAAAGCTTAGAAACTTGATCTGACTGAAAAGAAGAAGTGGTAGACCTTGAAAATAACTTCAAGTTTTCTCACTGAGCAGAATGTAGTCAAACACTGCTGCAGTTAAATATTTTACCCTTTGTTCTCCCTGCATGATCTACAGTAATAACCTGCTTCGTGTTGATATTTACTGCTGTGTTGCTGACAATCACCTGAAAGAAAAGTTGGGGTGCTTCACTGGGCTGGAAAAAGTTTAGCTAAATCAGAAAGCAGATCTAATTAAGCAAGTTTATTCTATATATATATAAAAGGCTAAGTTGACTCGTGCATGCACGATACATATAAAGCTCTCGCTGGCGCCAATCGCATGTGTGTGTTTCCATCTGTCATTGTCGATCGTGAATTTGGTTGACACTTCTATTATAGAGAAAGGGCGAAAAGCGATATTAAAAGATTTCTTCTAGGGGGGAAACTAAGATGGCAGCATAGATAAATACCGGGAAATTGCTGCTTCCCACAACAATTGATAAATGCATCAAAAACACAAGCTGGACTCATCCAGAACTACAGGAGAGCTGGCTGAGTGTAAATTCTACAACTAGAAGGAAAGAAAAGCACACTGAGAGCCAGAGGAGCTGCGGAGGTGGAGTGCAGAGGTACGGGGGCCCGCGCGCGTGGAAAAGGTCTGGCACCTGAGGACGCGGCTGTCTTTTTGAATCCGGAGGGAGACACAAGCTCCCGACGGCTCTGAAATCCGGCTCCAGGAAGTCTCTGGGGACCCAGGACTCATACGGGGAGAAACTGGTCTCTCTGGCAGCGGGCGAGCTTGAGGGCAGCTTTCCCTCAGAGGTGCTTGCAGCCATTGCCGGGACACTGGGACTCGCGACTCCTTAGGGCGGGGCTGAGGCTCCGCCATAGCTGCTTCCTCCGCCCTTTGATTCCTTGAGACCCCGCCCCGCCGAGGCTGTGGCAGAGGCTTTTGCATATGAATGCCCCAGCCATTTGCAACCTGTAATTACCTAACCACAGCCTGGCCAGATAGACCCAGAGCTTCCAAGAGAAGGCCCAAGGCCCCACAGCGGCTTGCATTGCTACACAGCTGAGCATCATCAGGGCACTTCCAAACTCCAAAAAAAGGAAGGGGAATCTGCAGTTCTCTTCGTAGTTCCTGCTGTGTAACCTCAGGCAGAGGCTAAATTAGCACCTCCTTAGATCCAAGAGCCACTGTACCCAGTGGTCAGAGGGGGACCATCCAGATCACAACTCCTCAGATCCATAAGGGACACACTCAGGGTGCAGTCTCAGTGAGCACCAAAGCCCCACTGAAGCAAGTCTTGCCCCAGAAGGGTGTCTCCAGCACAGAAGTTCTCCCACTGTAGACACAGCTGATTCTCACAGCCAATTGGCCTGGAGGCCAATTCCTCCCAGTGATACCTACAACAACCAAGGCATAGCTACAACAAGACTGTGCACAAAGCCCACAAGGGGGTGCACCAAGAGTGTCCACCTCAGGTAACTGGGGAGGCTGAGCCACTGGGCCCTATAGGACACCTAGCACACAAAGCCACTCTACCAACACAGGAAAGCATAAAAAATGTGGAGACAAAGAAACAGGTCACAAATGACAGAAATGGAGGAAAGCAAATGACTGGATATAGAGTTCAAGGCCACGTTTATAAGGTTTTTCAAGAATTTTATGAAAACCGCCGATAAATTTAATGAGTCCCTCAATAAGTATAGTGAGACCATGGAGGACATGAAAAAGGACCAACTAGAAATTAAGCATACACTGACTGAAATAAAGAATAATTTACAGAGATCCAACAGCAGACAAGAGGATCCCAAGAATCAAGTCAAAGATTTGAAATACAAAGAAACAAAAAATACCCAACTGAAAAAGAAAAAAGAAAAGAGATTCCAAAAATATGAAGATAGTGTAAGGAGCCTCTGGGACAACTTCAAGAATACCAACATCAGAATTATAGGGGTACCAGAAGAGAGAGGGCAAGATATTGAAAACCTATTTGAAGAAATAATGACAGAAAACTTCCCCCACCTGGTGAAAGAAATAGACTTACAAGTCCAGGAAGTGCAGAGAACCCCAAACAAAAGGAATCCAAAGAGGACCACACCAAGACACATCATAATTAAAATGCCAAGAGCAAAAGACAAAGAGAGAATCTTAAAAACAGCAAGAGAAAGACAGTTACCTACAAGGGAATACCCATACGACTGTCAGCTGATTTCTCAACAGAAACCATGCAGGCCAGAAGAGAGTGGCAAGAAATATTCAAAGTGATGAATGCCAAGAACCTACAACCAAGATTACTTTATCCAGCAAAGCTATCATTCAGAATAGAAGGTCAGATAAAGAGCTTCACGGATAAGAAAAAGCTAAAGGAGTTCATCACCACCAAACCAGCATTATATGAAATGCTGAAAGGTATTCTTTAAGAAGAGGAAGAAGAAAAAGGAACTCTTACCATTTGCCACAGCATGGATGGAACTGGAGAGCGGATAAATACCACATGAACTCACTCATTTGTGGAATATAATGAACAACATAAACTGATGAACAAGGACTGATCCAGAGACGGAGAGGCATTGATTGGACTGTCGGGCTTTGGAGGGAGGGTAGGGGAGGGTGGGGGAAAGGGGGAAAGATCAACCAAAGGACTTACATGCAGGCATATAGGCCTAACCAATGGACACGGACAACGGGGGGGGGGGGGTGAGGGCATGAGGGGGGGGGTAGAGGGTAACGTGGGGACAAGGACACATATGTAATATCTTAATCAATAAAAATATATTTTAAAAAAAGATTTCTTCTAATTAATTTCCTTTCAATGTGCACGAATTCGTGCATCAGGACAATAGTATTTAATTAATAGCCAATAGGCTTCCCACAAGGCCTAGAAGGTTTTACAGGTGAGTTCTACCAGACATTCAAAAAACAATTTTAAATATTATACAAATTTCTTTCAGGAGAAAGAAAAAGAGGCAATACAACACATTTTATGAGGCTGATAAAACTTGAAAAAATCAGACTAAGAATATACAATAAAATTCTAGTTGACCTGACTCATAAATATAAATGCAAAGCTAACCAAAATTTGGCAAAACAAATTCAATATTGCATATTGAATTCATCATGACCAAATTAAGTTAATTCCAGGAATTCCAGGTATGTGCAACATTAGAAAATCTTACAATATTATCCATCTGATTAACTTTAAATGAGGAAAAACTATGATCATCTCAATATTTCCTGAAAAAGCATTTGATAAAATTCAACCAGTTTTTAAAAAATTTAAAAATTCATAGCAAGTCAGAAATATAAAGCAATTCCCTTTACCTAACAATGGGCCTCTATCAAAATCCTATTACCAAATGCCTTTTTCAATGGTAAAATAGAATCATGCTCTTAAAAACAAACAAATATGAGAAAAATAACCATCTACGCTCCTTCTGATCAATATTATCCTGAGATCCATGATCAGTGTAAGAGAAAGAAATTGGGGCAAGGGGGTGAGGGCAACAAATGAAATTATTGTCCATGTAAAAAAACCCCAAAGAAACTGCTAGCAAGTATGGTAAGAGAGTTTAGCAAGATGAAAAGTCCAAATCCAAGAGTCAATTGCATTTCTACACATTCTGTAATAAATGTGCAGAATATAAGGAATAAAGCTAGCAAAAAGATATGCAATATGTGGGGAAAATTATAAATTTGTACTGAATGACAATAAAGACCAAAATAAATGGGGAGACACAAATGTTTGTAGATAGGAAGAACCAATACTGTACAGATGCCAAAGTAATGCTCCATCTCTTAAACCTAGTGATGAGGAATGGGTCTTCATTTTATTAATAATCATTATTTAAACAGTATATAAACAAGATATACATTCTTTGTACATAAGGTATAGTTCACAAAAAAATGTTATAGTCCAGGTAATATTGCTTTTAAGAAACATTTTAAAGAAATAGTCTTAAAGAGGTTTGTAAAAAAATTTTACAGGTGTATCAAATGTTTAGCAAAAAAACCCCAACTCACTCTCACTTTCTCTCTCTCTCTCTCTCTCTCTCTCTCTCTCTCTCTCTCTCTCACACACACACACACACACACACACACACACACACACACACACACGTGTGCACACATAACACTCAATTAATAATAGAAAAACTGGATGTTGGTGTCCAGCTTAAGGCCTGGGTTGATAACTGAGAAGATAAATAGGGCCAGGGACTTGAATGGAATTTTGCCCAAATCCAAGGATGACTAAGTGGGCTGTAGTGGAGATGCTGACCCTTTTGTACTGGTCAACAGGCAAGCTGCACTCGGCACCCCTCCTCAGTCATCCAGTATCCCCTTTTGGCAGGCTGGCTTTTTAGGGCTTAGTAGGAAAACCTTAAGCCTAACTTAAGGCACAGTGGCTGACTCAGTCGGAAGATAAGTACAAAATTAGAGTACATTCTGTCCTTAAATTTCACCTTAAAAGTTTCTTTTTCCTTTTAAGCTTGCAATTGATTCTTTCTGTAAAGTATCTTGTGATAGTGTGAATTAGGCTACATAAAAATAAAGCACACTGCATTTTATAAAGTTTTACTGCTTCTCTGCTATAACCTCAATGTGCTTGATTCTCCAAGCCTAATTTGTATATCTTTAGACTCCTGGGTAGTTTCACCTTATGAAGAATTCAATAAAATGGTATTAAAAGAGACAAAGACTGCTGTCAGATATAAAATCCTTTTTATCTCTCATCTGAACCTAGGCCTCTGACAAATGGTTCTTTTGGATATGTAAAATGCATCCCCCACCAGCAAAGGCCTGCTTAGCTAATACAGGAGTTAGATCAGTTAATATTTACAAACTGGAATAACTCATCTTAATGTTTTTAAGAATTAAAGTTGTAAAGGTCTTCACAACTAGTATTTCCTAACAGTCACATAATTGATAAGGAAAATCAGTGTTTTCAGGCCTCCAAAGACAGGGCAACAGTTTGACTGGGGTATATTTGAATCCTTCTGAATTACTTGAAATGTCAGAAGAAAACAATGCTTGAATATGATGGCCAATTCAACAGAAAAACATTTCTAGGATAAAAGACCTCCAGGCTTTAAAGGAAATTTTGTCTCATCTTGCATAAGGTATACTGACAAAAATACACTGGCTTCATAGCAAATCTAAACGTTCAGGATTCTTTTAGCTTGGACTCAGCTGGCTGCTATTTGGCTTCAACCTTGCCCTTTGGAAGGGTGTTAAAAGCCCAAGATCTGCTTTAGTGCCATTTCTGGCATCCCTGAATCATGTGACATGAAGGTTCCTATAAAATCTAATTCATATAACAACCAAAGTAATGAGAACAAAGTACGCTGTTAGGATTTCCAGTTAGCATCTGATTACTCACTTTCAAACAGAAGTCAGCATGCTAGATGCAACTTGGAATGAAAGTTTCTTCTGTACTTTTGGTATTAAAATTTAATCAGCTGAAGTTTGAATTTGCATTCATTATTATAAGAGTAAAATGCTAATACAGTAATGATCATGGCATTAAAATTATTAATTTTATGTACAAAATTAACTATTAAAACCCAGAATGGTCAAATAAATGAGATTGTTTAATATTGCAAGTATTAAGAAGTAATAGATTTACTAGTTATCTTTAGAAAGAACATTGTCTTTTTAAATCAAAATATGCCTATAAGCCATACCTGGTTTGGGTCAGTGAAAAGTGTCCAGTCAAGGGCATGTACCTCGGTTGCAGGCTCGATCTCCAGCCCTGGTAGGGGCATGTGCGAAGGCAACCAATCGATGTGTCTCTCTCACATCAATGTTTCTCTCTCTCTCTTCTCTCCCTTCCACTCTCTAAAAATCAATGGAAAAATATCCTCCAGTGAAGATTAACAAAAAACAAAAACAAACCTATCAAATTAAAACAAAATACAGGCCAACTACTATTAAATATTAGATAATATCATAATTCTAATCTTTCTAATATTATTTAGTAAATTATTATTCATAGCCTTAAGCAAAACCCTCTATTTAATTTGTTATTTTATTCCATTTAGAATATGAATTTCAAGAAACAAGTCCATCTGAGAAATCATGTTATGTGAGGATAAATTTAAAGTAGATGTCAACTTTGTCATGTCAAAATTTCACAAGAAGGAAAGATTCCAAAGTAACATATAATATCCATGATAAATTACCTACAGTTTAAAGGAAGAAAAGACTACAGAATAAGAGAAAAAAAGAGTTGCCCCAAAATATCTTGCTCCTCTCCTCAGACTTTACTTGAAAGAGCCTACAATGACCACAGGATCAATTTAACAGGTGAAGGTACTGAGAATTCTGGTTCCAACATCAGTTGGCCAAATTTTAAAATTCTAACTACTAAAAATGTAATAAAATTATAATAATATTTATATTTGGAATAAATACATTTTCAGATTTATTTTTATTTGCCAAAAGTCTACTCTGTGATATTTTTCATCTCAATTTTCCATTTTTCAAAAGTATGTATTTGAAATACCTTTAACGTGACATTCTGTATTGTGTAAAAAGAAAAGATACTTGAAGATAGAATTAAAAATGATGTATTTAAAAGAATTTACTCTTGGACATTCACTGTACTAGGAACTCAGGTTAAATAAATCACATTTTTTTTCAACCACTATTATGTTTCTGAATGAAAATCTTTATATATTTGTTTGCTGTGTGAGATTAAATTAAATTAAATCTAGAATTATAGGACAAAAGCCATAGGAAGGTATCTAATGTGCATTATTCAGAAGTTAATAACTGGTCAGAATGAAAGAAATTATGAGTAATGGCCACAAGATTTAACATATGGATTTGGGAGAAACCTTCCAAAAGTATATATCATTTACTTTGTTCCATCAGTGCACAGAGGAGAAATCAGCCAAATACATAAGATATTCCACTAAATTATTGGGAAAGGACTTGCGCATATGACAAATTCATGCAGAATCATAGAGAAGAGTGAATTCAGAGTGTGTCAGACATTTGTGGCGAAGAGACCTGAAATTCAAGAGAGAAAAATAATGGTCTGTTTCATTAGCATTCCACATTCTCAGACTAGGTGGCATCACCTTGATTTGAAATGCATGTGCTCACCTCACACCGATAGGATATTCTCCCTTCTCAGACACCCTTTCTAATCACAGCCCATAGGGCTGTCGTCTAAAGTGAAATGTAATCTCCAAGTGACAAATATACAATGATGGAAAAAGTATTTTCCTCACTCAAGTGAAATCTAGTTTTATGATGCTCTTGCTCAAGAGACATCTGTTAGCATATTTGGATTTAAATGTTCAGATGTGCACTTTGTGCCAAGAAAACTACTCTGAAAAGAAATCTGCTTTAGTAAAACAGCTTCAAGGTTAGCAGTTTAATTGGCTGGAGCCAGACTGTGTTGGTAACTAGGGCCCCTCTCCTATTTGCCTTGTACAATGAGAGTGGCATCGGCTCTCCAACATTAAGAGCTGCTTTGTTTGACTTTTTAAGAAAAGAAAAAAGGAAGATGGTATAACTTAGTACCTATACTACTGATTAGGGTTACAATCTACTTATGTATATACATAAAACCCTAATATGCAAATAGAACGAATGGCAGAACAAACAACCGGTCTCTATGATGTGCATTGACAACCCGGGGTTGTATTGCAGAACATGACAGGCGTCGGCAGCAGGCAGTAGGGTGCGGAACATGGCAGACATTGGCCGTGGTGGGATGGTGAAGCAGGTAAGTGGGGGTGCCAGACCGAGGCAGGGCACTGGTCGCTGTCATCAGGGAGAGCCTCTGGTGGTTACTGAAAATGCTTTGCTCCCACACACTGCGGTCCTGTCGGGTGCTCACACCCGCTATCAGCGCCCAGTGCTTAGCACTGGCCCCAATTGCCCCTGAGGGCTTCTCCACCTCCCCCTGCTCCTGAGGGGCGATTGGGGCAGCAGCCGCCACTCCTACCGGGAGTGGGGCTATGGGCAGACAGGGGATGGGGGCTATGGTGGGAGGGGCCCAGCAGGGGTGTGGAGGATGGGCCAAGACCCGCCCCTGTGCCCACCGCTGCCTCGCAGCCCACGATTCCTTTCAAGGTGCACCAATTTGTGCACTGGGCCGCTAGTATGTTTATAATGATTTCTTTTTTTAGAGCTTTATGTTTTTCACTGAGGAAAAAAAGAAAAAGATGCTTTGGAATAGTGAGCTATTTGTGTGTTTTTTCTGCACACAGTGTTTTAGCTTTTTCCTATCCACTGTATTACTAGAGTTCATATTGACTAAAAGAGAACGTATCAACTGAATTTAGTGTGTTTAGAGATTTGATATGGTTCTTTTCAAATGAAGTGTGTTGAAAACAGCAGTACCCATCAATCCTTTGGCCAGTAGGATAATACAGATCCTTTGTATATATAAAAACACCTATTCTATTTCTAAACTTTAACCTTGAAGTGACCCTGTTTCTAATAAATACTAATACCAAAAACCGGAGAATCATTTAAAATGGAACTTAAACTTCATGACTTCTGAAATATTAAAATGCCATCATAAAAGCTATATTTTTAAGGGGTTACATAAATTGTGTTTTATGATGCATTGTCTTACCCTTTCTCAAGAATGAAATCTGAGTTATGTTAGGTCACAGGTTTTATATTAGCAAAAAAGATTTTTAAACAAAGGGAGAAAATGACAATAGTACAACAATAATTTTTACCACATTTTAAAGATATATATCTAGAGCCAAATTTCTTTCTGCTTACCCTTGTTGGGAAAGTTTCATTTTCTTTATCTCAATACATAAAATCTGCACCTTTGTTCATCAGAGAAATATGTTTAAGATGTGGTCTGTTTCATGGCTTGATACACCACAATATATTGTTAGTGATACATTACTGTACCAAAAAACAAGCAAATGCAATACCATGTTCTTTGTACATTTCAAATAGAGCCAGGAATTTTCAGAATACTCTCCTTTAACCCTTCAATATCAGTATCGCCACCAACACACATGTATTAAAATCTGCACTACACATATAGCCCTGTGCTGGATATTGCTGGGTGTTCACATGCATTCATAACTGAATGTATGTTAGAGTGACTTTACAGTAGACAGAGATTTTATGAAAAAATGCAGTAATTATTCATCACCTGTTTCAAAAACCAATCACTTGAATACAGCCTAAATTAATTGTCAGCTGATGTGATGAAGAAATAGCATAAAAAATCAAGAAGACTAATTCACCTGAAGAAAAAAATGAATAAAAATTAGATGCCTTAATCTATTATATGTTAGCTTTAAAATCCTGGGCACTAAGAATATTAAACTATACCAAAAGGTACATTTTACAGGTTATATTTTTCTCTGGTTCCTGGTGCCTCAAGCTTCATGTTAGTGATTTATGACTAATATTGTCAGTCAAAGCTCTTAATAAAAATAGAGCTTTATATCATCCAGTTGGGACTAGAATTTTTTCCTTTCTCTCTCTGTAGAGTCTTACATACATACTGAATATATTCTAGTAGTAATTATGAAATATAAGACTTTAGGGACATCATTGATTGTCATTATATGCCACTCAAACTTCTTTCTGATGCTACAATGTGGTGAATGGAAATAGCTAACTGCTGGGGCTGTCACATATCTGAGTGTGCTGGACTGTACGAACACAGAGGCTTTCATTCTCCCTGCGTGGTAGAGACACTTCCAGACATGTTCACGGTGCCGTCACATCAGGCTCTTTGGACTTGGGAAACCTAGCCTTCCTACACAGGCTGTCTCAAGCACATTAATCTCTACCATGCAGTCAAAAGAGGAGTTTCCAAAGTGGGGTGCATGCACTCCAGGGGATTGTAAGATTCTGTTCATTGATTACAAAAAGAAAATACTAGAATTTATATTACCATTACCTTTATTGTATACTTTTAAAATGTC
Organism: Myotis daubentonii; assembly: GCF_963259705.1. Lineage (NCBI taxonomy): Eukaryota > Metazoa > Chordata > Mammalia > Chiroptera > Vespertilionidae > Myotis > Myotis daubentonii. Next base: position 90,379,365 of record NC_081845.1, on the reverse strand, counting down.
TGTTTTCTAATGTGCATAATAGAAAGGAGTACATATATAAGATTTATAAATGAGTAAATATACCTGTTATCAGGATTGTCCACTTGAAAATCTTTTTTGTATTATTAAGTTATAATTCACATATCATCAATTCAATGGGTTTCAGTATATTCACAGAGGTGTACAATCATCACCATAATCAATCATCACCTCAGAAAGCAATCCTGAATCTCTCATCTATCAATCTCCCTACTTCTCCATTTCCCTAGCTCTAAGAAGCCACTAATTTACTTCCTATCTCTATAGATTTGCCTATTCTGGACATTTCACATAAATGGAATCATACAATGTGTGATATTTTGTGACTGAATTATTTCACTTAGGATAATGTTTTTAAGGTTTATCCATGTGTGGTATACATTAGTGCCTCATTCCTTTTAAAGGCTGAGTAATATTCCACTGCATAGCTATACCACATTTTGTTTATCCATTGATCAGTTGATAGACATTGGGTTTTTCCGCCTTTTGGCTATTGTGAATAATTCTGTTATGAACATTCATGTTCAAGTTTTCATGTGGACATATGTTTTCACATCTCTTGGGCATACACCTAAAAGCAATTGCTGGGTCAAATGGTAACTCAATTTTAACTTTTTTAGGAACTGTCAGACTGCTTTCCGAAGAGGCTGTCATTTTTATATTGCCACCAGCAGTTATAAATGTTTTAATTTCTCTACATCCTTGCCAACACCTGTTATCAAACTTTTTGATTCTGACCATCCTGCTGGGTGAGCAGTGGTGTCTCATAGTTTTAATTGGCATTTCCTCAATGACTAATGATGTTGATGGTTTTTTAACTAATGGTTTGCATGATCAGAAAAGCTGTAAGACCACTGGTACACAGTTCTTTAGCAATTTCAGGGGCAGTTATCCAATGAAAACCCCAGGGAGCATTCCGAAGTAAAAATAATAGTTCATATTTAAGACATTTAGCAATTCGTGGACAAGAAAAAAGGAGCACCCTTAGATGACATATAAATCAAGACAAAAGCATGGGAAACTCGAGGGGGAATCAAAGATCAACCAGGGGTAGACATCTAGACACCATCTTCAAATCAAGGCCTTGTACTACTCTGAGGAACATGTAGAGAACCACCTTCACTGTCATCACTTAGGCTGACATATAGCTCCACTCTTATTACAAAGGGCAGGGGCAACAATGACTTGGTTGCTTCCTGGGCACACCATGAGCAGTCCACAAAAGGAAATCTTAGGGACAACTTTGAGGGAGGCACTCTACAAGGACCTAGAAGCCACTGCCTGTGTCTGGGAGAACAACTCTCCTATAGAACTCAAAGAACTGTGTCGGATTTTTAAAATACAGCAAAGTATAAGCAATTTAAAGAACTGCCCTTTAAAAAAATTATATACCCACTCTATATTTTGGTATATGAAACAACAGTGACACTCAGCATTTTTACTTAGCAAAGCTGCTTTTGGAAATTGCACAGGTTGGTGAAATGTGAAAGTCTAGGAACTGCTGCTTCAGTAGATGCCTTCCACTCTGGAAGGGACCTCCCTAACTTACTCCACCCATTCCTGCTGTTTCCCTATCGTCGGGATATCAAGTCTTCAAATGCTACCCATTTTTATGACTCACTTCTTATTCATTCAGTCAGTATGTCAGTCAGTTTACTCAAATATTTAGAGAGCATCTAAGCGGAAGGCACCATGCTTGACTGAAAGAATCAGAAATGTATGCACCAAGATGATCAGCTCATGAACCCTACTCTCAAGGTGTTTATATATTATGCTCTCCATCAAGTCTTCAGTGATAGACTGATTAACAATTCATGAATCATATCATCTGTTAATGGAATGACGAAGGACCAGAATATTTAAAATCAGAGTTGCTGTGGAAAATCTAGCACATATATAGGTCACAGTACCTACCACCCGGTACAGTCTCAAAGAGAAGGGTTTTTGGAGGAGTCACAACTTTAAATAGGAAAGAGGGCAATAATAAAGGTTGGTAACTTAAGTCAGGTCTGCAAAGCAGAGCTTCCTATCTTCCTAAATCTAAAAACTAATATCAACATCTTCTGATTATTTTACCAAGAAAGAAAATGCTCTAATGATTAATTCTTCTTAAATTAATCCTTTTTATACAGATAACACCAGAGTGGTTGTTTCTGAATAAAAAGTCTCCTTTTTCTTTTTTCAGAACCATTCTCTCTCTAATCCTTACCCTGCTGAATTTAATTGCCTGGCAATGCCAAAACAATGTCTGATCCTAATAGGTCAGCATTGATCGCTCTAAACCGATTGGTTCCTTCATTAGCAAGAAAATGAAGTAAAGAGAAAAGGCAGGTGGCTCAGGAACAGGCAGCTGGGCTTTTGCTCCTCTTGCAGCGCCTCTCTCTCATTACATAGTAGCTGATCGATTGGCAAGTTGCTCAAAATCCACAAAAACGATTCATCATTTTTGACATAGGCCTGTTTTAATAGGCCACTCAACTCAAGATTTGGATACCCCAGACAGTTTATTTGTGGGGCCCATCACATTTCTTTCTAGACAGACCTCTCTGAAGACGACAAGGAGACAAAGGAGGCCACATCACCCAAACAACCACACCCTGGCAGTGCCCAAGGCCCTGAGTGAGAAATCCCAGCTGAATTCTGGAAGCAAAGGTTTCCCAGGCAGAGGGTCCTTCTCCCAGAGTCTGGATTTTATGGCATTGGAATGGCAGGTGCCTTGGTGATACCAGCAAGTGGAAGTAAGCAGGGATCTAAAAACAGCATCACCAAAGGGAAGGAGAAAACATACACAGGAAACACACAATACATTCAGACTGCACCACTGTGGTTGGCAGAAGTAAACTAAGGAAGAGCGCAGACTAAGAGTTTTGTCAGATGGCCTAGGGCAGTGGTCGGCAAACTCATTAGTCAACAGAGCCAAATATCAACAGTATAACGATTGAAATTTCTTTTGAGAGCCAAATTTCTTAAACTATATAGGTAGGTACACTGTTATTAACTTAATTAGGGTACTCCTAAGGCTTAGGAAGAGCCACACTCAAGGGGCCAAAGAGCCGCATGTGGCTCACGAGCCGCAGTTTGCCGAAAACGGGTAGGAAACGACCTCTCTGCCAGAATCAATGAGTCACTTACTCCTGGGGCAAGAAGACCTGATCCCCATGACACTGCTAAGCGCTGCTTCAAGCTAGGAAAGCAGACCAGGGGAGGGTGGTATGACCCAGTCTTGACTGAGCATCTACTATTCTAGGATACAACAGACACTTCACGTAGATACATTGCTGAGCCTGATGACAACCTTATGAAGGGGTCCTTTCTAGCCTCATCTTCATACTAAAACAATAAAACTCAGAGACATAAAGTAACATTTAACCACACATAGCGAAAAAGAAGTGGCAGTCAGAATTTGAATGTTATTCTGTTCAATTGCAAAGCCCATGCCCTTTTAAAAACCTCTAGTAGGGAATTTGAAAACAAAAACAAAAAAAACAAATATAAAATTAATTTATAAAGTATAAAAATAAAGAAAAATATAAAACAAGACAATGATTTTTAAAAGAAACAAAAAGAGGGGAACAGGTTATCACATTCTATATACTGTGTTATTGCTTTATTCCCAGTGAGTTTTGGTAATTGACCCCTGGGTCCTGCACATTCTAAGAGGAGGGACCAGCACTATTGACAACAAGCCTTCCTTACACTTGCTGCCTTTCTACATAGCCAGCAGGTAGCTGAAGAAAACTGGCCTTAAAAACAATCAAATGTGAAAGTAGTAGGTCAATTTTCTCCTAAATTTCAAATTCAGAAACACAAAGTTTATTTCAACTTACAGATCAGTAATTCCTTGTCTTAGCAGAATCAAGATCTAAGAAAAACTATTCACTTTTCATACAATCTGAAGCTTCACCATAGTTACTCAGTAAAAAGCATTTGCCAATATGTTGAATTTATTCACCATTCACAAAACACCTTTCATGTTCAAGATACAGTCAAGCCTGAATGAACATGGCTATAAATACAAATATAAATTATCTGAAATATTATTACAATGTTGACTTAGAGGGGAATACCAGCAATAATTGAAGTAGGAAATAATCAAAAGATGAATTTTTATCAATAATCAAATTTACCACTAATGACAGACCCACTGAAATGCTGAGCTTCTCTAATTCTTTATACCATTAAAAAGAATAGGGGGAAAGATAAGGAAAAAGAAGGAGACATTCTTTTGGGGCCTGTCATCTGTGCTAGGCACTATGTTATACCCTCAGAATACGAAATGAAAAGACCAGGGCACTGCTCTCTAGGAGTTCAGAGTCTGGTAGAAGAGACAAGACATAAATCATTAATCCATCTAGTCACCCATCCTTCCTTCATCTCTCCAACCATTTATTGCAATGTGTTGCCAAGCACTGTGCTGGTATTGGGGAATAAAACAATGAGCCAGAAAGAAAGGGTCTCTGCACCCATGAACTCAGAGTCTAATGGGGGAAACAGCAGCTATAATAAAGTGTGGTATTATGATAGGAGAAAGACATGGTACTCTGATAGCATGGTATAACAATGCCAATGGCGAAGGGCAAACAAGAGAAAGGCAAACAAGGAGAAGATAAACAGAAGAGAGAATTATTTTGTGGTGAGAATAAATCCAGGCATGCATGTTAGAAAGACTTAAAGACATTCTATAGATGCACCATTCAGTGGTAGCCAGCCTCCTATATGGCTCCCAATGGTTGTCTTCTGTTATTCATGTCCTTCCCTCCCAAACCAAAGTATTATGGAAATGACGATGTGTGACTTCTGAGGTTAGGTTAAAAAAATATTATGGCATCTGCTCTGTTCTCTCATGGATCACTCTGGGGGAAGACAGCCACCATGCTGTGAGGTTGCTCCAGCAGCCCTCTGGAGATGCAAAACTGGAAAGAAACGAAGGCCTCTGCCAACAGCCTGTGTCAACTCACCAACCATGTAAGTGGACATATTCAAAAGTGAATTCCTCAAGGTTAGCCAAGTTTTCAGATGACTACAGCCCTGACATTCTTGCTACAATCCCATAAGAGATCTCAAGCTAGAACCTTACCCAGCTAAGCTAGTCTCAAATTCCTAATAAAAAACGTGAGATAATAAATGCTTATTGTTTTAGTTATTATGTTTGGGGAAATTTGTTACCCAGCAGTAGCTAAGCAATACACATCACATTTAAGATGGGAAGGAAGTAGTTGAGACCAGAAGCTAGAAGGGGCTAGTGGAACTTTGAACAAAACGGTGTTAGACTTGACCCTGAAAACAATGGGGTATATCATGTGTTCCTAACATCATCATCATAAAGATGGTATAAAGGATATGTTTATTCAATGGACTGTGGTTTCATGGGTATATACTTACTTACAAATTCATCAAGTTGAATATGTTAAATGTACACAGCTTTTATATCAATTACTAGAGGCCCAGTGCACGAAATTTGTGCACTGGAGGGGGGGAGGTGTCCTCAGCCCAGCCTGCACTCTCTCACAGTCTGGGACCACTTGGGGTATGTCTGCCTGCTGGCTTGGGGGATCAGGCTTAAGCCGGCAGTCAGACATCCCTCTCTCAGTCCGGGACCCCTCGCTCCTTACCACCCACCTGCAGCAGAGCCTGGCTTCTGGCTGAGTGGCGCTCCCCCTGTGGGAGCTCCTTACCACCCACCTGCGTTCACCAGCTGTGAGTCTGGTTTCTGGCTGAGTGGCTGTGGGAGCTCACTGACCACTATGGGGCAGCTCCTGCATTGAGCGTCTGCCCCCTGGTGGTCAGTGTGCGTCATAGCAACCAGTCATTCCGCAGTTTGGTCTATTTGCATATTAGGGTTTTATTATATAAGATACCTAAATAAAGTGGTTTAAAAACATGTAATAAATCATATCAAATACTGACTACATGTTGAAATTATATTTTGGATATACTGGTTTAAATGAAATATTAATTTCACTTGTTTCTTTTTATCTTTTTTAATGTAGCTACTAGAAAATTAAAAATAACATTTCTATTGGAAAGCACTGTTCTTCAGGACCTGAAATAATACAGTAAATAATTTAGACAGGAAAAGGTCAGCTAGTTGTTGCAATGAAGGTATAGAAAAGAGGATGAACTAGAAAAGAGTTTCAGGAGAAAAAAACTGCCAGAGCTGAAATTACTGGATATGGAAGAGGGAGAAATGAAAGATGTGCCCGGCTTTCTGGATGGGGCAACTGGGTGTCCTTCACTGAGGAGAGAACACGTGGAGTGTAGCATTAGTAAGCCTGAGATATTCTGCTGTAAATTTGAGGTGCTCTGTGTTGCTCTAAGGAAGCTACGCGGTGACCATTTCAGTGAACTGAAAGCACAGGAGACAGATCTAGGCAGGAGATGAATACCTTTTGTTGACTAATGTCATATGAGGCCATGAGATTGCCTGGGAAGAGTATACAGCGTGAGAAAAACAGAGAACACAAATACACAAATACATTAAGGAGAACGTTCTAGCTTGTGAAGGACATTATTTCAGAAACAGAGCAGGATCAAAGGACAGTGAGTGATGGGGTAAGGTTGGGTGACTAGTTAAGTCTGGGAATAACATAGATGGAAGCAAGGAAGGCAGCTGGGCAAAGGAGAAAGAGCCTTCTATATAGAAGAAACACCAAGTGCAAAAAGAGTTGTGAAGCAGCCTGACAAGTTCGGAGAAGCAACAAGTCTGGTACTATCTATAACAATAAAAGCGTAATATGCTAATTAGACCAGACATCCTTCCAGAAGTCCTTCCAGACAACCTTCTGGACGAAGCTGCAGCAGCAGGGGCCGCGGCCAAGGCAGCCGTAGTGGCAGTGGCAGGGACTGAGGCAGAGGTCCCCAGCCACCGCACTGAGGCAGAAGCAGCCACCACAGCAATGGGGGCTGAGCCCCTTGCATGAATTTTGTGCACTGGGCCTCTAGTTGGAATATAAAGTATGAGGAATGAAACAGGAGACACCAGGCACCAGGTGGGCACAGACTGGGCAGATCATGAAGGGATTTGTATTTTAAGCTAAGGACCTTGGATTTTATTCCACAGGCAAAGGGGAGTCCTGCAAAGTTTTAAGTAGAGAAATGACATACTCTAATTTTATCTTTATAACATTCAAGGTACATGGTCCTAACTATAAGGAGCCCCCATTCACTTGACCCTGATATATCACTGGGTTCCATGGAGCTCAATTTGAAAACCACTCAACTAGATGACTTCTCTAGACCTTAAAATCTTCTCTAGACCTTAAAACAGACTATGGTTAAAGGTGAGAAGAGCATAAAAATGTACTTGTGCTAATGTACATGTCTCTCTCTTTCCTCTCTTTCTCCTTCTCTGTTCCTTCCTCTCATTCACTTTCCCTCAGGTAATAATATGCATTGGTAAGCATGAATATTGGGAATATGTGGGCATTCCAAGAGAACAATCCTCACTTTGCAGTAGTTTATCATATATTCAGGCAAAACACTCAGGAAAAAGAAATACCCGCTTGATGGTTGTCATTTAACAACTTAAATTAAAAACACTCAATGAATCAGAAAGAATAATGCACCCCTGTATTCATAACAGCATTATTTACAACTAGAGGCACAGTGCATGAATTCGTGCACCAGTGGGGTCCCTTGGCCTGGCCTGTGTGGGATCAGGCTAAAACTGGCTCTCCGACATCCTCCAAGGGGTCCCAGATTGCAAGAGGGCGCAGGCCAGGCCGAGGAATCCCACTGGTGCACGATCGGGGTTGGGGAGGGATGTGGGAGGTTGACCAGCAAGGGTGGGACTGCGGGATGGCTCCTGGGCATGTCCAGCCCATCTTGCTCAGTCCTGATCAGCCAGAACCCAGCAGCAAGCTAACCTACCAGTTGGAGTGTCTGCCCCTTGGTGGTCAGTGCACGTCATAGCAACTGGTCAACGTGGTGACGGTGGCAGGGGCTGAGGCAGAGGTGATAAATGCACATCACAGAGAGTGGTTGAGCAGCCTTAGCATATCATTAACATATTATGCTTTGATTGGTTGAATGGACAACCGGATGACCGGACACTTAGCATATTAGGCTTTTATAATATAGGACTAGAAGCCCAGTGCACAAAAATTTGTGCACTCGGGGGGGAGGGGGGTTTCCTCAGCACTGCCTGTGCCCTCTCGCAGTCTGGGACCCCTCGGGAGATAACGAACTGCTGGCTCAGGCCTGCTCCCGGGTGGCAGAGGGCAGGCCCAATCCCTAGGTGCAGCCTATGGTCGGGCTCAGAGCAGGGCCGATTAGGGAGTTGGGGCGCCACCCCCTGTCATGCACAGAGCAGGGCGGATCTGGAGGTTGCGATGCCACCCTCAGTCATGCTAAGGATAGGGCCGATTGGGGGTTTGGGGCACCGCCCCGTCACACTCAAGCAGGGTCGATGAGGAGGTTGCGGCGCCACCCCCTGTCACGCACAGAGCAGGGCCAATCAAGGGGTTGGGGTGCTGCCCCCTGTCACTCACAGAGCAGGGCTCATCAGGGGGGTTGGGGCTCCATACCCTGTCACGCACAGAGCAGGGCCGATCAGGGGGTTGAGGAGCTCCCCCCGTCACTCACAGAGTAGGGCCGATAGGGGAGTTTGGGCACCGCCCTCTGTCACACTCAGGGCAGGGCCGATGTGGAGGTTATGGCTCTACCCCATCACACACAGAGCAGGGCCCGTGGGGGGCGGGTGGGGCGCCACCCTCTATCACCCACAGAGCAGGGCCAATCAGGGGGTTGGGGCGCCGTCACTGTTACACTCAGGGCAGGGCCGATGGGGAGGTTAGGGCTCTACCCCGTCACACACAGAGCAAGGCCCGTGGGGGGGGGGGGGGTGCCACACCCTGTCACACACAGAGCCGCAGGGCTGATCAGGGGGTTGGGGTGCCTTCCCCTGTCACGAACAGAGCAGGGCGGATAGGGAGGTTGTGGCCCCACCCTCTGTCACACACAGAGCCGCAGGGCGATCAGGGGGTTTTGGCGCTGCCCCCTGTCATGCTGATCCCGGTGCCGGGAGGCCTCACGGCTCCGCTGATCCCGGTGCTGGGAGGCATATTACCCTTTTACTATATAGGATAGAGGCCTGGTGCACGGGTGGGGGCCGGCTGGTTTGCCCTGAAGGGTGTCCTGGATCAGGGTGGGGGTCCCCACTGGGGTGCCTGGCCAGCCTAGATGAGGGGATGATGGCTGTTTGCAGCTGGTCACACACCCTTCAGGGTGGGGGTCCCCACTGGGGTGCCTGACCAGTCTGGGTGAGGGGCTGAGGGCTTTTTTCAGGCTGGTGGGTGACTGAAGCTCCCAACCGCTCCTTTTTTCTTTTTCTTTTTTATTCTGGGCCAGCTTTAGCTCTGAGGCTTGGCTCCAGCTGAAAGCAGGTATCTGGTTTGTTTGGGTTCTATAATCGAAACACTGTTTCAACTCCAGCTCTGAGATCCCGGCTGGCTGAAAGCACATTTCTGGGGTCTTGTTTAGCTTCGATATCTGTAACAATGTTTCAAAATGCAAGCTCAGAGGCCGGCAGCGGCAGGCGGGGAATGTTGGATTACTCCGTCACTGAAGCAAGCAAGCCTCATGTTCGCTTCAAGCTGCCTGGTTGCCGGCTGCCATCTTGGCTGGCAGTTAATTTGCATATCGCCCTGATTAGCCAATGGGAAGGGTAGCGGAGATATGGCTAATTACCATGTTTCTCTTTTATTAGGTAGGATAGCTAAGATTTGGAAACAGTCATAGTGCCTATCAGTAGATGACTGGATAAAAAAAGCTGTGATACATTTACACAATGGAACACTATGTGGCTGTAAAAAAAGAAGGATCTCTTACCCTATGAGACAGCATGGAGGGACCTGGAAATTATGATGCTAAGTGAAATAAGCTGGTCAGAGAAAGCCAAATATCACATGATCTCACGTATATGTGGAACCTAATGAACAAAATAAACTGACAAATAAAATAGAACCAGAGGCATGGAATAGACTGAAGAAACTCAGAGGGAAGGAGCGGGGAGTGGTGGTGGGGGGGAGGATTGATTAACCAAAGAACATATATATATATATATATATAACCCATGGACACAGAGAATAGGGTGGTGAAGGCCTGGGGTGAGGTGGGAACTGGGTGGAGTGGGATTGGGGGTCAGGGATAAAAGGGGAGGCATCTGTAATACTTTCAACAATAAAGATAAATTTTAAAAAGAAAAAAGAAAAGAAAAGAAAAAGATGATGCAATGAAAGTCACAGCTGCTTATCCAGCAAAGGCTTCACCCAAACCTTTCACATTTCTCCACCCACTGCTCTTCAGCACAGTGATTGCTTTGCATACTTCCTCTCCCTTCAGAAGCAAACAGTTCAGGAAAAGAAGGAAATCCCTAAACAGGTAAGTTCTGACAATGAAGAAGAAAATTAAACTAATAGCTGAAACACAATTTAACATTATCTGTTTATTTCAAATGTATAATTCTAAGTACTTACAATTTTTCTCTCAATTTACTCTCATCTCTTTTCTTTTAAAAGTAATTATTTTATTTTATGGCTAGAAAAAATAACTTGCCCAGAGTCACAAACTCCCTGTTCCTCAGTTAAGAACATTTTGTCATCACACTATTTTCATTCCGTCATAGGTCTTCTAAGATGAAAAATATTTCATAGCACTAAGAGAAACATTTGTTTTTTAGTAGGAAAAGGTTTGTTCTTAAATAAATGGTGTTCAGGAATAGCCTTCACCAGTATTCTTTATGATACAATAGCAGGTCTTACGGTGGGACGAATTTGCAAACACTGAGAAATGACTGTTGTTTCAAAACCCAAATGAGATTCTGAACAAAAACTAAATTAAATCCATTATAAAAAGCTTTTTAATGGACCACATCTAAATTCCACTGACTTCATAATCTTTCTAGACTTTAATATAATGTATATAATACTAATTAGAGTTAGACTAGATCAGCGGTTCTCAACCTATGGGTCGCGACCCCTTTGGGGGTCAAACAACCCTTTCACAGGGGTTGCCTAAGGCCATCGGAAAACACATATATAATTACATATTGTTTTTGTGATTAATTACTATGCTTTAATTATGTTCAATTTGTAACAATGAAACTGGGGGTCACCACAATATGAGGAACTGTATTAAAGGGTCGCGTCATTAGGAAGGTTGAGAACCACTGGACTAGAGAGTATCTGCAACTATAAGCTCTAAATCTTAAACTTATCTATTAGTTGAACTACAAATACTATACACATATAATCACATGGAAAGCAATGGGGAAGATAAAATAGTGGGGTTGGGAATATGAAGACTAGTTCATGCTATGCTACCTACTCATTATGTGAATTGAAGCAATGCATTTAACATACCTTCCTGAGAGTTAGTTTACTTGTCAGTAAAATGAGGTGACTGGTGAATTATTAATAACTAGAGGCCTGATGCCCGAAATTTGTGCAAGGGCCTTGGCCCCAGCTCCCGCCTGCCACTGCTGCGGCAGGGAGCCTCTGTCGTCTCTGCCCTGGCCCTTTGCAGCTTTGTCTGGAAGGAAGGACATCCGGAAGGACTTCTGGTCTAATTAGCATATTACACTTTTATTATTATAGATTTTAATTCCCTATTTATGCTCACTAACCACCTTACATGGATTTGATTTTCTGTGGCAGAGACTGTGAATTGCGTAACCCAGAATCTATTCTCCTCTTCTTACTTAGTAAAACAACCCTGATTGTTTTGTAAGCTGAGCACATGGCTGCCTGAAGTGAAAACTACACTTCCCAAACTCCTTTGTAACTATCTAGGACTACATCTGACCAAAGAGATGTAAGAAGGAAGGTAGTGCAAAACAACCAGGGAGTCTCCCTAGAGTTGCCAGCCCACTCAGCTGGGAAGTGCACTCTTTGGCACTTCTTCCCCCTTCCCTCCTGAGGTCTGGAATTGTCATGATAGCTGCAGTTGCAGCAACTTTGTGGGACAACATGGCTGAGAACAGAAGCTAGGACTCCTGATGGCAGAACAGAAAGATAAAAGGAATCTAGTTCTTTATGTTTTCATGGAGACACCAGATCAGTGCTAGAATGCCTATATTTAACCTTCTTTTACATGAGGTTATACACTTGTATGCTTGAACCATTTTTACTTTGGGTTTTCTGTTCTATGAAACTGAACCTAATTCTAGATGCTACAGTATGCTTCCTATGTGGTCTCATAAAACCATATATTTCCCTCATTTTTAATATTTATCACACTTATATTGTAATTGTTTGTTTACTTGTCTGCTTCCCCAACTAGACTTTAATTTTGGTGAGGGCAGCACTGTGTCCTATGTCGGTTGCTGTTGAATCCACAGTGCCTGGCACAAAGTAGATAATCAATATGTATACAATAACTACTTTCTCTGTAAGAAAAAGGAGAAAAAGATGAAGGTGTAGTAATCAATGAACCTAGGCATCTGTCTGTTTTATAGGGTTACTGGAGGACAGAATATGTAAAAGCACTGTGAAAATTATAAAGTCTGTTATCTAAACGTGAACTAATACCATATAAGTGAGAAATAAAACATATCACCATCCATCTAGCTACACCAGATTTTGCAAAGCCATTAGTGTTGCTCAATTCTTTCCTGTAGGTTTCTCTTCCTTATGCAGACCATTCTAAACCTGTACCTACCTCTCTCCCAAAGCACTCTACCCAACCCCTACACCATTCACTCCCAGAGGTGATCCTGCCTCCTAGTCATGCAGAAAATGGAAACCATGAGACATGGTGTCTTCCAACTCTCCTTCTTTTCAGTATGTTCCCCCTTTCCTGTCACTCTTCCTTTTTAATGCACACCTCTCCACTTGTGCTCCTGACCCCACCCTGTCCTGCTTCTTTCACCAACTCCTTCATCCATCTGCCCATCAGTTATTCCTTCTCTCTGGTCTCTTGAGATCAGAACCTCATATGATTCTCTCATAGCATCCTGTTCTTTCCCTCCACAGTATGTAAATAGATAAGGGTGTCCCAAAATTCATGCAAGAAGTAATTTTGATTGAAAACACAGATTTATAATTAAAAATTGTAAATTTTTTATTGATTCATTAAGTATACAGTATAGGGTTATGTATGGAATAGCATATCAGGTAAATGGCTTCCATGGCTTTGCTGGCACATACGCATTCTTTTGTTGAAATTTTCCATGACCATTTTGCATAAATGTGGCTGAATTTCGTTGATACAGCGCTCAATTTCCTCCTTCAAGGCGTGGGTGGTTGTAGGCTTGTTGGCATAAACCTTAGACTTCAAAAAACCCAAAGAAAAAAGTCCAACGGCGTTAAATCGCATGATCTGGGAGGCCAATTCTGATCACCAAAACAGGAAATTACACAACCAGGAAATGACTCATGCAGTAATTGAATTGTTTCTCGGGCTGTATGGCATGTGGCACCGTCTTGTTGAAACCACATGTCGTCCACATCCATATCTTGCAATTTAGGCACAAAAAACTGGATTATCATGTCGCGATAGCGGGCACCATTAACTGTTATTGCCTGAGCAGCCGCATTTTCGAAGAAGAATGGTCCGATGATGCCTTCAGCCCAAAATCCGCACCAAACAGTGACATATTGTGGATATTTTGCCTGATATGCTATTCCATACATAACCCTAAACTATATACTTTATGAATCAATAAAAAATTTACAATTTTTAATTATAAACCTGTGTTTTCTATCAAAATTACTTCTTGCATGAATTTTGGGACACCCTTTATATACTTTGTATATGCTATGTCTGACTCCTTCAATAGATTATAAATCCCATGAAGATCGGAAGCATATCTGTTTTATTTACCATTACACAATCAGCAATGTATTTGTTGAATATATATATAAAATGAATAATTTGTAGTGAGTGATGAAATAGAATATGAATCAGGTTGTCTTTCCACTGTACTATACTCTGGATTCCAAACCTTTACATCACCAACTTCCCTCTATTGCCCAATGAACCCACCATCCTCTCTCACCTAACTAATCTACCTTCTAGCAAATCATCATCATTTATTCCGTCATTAAAGCTAAAAACCTCAGTCATCTTCCATTCTTTTTCATTTCCCATATATAACAGGTCTCTTGTTCTATTTTTCAAATGTCTTTCAAAGCCATATGAACATCTCATCTTTTCTACTGATTCTTAATCATCTCCTTCCTATTGAGAGAACTTCCTGACTCCAGGCTCCATAACAGCTCATACATTCTGCTGAAGGATACCTCTAAAATTAAAATTCCCCAAGGGAGAGGGAAAATCACCATTGTACAAAAGTAAAATGATCCATTCTAATAAGAGACAAGAATTAGAGACCTAAAATATATTTCCATGCTACTTAATCTATTTCCTGGCTTCCAGGGTAGAACTGTTTTGAATTATTTCTCAAAGGCAGTACGGTCAAGTAGTTAAGATGAGAGGTCTAGGGGTAAGAGATCTGGGTTCAAGTCTCACCTCTGCCACTTATTTATTAGGACTATGAACAAAGATTTTTCGTTGTAAAATGGAGACAGAGGTAACCATTAAATGAGAATAATTCAATATAACATATAGCTTAGTGCATAAGTACCAATGAATGTTAGCTATTCATCATTTCATCTTCAGAAGAATCACAAAGAAAACTACAACTGCCTTTATCAACTGGTTCTGATATATCTGAAATTGTAACAAGACTATATTCTTCTTTTTTTAAATGTTTTTATTGATTCATTTTAGAGAGACAGGAAGTGAGAGGGAGAGAGAGGAAGAGACAGAGAAACATCGATGTGAGAGAGAAATATTGATAGGCAGGCCCCTGCATGCTCCCCACTGGGTATCGACCCTGCAACCAAGGCATGTGCCCTGATCAGGAACTGAACCAGTGACCTTTCCTGTGCACACGATGATGCTCAATCACTGAGCCACACCGGCCAGAGCAACAATATATTCTTGAAAATAGCTAATATAATCAATATACAAAAATTAGTTTTAGCCCTGATCAGTTTGGCTCAGTGGATAGAGCGTCGGCCTGCAGACTGAGAGGTCCCAGGTTCGATTCTGGTCAAGGACATGTACCTTGGTTGCTGGCACATCCCCAGTGGGAGGTGTGCAGGAGGCAGCTGATCGATGTTTCTCTCTCATTGATGTTTCTAACTCTCTATCCCTCTCCCTTCCTCTCTATAAAAAAACAATAAAATATATCTAAAAAAATTAGTTTTATTTCAATATGCAAGCAATGAACAATATGAAAGCAAAATTAAGAACACAATTCCATTTATAATAGCATCAAAAAGAATAAAATAATTATGGATAAATTTAACAAAAATGAGTCTTAAAATTCATATGGAAAGGACCTATAATAGCCAAAACAATTATCAGGAAGAAAAAAGTTGGAGGACCCACACTTTCTGATTTTAAAACTTACTACAACCACAGTAAAAAAGATAGTGCAGTACTGGCATAAGCATAGACATATAAGCTAATGGAATAGAATTGAGACTCTAGAAATAAACCCATTCATCTATGGTCAGTTGATTTTTTACAAGGATGTCAAGACAATTCAACAGAGGAAAGGATAATCTTTTCAACAAATTGTGTTGGGCCCTAGCAGTTTTGTCTCAGTGGATAGAGCATTGGCCTCAGACTGAAGGGTCTCGAGTTCAATTCCAATCAAGGGCGCATGCCTGGACTGTGGGCTCGATTCCCAGTAGGGGGCATGCAGGAGGCAGCCAATCAATGATTCTCATCTCTCTCTCCCTTCCTCTCTAAAATCAATAAAAACATTTTTTTCTTTTAAAAATTGTGTAGGTCAACTAGATATCCACATGCAAAAGTATGAATTTAGACTCCTATATACACATCCTATCTAATAATAGACAAACATGGTAATTGACCATACCTTCGCTACACCTCAAATAGGCTAATCAGCGTGATATGCAAATTAACCACCAACAAAGATGGGGCTAATTTGCATACTGCAGGCAGGGCAGGCCAGTGCGAGCCGCCATCGGGGCCCCTGTGTGCTGCCTAAGCCTTGCCCCTAGCCAGGACCCACATGAGCAGCCCTGGGCAGCAGGGCTTGGCGGCACGAACGAGCAGCCTAAGCCCCGTGGGAGCCCCGTTAGCGGCCCTGGGCAGGTGGGGCTTGGCAGAGCAAACGAGACACCTAAGCCCCGCTCCCAGCTGGGACCCCTGTGAGGGGCCCTGGGTGGGTGGGGCTTGGCGCTGCGATCGGCCCAAGGAAGCCCTATTCTTGCAGGAATCCTCCTGCAATGGGCTTCTAGTCATATATAAAAATGAACTCAGAATGGATCAAAGACCTACTCATAGGAGCTATACTACAAACTCTTAGATGAAAACACAGATGTGCACCTTTATGACCTTGAGTTAGGCAATAGTTTCTTAGACATGAAAATTAAAGCACAAGCAACCAAAGAAAAAATAAACTGGACTTCATCAAAATTAAGACTTTTGTGATTCTAAAGACATTATCAAGAAAGTAAAAAGACAACTTATACAATGGGAGAAAAATATTTCTAAGTCATCAACACTAATAAAAGAGAAAAATGGTAATTGGCGTACAAGCTACCCTTTTCATTGGCTAATCAGGGCTATATGCAAATTAACTGCCAACTAAGATTGGCAGTTAACTGCCAACTAAGATTGGCAGTTAACTGCCAACAAGATGGCGGTTAATTTGCATATGTAGGCACAATGCAGGGAGGCGAAAGGGAAAGCAGGAAGAAGCCCCCTGCCACTGACAGTGATCAGAAACCCAGGGGGGAGCTAAGAGCTGGGGCTGCCTTTGCCCTGCCCCCCAGCCATGATCAGAGAATCAGGTGCCTTTTCCGCCCTGGCCAGTGATAGCAGGAAGTAGGGGTGGAGCCAGCGATGGGAGCTGGGCATGGTCGAACCTGGCAGTCCCAGGAGCTAGGGGTCCCTTGCCTGGGCCTAAAGCGAAGCCCACGATCGTGGGGCCGCTGCAGCTGTGGGTCCCCGTTGCCTGGGCCGGAGGGGTCTGGGGGTCCCCTGCCCAGGCCTGATGCCTGGGCCAGAGGCATCAGGCCTGGGCTGGGGGCAGAACCAGTGATGGGGGGAAATGAGGGTCCCCTGTCAGAGGCGTCAGGCCTGGGCAAGGGGCCAATCCTGCGATTGGAGGGTGATGGGGGTCAACGCCTGAGGGTTCCCAGTATGTGAGAGGGGGCAGGCTGGGCTGAGGGACACTCCCCCCCACACACACACCCAGTGCACGAATTTCGTGCACCGGGCCCCTGGTCCTATATAATAAGAGAGAAACATGCAAATTAACTGTCCCTCTGTTATGCTCAAGCCACGCCCCCAAGCCACACCCACAAGCCAATCAGGAGCAAGTATGCAAATTAACCCAACTAAGATGGCAGCAGCTATGGAGCTGGAGTAAGCAGGAGGCTTGGGTTGCCCTCAGCGATGGAGGAAGCCAAGCTTCCTGCCTGCCCTGGCCAGACCTGGGCTCTGCTCAAGGCTACAAAGTTTCAATTATAGAAGATAAATAAATTCCAGAAAAAAAAAAAGAGAGAAAGGAGAGGCTGAAAGCTTGGGTCGCTGGGGTGCATGGCCAGCCTGAAAACAGCCATCAGCCCCTCGCCCAGACTGGCCAGGCACCCCGTAAGGACCCCCACCCTGAAAGGGGTGTGGCCAGCCTGAAAACAGCCCTCAGCCCCTCACCCAGGCTGGCCACACCCCCATGGGGGTGAGGGTCCCCACTGGGGGGCTTGATCAGCCTGCAAACAGTCATCAGCCAATCGCCCAGGCTGGCCAGGCACTCCACCAGGCCCCCCACCCTGATCCGGGACACCCTTCAAGGTAAACCAGCTGGCCCCTCCCATGCACCAGGCCTCTATCCTATATAATAAAAGGGTAATATGCAAATTGACCCTAACAGCAGAATGACTGGGAATGACTGGTCACTATGACACACACTGACCACCAGGGGGCAGACGCTCAATGCAGGAGCTGCCCCCTGGTGGTCAGTGCACTCCCACAGGGGGAGCTCTGCTCAGCTACAAGCCAGGCTGACGGCTGCCAGCACAGTGGTGGCGGTGGGAGCCTCTCCCACCTCCTCAGCAGCTCCAAGGATGTCTGACTGCAGCTCAGGCTTAGGCCCGCTCCCCCGGGCCTGGACATCCCCCAAGGGGTCCCAGACTGCGAGAGGGCACAGGCCGGGCTGAGGGATCCCCCCGAGTGCACAAATTTTTGTGCACTGGGCCTCTAGTATAACTGATAAGGGTCTAGTATACAGAATATAAAAGCAACTCTTAAAGCACAACAATAAAAAGACATATAACCCAAATACAATAGACAAATAAACAAAGAACAAATAATCAACTGAAATGGGCAAAGGATCTAATTAAAACATTTCTCCGAAGAAGATATACAATATCCAATAAGCATATGAAAAGATGTTTAACAGCGTTAGTGATCAGGCACATTGTATATCAAACCACAGTGTGGTAACAGTTTACACCCACTGGGATGTCTATAATAAAAAATTCTGATAACAAGTTTTGGTGAAGATGTTGAAAAATCAGAACCATCACATAAAAATAGTGAGATTGTAAAATGTTGCAGTAGTAAAAACCAGTCTGGAAGTTTCTCAGAAAGTTAAACAGAGAGTTAGCATATGACCCAGCAGTTTCACTCAAGAGAACTGAAAACATATATCCACACAAAAAGTTGTATATAAATGTTTATAGCAGCATTATTTATAATAGCCAAAGATGAAAACAACCCAAATATACACAAACTGATGAACAGATAAATAAAATTCTGTGTATCCATACAATGAACATTATTCAGCCACAAAAAAGAATTACTGAAACATGCTACAACATGTATAACCACACAAACATGTTAAGTGAAAGAAGCCACATACATTGTATGATTCCCTTTAATGTCCTACATAGACAAACTGTATGATTCCCTTTAAATGAAATGTCCTTAACAGACAAATCCATAAACATATTAGATTAGTGGTTGTCAGGAGTTGGGGGGGTGAAAAGTAATGGGAGTGACAGCTTAGAGATACAGGGTTTGTTTTGGGGGGGGGGGATGATGGAAATGTTATAATATATACTGTTGATAGTTGCACTACCTATGAATAAAAAACAATTTCACATTTAAATGGTGAATTTTATGGTATGTGAATTATATCTCAATATAAGGTAGCTGATATACCTCTATTCCTTTAGAGTAGTGGTTCTCAACCTGTGGGTCGCGACCCCTTTGGCAGTCGAACGACCCTTTCACAGGGGTCGCCTAAGACTATCCTGCATATCAGATATTTGCATTATGATTCATAACAGTAGCAACATTACAGTTATGAAGTAGCAACAAAAATAATTTTATGGTTGGGTCACAACATGAGGAACTGTATTTAAAGGGCCAGAAGCTTGAGAACCACTGCTTTAGAGCAATAGTTTGTTTTCTCCCCTCCACAGACTTAGAGAACTCTTCATTTACCATGGAACAATTTTTATTAGTCTTTTGTATTTTAAAACAGCAGTAGGCTCAGTTGGGTAAACTCATTAGATCTGTGGTTCTCAACCTTCTGGCCCTTTAAATACAGTTCCTCATGTTGTGACCCAACCATAAAATTATTTTTGTTGCTACCTCATAACTGTAATGTTGCTACTGTTATGAATCGTAATGCAAATATCTGATAATGCAGGATGGTCTTAGGTGACCCCTGTGAAAGGGTTGTTCGACTGCCAAAGTGGTCGCAACCCACAGGTTGAGAACCACTGCACTAGATAAAGGAATAGGATAGAGAAATTTGCATCTTATTCAACACAATTCTCAGAGTAGAGGACACATTCATTACTGACAGCATGGTTAGGACAACAGAAGAGTCAGGCATTTAAAAACTGAAAGCTGCAGTGGAAAGGAAGGAAGGAAGGAAGGAAGGGAGGGAGGGAGGGAGGGAGGGAGGGAGGGAGGAAGGAAGGAAGGAAGGAAGGAAGGAAGGAAGGAAGGAAGGAAGGAAGGAAGGAAGGAAGGAAGGAAGGAAGGAAGGAAAACAAAACCCACACTATAAAACACACATCCCTGAGCCTGCCTGGCATGCATGGGATCTATTACTATCAAAATCCAAATTGAAAACAAATACCATGATTCCAGGGTGAGCAAAGCTCAAATAAGCAAGAGCATTTATAGTTGTTATCAGCAGGTAAGGGAAAATGAACAGATGTGTTTTATTCTGGCTTTGTTATTATCAAATTGGCTGGTCAGCAAAGTGGGGGATAAAAGTGGGGCTGTTTATCTCCACATGAAAAGATGAAGCTGAGCTCCAAAGTGGCCCTCGCTTGAAGCACTCTCTACCTCAATTAATTCTCTCAGAAAAGAGGCAAATTCAGAAATCTCTTCCAATTATAGGCTGGCCCTTTTCTTTTCAGTTTTAAAAGTCATACTGGGAAGTGGCAAGGCAGGAAATATTGAGGGTTTTAGTGCTTATTGTGAATCTTACCAAGCAATCCTTGTCAGATACATGCCTCTAAACCAGCGGTTCTCAACCTGTGGGTCGCGACCCTTTGGGGGTCGAACGACCCTTTCACAGGGGTCGCCTAAGACCATTGGAAAACACATATAATTACATATTGTTTTTGTGATTAATCACTATGCTTTAATTATGTTCAATTTGTAACAATGAAATTGGAGGTTACCACAATATGAGGAACTGTATTAAAGGGTTGCGGCATTAGGAAGGTTGAGAACCACTGCTCTAAACAATCATAAGAAATCAAAGTCACGCCCTAACCAGTCTGGCTCGGTGGATAGAGTGTCAGCCTGCAGACTCAAGGGTCCCAGGTTCGATTCTGGCAAGGGCATGTACCTTGGTAGCGGGCACATCCCCAGTAGGGAGTGTGCAGGAGGCAGCTGATCGATGTTTCACTCTCATCGATGTTTCTAACTCTCTATCCCTCTCCCTTCCTCTCTGTAAAAAATCAATAAAATATATTTAAAAAAAAAGAAAGAAATCAAAGTCACAATGTCAGAGTTTCAGGAACAAATACAAAATTGCCTGATGGTTGTGGCTTTGACTTGTACACTCCTAGGAATGTACTATGATCTCTGGCTTCTGTCCAGAGGGTTAAATGGAAAGTCTGTCTGGGAAGGCCTGTCCCCGCACACCTGGCCTGGGTAGGGCTGTCACTACATGTGTATCACCACTTTGAACCTTTTAAAGAAAATAGATATCCTATAAGTGAAGATAATTTGGAAATTGGCACAACAGTTAAAAAAATAAATCCAACTGGACAGTCATTGTAGGGCTCCTGCCAACTTCTGGTTTCTTGCCATAGAGAGTAATGATTCCTGTCAGTCACTTAGAAAAAGAATAGCTTCTAGAAAAGCCAAATCATCTTGACCTAAAAACAGCAACCCTGTATCAGCACATGAAAACTTACAGGAAGTTAGGAGTCTGAATTCAAATTCAGAAAGTTAATCTCTGCTCCAATATTGAAGCTATAATGAGACATAAGCTCCTACAAAAATACATATTAATCAGTTTATTGGTTCAGTTGTAAAAAAGGAAAGAAAGAAAACATAGTTAGTGTTGCAGTCCCAGCACAAATGATATATTGCTTTGTGACTGTGCCTTCACATTACTTTATCCAAATTTGTTCTATAACTTCTAAAAACCAAATATCCTCAAATATCGGGGTGGTAAACACACAATACAACATACAGCTATGTATTGTAAAATTACAAACCAGAAATCTATATAATTTTATTAAGCAACTAAAGGCCCGGTGCACAAAAATTTGTGCACTCGGCGGGGAGGGGTTCCCTCAGCCCGGCCTGTGCCCTCTAGCAGTCTGGGACCCCTCGGGAGATAACGACCTGCTGGCTTAGGCCTGCTCCCGGGTGGCAGAGGGCAGGCCCAATCCCTAGGTGCAGCCCCTGGTCGGGCTCAGAGCAGGGCCAACTTGGGAGTTGGGGCGCTGCCCCCTGTCATTCACAGAGCAGGGCGGATCTGGAGGTTGCGATGCCACCCTCAGTCATGCTCAGGGTAGGGCCGATTGGGGGGTTGCGGCACCGCCCCCTGTCACACTCAAGGCAGGGTCGATGGGGAGGTTGCGGCGCCACCCCGTCATGCACAGAGCAGGGCAGATCAGGGGGTTGGGGCGCTGCCCCTGTCACGAACAGAGCAGGGCCCATCAGGGGGTTGGGGAGCTCCCCTCTGTCACACACAGAGCAGGTCCCAACAGGGGGTTGAGGAGCTTCCCCCTGTCACTCACAGAGTAGGGCCGATAGGGGAGTTGGCGCACCGCCCCCCGTCACACACAGAGCAGGGCGGATCAGGGGGTTGAGGCGCCGCCCTCTATCACCCTCAGAGCAGGGCTGATCAGGGGGTTGGGGTGCCGCACCCTTTCACACACAGAGCCACAGGCCGATCAGGGGGTTGGGGAGCTCCCCCCTATCAGGCACAGAGCAGGGCTGATCAGGGGGTTGGGGCGCCTTCTCCTGTCACGAACAGAGCAGGGTGGATAGGGAGGTTGTGGCCCTGCCCCATCACACACAGAGCCGCAGGGCGATCAGGGGGTTTTGGCGCTGCCCCGTCATGCTCATCCCAGTGCCGGGAGGCCTCGTGGCTCCGCTGATCCCGGTGCTGGGAGGCATATTACCCTTTTACTATATAGGATAGAGGCCTGGTGCACGGGTGGGGGCCGGCTGGTTTGCCCTGAAGGGTGTCCTGGATCAGGGTGGGGGTCCCCACTGGGGTGCCTGGCCAGTCTGGGTGAGGGGCTGAGGGCTGTTTTCAGGCTGGCGGGTGACTGAAGCTCCCAACTGCTCCTTTTTTTCTTTTTTCTTTTTTATTCTGGGCCAGC
This sequence comes from Myotis daubentonii, assembly GCF_963259705.1. Classification (NCBI taxonomy): domain Eukaryota; kingdom Metazoa; phylum Chordata; class Mammalia; order Chiroptera; family Vespertilionidae; genus Myotis; species Myotis daubentonii. Next base: position 90,356,488 of record NC_081845.1, on the reverse strand, counting down.
TTTAGCTCTGGCTCCAGCTCTGAGGCCTCTGCTGCTGAAAGCAGGTATCTGGTTTATTTGGGTTCTATAATCAAAACACTGTATCAACTCCAGCTCTGAGATCCCGGCGGGCTGAAAGCAGGTTTCTGGGGTTTTGTTTAGCTTCTACATTTGTAACAATGTTTCAAACTGCAAGCTCAGAGGCCAGCAAGGCAGGTGGGAAATGTTGGAGTCCTCCGTTACTGAAGTAAGCAAGCCTCATGTTAGCTTCAAGCTGCCTGGCTGCCGGCCGCCATCTTGGCTGGCAGTTAATTTGCATATCTCGCTGATTAACCAATGGGAAGGGTAGTGGACATACGCTAATTACCATGTTTCTCTTTTATTAGATAGGATGTCACCCCAATAAATTCAATAATTAAAAAACACACACACACAAATATCCTCAAATAAATGCAAAATGTAATCAAGAGAAGTAGCTATAAAGCCTACTTGAGTTTTCATATTAATCATAAATATTACAGTTTTTTAAGATGCTAAACAATTCAGCATTTAGGCTAATTTCACATGTCACATGTGTACAACAGTTACAAGTTAAATTTTTAAAAAGCCTCTGGGGAAATAAGAGCTTGTGAAGATATTAGGGAGTGGTGGGGAAGTGTGGGTGTTTCAGAGCTCAATGATAGTGGTGGGAACGTCTAAGGGCTAGGGAACCCGCAGAGAGATGTATTAGTGAGCTACCCTTCAAGTGAGCTAAATTTTAGGCCTTGTAACCCAGAACCTGCCCTTAGACCCAACAGGCATTTAAACGTCCTTAGGAAAAGAGTGGGGGAAGAAGGCAAGGAAACAAGTTCTTTGCAACTCCAAGGGAGGGTGATGTAGCACCTCTTACAGATCACTGGCTACTATATAGCTCAGACATTTTTGAGTCCCAGAAAAGAGGAACAGTAGGAGCATCAGCTCAGGCCAAAGGCAAAATTCTTTGCCAAGTTGTAAGTTCTGTTGAAGTTTTGATTTACAGTCTGAGAATTGAGGGGTTTTTTTAAAAAAAATCTCCAAATTACGACTATGGGCAAGTTTAAGCAAGTCCCACATCACACTGTATTGGAATATACATACATTACCACCCATTAAATTTGTCAGCAGTGGCACTTGGAGAGGCCTCTTAGATTAGGGAATTAAATTTTCTTACAGTAAGGACTTGGCATTCTCAATTCCAGAGAGTTCAGTGGTAGTAGAAGGATTGGGGAAAGAGTGTTCTGATACCCCTACCCTCAAAAACAGTGTCCGAAGATTAAAGGATCGATCCTGGATGTATGAGCTCATTATGAGAGATGACGTGTGTGTGTGTGTGTGTGTGTGTGTGTGTGTGTGTGTGTGTGTGTGTAGGCGGGGGGAAGGATTAAAGTTTCTAAACCATCTGAAATCAATACTCGCGATGATGAGGGAGGTAGGACAGATAACTTGAGAACTTTGCTCAAGGAGGCTCAGTGACCAGTCTGAGGAGTCACACAAATACCAAGTGACAGAGGCAGGTCCAGAAATGAAGTCTTCAGAGTCCAATTTCTTATTCTGTTCCTGCTACCTTAATGTCTTTTGTAAATAAACAACCCAACATAATCAGGGGGATAGAGATGGGAGTGAACAGGGAAAGAACAGAATAAAAATCTATGTTGCATCTGAATAACTCTCAGATTTTGATTTTATTTTTCTACAGGTCTGGAAAATTATTTGGTGACCACACTGTTAAATCTTTTGTTTTAAACTATTTTAAACTGTTTAAACTTTTGTTTTCATTTTGAATCCAACTTATAACACATTTTTTGATCACCTAATGAAATTGCCAGATTTTAAGCATTGAGTTTTCACTAACTTTCAACATTTATTTCCTGTCCAATTCAAATGACAGCTTTCAGAGCCCAGATTGAAAGATCATTTCTGAGCAATAAGAAAGGAAGCTCTTTCGGTGGGGGATCAATTTTGAAAGCTGGTTCGTTAAAATTTTATGCTCACGACCAATTAGTTATCAGGCGTGTTTACCCTGCCTGATGCCGTGCACATGCCTGGCTGTGCATGAATCAGGACAAGGAAGGAATCAGCCACAGCTCTTCCTTTGGCTAGGGCTTTGAAAAATTCTGGCCGTGCATTTAAAGTCATTTTCTCAATGTGCTAGACTTCAGTTCTAAATTAGAAAAAGGGAGACAGGTTGGGTAGATGAATGTGGGGAAACACGCAGGATAAAATCAGTTAAGGAACTGTTTTCAACAAAAAGCAAAAGAATATAATCACGTGTAGCTTAACAATGAGGATACATTCTGAGAAATGCATCGTTAGGTGATTTCACTTACACAAACCTAGATGGTAGGAGATAACTGATTTTTACTTCGGAGGCAACCTACTACACACAGAGGCTATATGACATAGCCTATTGTTCCTAGCCTACAAACCTGTATAACATGTTACTGTACTGAATACTGTAGGTAACTGTAACCCAATGGTATTTGTGTATCTAAACACAGAAAAGATACAATAAAAATATGGTGCACCTGTATAGGACACTTAACATGAATTGAGCTTGCATAACTGGAAGTTGCTCTGGGTGAGTCAGTGAGTGGTTAGTGAACATGAAGGCCTAGGTCATTACTGTAGACTACTATAGACTTTATAAACACTGAACACTCAGGCTGCACTAAATTTATAAAAAATATTTTTCTTTCTTCAAAAATAAATTAATCTTGGTGTACTATAACTTTTTACTTTATAAACTTTTGAATATTTTACAACTTTTTGATGCTTTTGTAATAATAGTTTGCAACACAAGCACGCTACATGGATGTACAAAATATTTTCTTTATATTTCATTTTGTAAGCTTTTTTCTATTTTTAAAATTTTTTAACTTTTTTAACCTTTGTGTTAAAAACTAAGACACAAACACACACTAACCTCGGCCTACACCAGGGGTCCTCAAACTACGGCCCGTGAGCCACATGCGGCCCGCAGAAAACATTTATCCGGCCCGCCGGGCGTTTTTGCTGCCGCTGCCTGTTGCTTAGCAGCGACTAGTTTTTTTTTAAACTATAGTCCGGCCCTCCAACAGTCTGAGGGACAGTGAACTGGCCCCCTGTTGAAAAAGTTTAAGGACCCCTGGCCTACACAGTGTTAGGATCATCAATATGGAGTCTTCAGGAGCAACAAGCATGGAGCTCTCATCTCCTATGATAATAAGGTCGCCTTCTGGAACACCTCCTGAAGGACCTGCCTGAGGCCCTTCTTGAGGAAGTGCCACTCTTTTCAGAAATATGTCCATAGTGGTTTGCTAGGTTTGTTTCTTCTTTTCATCATAGTTTGCTTATCCTATATAATAAAAACCTAATATGCTAAGTGTCCGGTTGCCCATTCAACCAATCAAAGCGTAATATGCTAACGATATGCTAAAACCGCTCAACCAACCACTCGCCATGACATGCACTGACCACCAGGGGACAAACAGTCGACCAGATGACCACTCACTAGGATGTGTACTGACCACCAGGGGGCAGATGCTCCAACTAGTAGGTTAGCTTGCTGCTGGGGTCTGGCTGATCATGACTGAGCAAGATGGATCAGACACGCCCTGGAGCCCTCCAGCAGTCCCTCCTCGGCTGGCCAACCTCCCACGTCCCTCCCTGGTCCCGATCATGCATCTGTGGGGTCCCTCGGCCTGGCCTGTGCCCTCTCACAATCCAGGACCCCGCAGGGGATGTCGGAGAGCAGGTTTTGACTCGATCCCGCAGGCCAGGCCTCTAGTAAGCAGATAATTCACTATGAACATTCTTGTCTATTAACAAAAACCTTTTGGTGTTGGGGGAGGAGGGTCCATGTTTTGAAATTTTTAAAGGAGTTGTTGTGGTCTATAAAAAAGCTTCTACTAATCCTTTCCTTGTGAACTCTCTTGGAGGCTCTTCCTTCTTCTCCACAGTTTCCCTTTCTCTTGCCTTTTCTTTAGCTATGTGTTCCTGTTCCAGTTCCCAAACTTCCTCCATAGTCAGTTCCTCGGGAACCACCTCTAGGAGCTCCTCAATGCCATCCTCATCCATACCTAAATTAAAGTTGCTTTCCATCTCAACCACACCTTGTTGACTTTTGCAACCTTTACACTACTATGTTAAGATGGTTACAATGTCACTAGATAATAGAAAATTTTCATTATGGTCTTATGGAACCACCATCATGCATTTGGTCTGCCATTGACTGAAATGTCATTATGCAAAACATGACTTTATTTTCCCTGGATATTTTCACAATGTTTTCCTATGTTCACAGCTATGATGGTAATTAATAGGAAAACTTGAAAAAAAACTATGCAAATGACTATCAAAACTGGATTGACTTAGAAGACTAACAAAATCCATGATTCTTGTCTAAGTATTCAGATTGAGTCAAGAATCCTTGCATTCAAGAACCCAAATGGGCCCACTCTGATGTATGCTCAGACATATGATTTTTTAAAAAAGCTTTTTATTGTTGTTGCTTTCTTTTGGGGAGATAACTGATTTTTTCACTTATTTGTACTTGAAGGTCATGATTTAAAATCATGGCATCTATGCAGTGAGTGACAATGTTTCCCTGCGGTGGCCCACAGACAGAAGGAGCAGCCACCTTCTGCTCTCCAGAGACTGTCCTTGCCACGGAACTCTGCTTAGTTAAAGCAGCTATGCAGTCTGAGAGACAAGGCAACATTCTATATATTCTCCAACTTTTTTTTCCCTCTGTCCTCTTATTCCTTTTGCCTACTTATTCTAATGCCCAAATGTTAACTGCACTGAAAATGAAAGAAAACACACTTTCTCTGGAGAAGCCTGCCAAACTTTGCTTTTCTTCTGGGGAGTAAATAATTATAAGATTACTTACTACATTCACACCTTAGCACCATGTCAAGAGATATAATTGTGAGGGCATTATGTCTGCACTTTAGCTTAACAAAAAAAATTCCTGAAACACCATATCACTACTCTCTAATTCTTAACTTAATATATAAGATCCCAACAAAAATACCATCAGTTGCCTCCTGGCCCCCATCCCTGGAATTTGACAAGTTGATTAAAAGCTCATTTGAAAGGGCAATCAAGCAAGAACACCAGAAAACCTTGAAAAAGAAAAGCAGATATTAAAATATAAAGCCTTTATAAATAAAATAATGAGATATCGGCATGTGTTGGCACAGCTCAATGGAATGGAGTAGAAAATCCAAAGTATAAAATCAAACTGCATATGAAAATATATGCATATTATACAACAGAGTTAACATCTCAGATCAGGGGTTGGAAAAGACTGAATTTTTAGTAAGTGGTGTTAGCTTTACCCCATATACGAGGATAAATTCCTAATGAATCAGAGATTTAAAGTATTAGGGAGAAAACAGGTAAATTCTTTTATGTTCTGGGGATGGAGAAAGACTTTCTAAGAAATGACTCAAAAACCAGAAGCATAAAGAAAGATAACTAATAAATTTAACTACATAAAAAACAAAATTCCACGTGATTAAAAAAACAACACACCTCTATAAGCAAATCAAAAGTACAAATAACAAACAGAAAATATTGTCTGCAACTCTATAACACACAGAGGTGAACATGCCCAATATGGAAAGGACTCCTAAAAATGAAGGATTAAAATTCATGTTGAAAGTGGGAGAGAGAACCAAGAGAGTTCACTGAAACAATTGCTAGGCATCCCCAAAGATGAAAATATGTTCAACATCCCTCCTGGCAAGAGAAATACAGATCTCTCATCAAGTAGATTTCTAAAAGTTGAAAAACGTACCTTTTGCAAGGTTGTGGGAAACAGATCCACAGGGATCGGGCCTAAACCGGCAGTCGGACATCCCACAAGGGGTCTCAGATTGGAGAGTGTGCAGGCTGGACTGAGGGACAGCCCCGCCCCCCGCATGAATTTCGTGCACTGGGCCTCTATTCTATTTTATTTATTTACTTATATATATAGTGGCCTAAGTGACCATTACGACCAAATGACTGGAACAACTGGTCAACCAGTCACTATGATACGCACTGACCACCAGGGAGCAGACACTCAACTGCCCCCTGGTGATCAATGCGCTCCCACAGCAAGAGTGCCGCTCTGCCTACAGACCTGTCCCAGCCACCAGCCCAGCGACAGCCACTCACTCCCTCAGAAGTCCTGCAGGTCCAATCTCCGGAGAGTGGGCCAGGCACTAAAATGGACCAGTGACACCATCATGATCCTGACAGTGCCACCGGCCTCCTGGAAGTCAGCCTTGGGCACCTAGGCCTCTTCCCCTCCCTAGACGCTCCACAAGGAAGAAAGGATATAAAAGTGGCCTCTAGGTGGACCCAACAACTGGTGTGAACGTCAGCAGGACGGATCCAGATCCTGAGCCAGCAAAAGGGCACCCCACCACCCACCCGAGGGCCAATCGAGTCCCGGACCCCCTCACCTCCCTCAGGACCCCATCCGTGCATGAATTCATGCACCCCACCTCTAGTCCTATCTAATAAAAGAGAAACGTGCAAATTGACCATAACCCCGACACCCTTCCCATTGGCTAATCAGCAGGATATGCAAATTAACTGCCAACCAAGATGGCGGCCAGCAGCCATGCAGCTGAAGCAAACAGGAGGCTTGCTTGCTCCAGTGACGGAGGAAGCCAATGTTCCCGGCCTGCCACTGCCGGCCTCTGAGCTGCACTCTAAGCAACTATGTTGCAATTATAGAAGCTAAACAAGCTCCAGAGACCTGCTTTCAGCCAGCTTTGGCCTCAGAGCTTAGAGCTGCTGTGATGGCAACAGAGTTTCAATTATAGAAGCCAAACAGACCCAGAAACCTGCTTTCAGCCCTCAGAGCTGGAGCCGGCTCTCAGCTCCAGTGACAGCTATAGAAGGTAAATAAATCCCAGAATAAAAAAAAAAGAAAAAAAGGAGAGGCTGGGAGCTTAAGTTGCCCTCCAGCCTGAAATGGCTCTCAGGCCCTCACCCAGACTGGCCAGGCACCCCAGTGGGGACCCCCACCCTGAAGGGGGTGTGACAAGCTGCAAACAGCCTTCAGCCCGTCATCCAGGCTGGCCAGGCATCCCAGTGGGGACCCCCACCCTGAAGGGGGTGTGACTAGCTGCAAACAGCCTTCAGCCTGTCATCCAGGCTGGCCAGGTACCCAAGCGAGACCCCCACCCTGATCCGGGACACTTTCAGGGCAAACCAGCCGGCCCCCACCCATGCACCAGGCCTCTATCCTATACTACAGGCAGGGCGGGACAGCATGAGCTGCCATCCGGGCCCCATGTGCAGCCCTGGGCAGCGGGGCATAAGCCCCGCCCCCAGCCGGGACCCCTGTGTGCCACCTGAGCCCCCAGCCGGGACCCCCATGCCCCCTAAGCCCTGCACTGGTAAGCCCCGCCCCTAGCCAGGACCCTATGACTACTGGAGAGCAAGAACGTGCCGCTGTGCCCTGGGTCGCTGTGGTGATCCGGCCATTGGTAAGTAGAAAAGTGCAGCCTGTAGGCAGCCCCCAGCTGCGCCTGATCCGGGAGCAGGAAAGCAAGCCTGGCCTGTGGGCAGCCCCAAACTTTGCCTGCTCCCCAGTTGCCATGGTAATCTGGGAGCAGGAAAGCAAGCCTGGCCTGAGGACAGCCCCCAGCTGGGCCTGATCCGGGAGCAGGAAAGCAAGCCCGGCCTGCGGGCAGTCCCCAGCTGCGCCTTCTCCCTGGTCGCCATGATGATCCGGGAGCAGGAAAGCAAGCCTGACCTGCGGGCAACCCCAAGCTGGGCCTGATACGGGAGCAGGAAAGCCTGGCCTGGAGGCAGCCCCCAGCTGGGCCTGCTCCCTGTTCACCATGGGGATCCGGGAGCAGGAGAGCAAGCCCGGCCTGCGGGCAGCTCCAAGCTGGGCCTGCTCCCCGGTTGCCATGGAGACCTGGGAGCGGGAAAACCCAGCCTGTGGGCAGCCCCCAGCTGGGCCTGCTCCCCGGTCGCCATGGCGATCCGGGAGCAGGAAAGCCCATCTTGCAAGCAGCACCCCCATCCTGGCCATAGCTCAAGGGAGAGTACAACATGCAGTGGAGGCCAGGAGCCTGAGAGATCAACAAAGAGGGGCTCCTGCTCCAAGCCTCCATGGTGTGACTGGAGGCAGGCCCCCAGCAGACACACACACACACAGACACACAGTGCCTGCTCTGAGCCTCCAATGTGGCTGGGGGCAGAGCCCCCAGTGGGGGCACACACACACATACACACACACACACACGGCAACTGCTTCAAGCCTACGTGGCGCGACTGGGGGCAGGCCCTAGGAGACACACAGACAGACACACACACACACACACACACACACACACACACACACACGGGACGCCTGCTCCAAGCCTCTGCTGCCAGACTGTGGCCATCAGTAGGACATCCACTGAGGGCTCCCGGACTGTGAGAGGGGCAGGCTGGGCTGAGGGAACCCTCACCCCCCAGTGCACAAATTTTGTGCACCGGGCCTCTAGTCTATATATATATAAGGCTAATATGCTAAGTGTCCCTCCTATCATCTGATCAGTCACATGACGTGCACTGACCACCAGGGGGCAGATGCTCAAAGCAGGAGCTGCCGAGATGCAGTGACTTGGCAGTGGCAGTTCTCAGGTGACACATCCTGAAACCAGAGAGGATGGAGCCAGATTTCTTGGAGGGGGGGGGGGGGAATGCCCTTTTGCACTCCAGGACCCCTCGGGGGATGTCGGAGAGCTGGTTTTGGCCCAATCCCCTCAGGCCAGGCTGAGGGACCACACCTGCCAGAGGGACCCTGCTCACTCCGCAGACGCCAGGGAGAGACCGCAGGAGGTTGGCTCCAGAATATGTCTGGCCCCATCTTGCCCAGTCCCACCCTGCTGGCCACCTTCTAATTTCCTTTCAAATCCATGCACCGGGTCACTAGTATGCATATAAGCATTGCCCATGCACATAGCCAATAGGCCTGGGGAGGAGCAGGAACCTGGTGGAGAGGGATAATGGGGGGGGGGGGGGCGCGGCGGGAGGGGGAGGAGGACATCTGTAGTACTCTCAACAATAAAGAGAAAGAAAGAAAGAAAGAAAGAAAGAAAGAGAGAGAGAGAGAGAGAGAGAGAGAGAGAGAGAGAGAGAGAAAGGAAGGAAGGAAGGAAGGAAGGAAGGAAGGAAGGAAGGAAGGAAGGAAGGAAGGAAGGAAGGAAGGAAGGAAGGAAGGAAGGAAGGAAGGAAGAAAGAGGGGAGGGAGGGAGGGAGGGAGGGAGGGAAGCGGGAGGGAGGAAGGGAGGGAGGGAGGGGTCCACTGAAGTTGTTCAATGTATGGCTCTCCTTTCAACTACCTACCCTTAAAAAATCATTTCTTCCTACCAAACTCTTAAAAATATTTTTAATCCTCACCTGAGGACATGTTTATTTTTAAAAATTGATTTGAGAGAAAGGGCGAAACAGAGAGAGAGTATGAGATGGGAGAAACATCAAACAGTTGCCTCTACCATACACCCTGACTGGGGATCAAACTGGAAACTTGGGGATAAACCCTGACCAGGAATTGAACCCACCACCTTTTGGGGTACAGGATGATGCTCCAACTGAGCCTCACTAGCCAGGGCCCAAACCCTTAATTTGATTAGAATTAAGTTTCTTCATTCCCTCCTCAACCTTCCCTCTCACTCCTTTCCCTTTTCTTAACCATTCCCTCAGGAAGGACAACATCCCTTTTTAAAAAGCTTCTTTCTCTAAGTTAGACTCTCCCCAACCACATGGTTTCACCTAGGAATGGCAAATTGAAATATCCACGTGGAAGGCATGGGTGGGGGGTCAAAGACATACTTACTGTAGCCAAGGGGCAAAGGGGAGCAGGTGTTGACAAAGCTTCCTGTTTTTTTAAGCACAGCTGGTAATTTGGATTTTTTAATGGGAAATTCCAAAATTTTTAAAAGCTAACATTCAATTCAGATTTCTTTATACTGTACAGGTCAAGCAAAAATGCCACTGTTTAGACCTTCAGTCTGTAAACTCTAATTTAAACCTTCTTTTCTGGAGGATTTATTTTTTAACCAATAAATCATCTGGGTTGCTCTTCTCCAGACCAACCAGTTACTCATCAGTTGTCAAAATACAGAGATCAAAAGGGACATAATGTTCTAAGAATGTGTTATGATTGGTCCATAGTGTGACATTTTACTTTTACATATCTGTGTCTTTATAAGCACTCTAGGATCTCATTCTTAAAAAAAAAAAAAAGAGAGAAAAAGAAAAAAAAGAAAAGTAGTGCACCATCCTGGGATGCATCTCCCCACCCACAGTGACAAAGCCACATTATTATTATTATTATTATTATTATTATTATTAAACAGAGTTCAGATTAGAAGCCTGCTCCTTTGATGCTTATTTCAGCCCTTCTGTTCCACTGACTTACTGTGTGACCTTTGAGAAATTCCCATCCATAAAATGGGGATAGTAAGATAGTATTTACTTGAGCTGTTGTGCAGACTGAATGATCTGGGATGTATAGTGTTTTGCACAATGCCTGACACAGAGATAAACTTACCAGACAACATGACTAATACTGTCATTACAGCTACTCTGTAGCTATGTGCACATTTAACATTCACACAATACAAAATACCCCCAAAAGTTTCACCAGAGTTTAGGTGTTACACTTATTATCTCCTCTTTTGTTCGTGGCCTATCAGTGAAGAAGACCTTACCAACTGACAAAATTTGCTACTTGCAAAAGCACTGTCATTGTTCAGTGCTTATTACTGTTTGTCAAGGTGCCTATTTAAAGTGGGTTGTTCGATGACATGGTATAATATCTTTCTTGCTATGTGGAATGGGAAGACATCTGTAATTACTGGGGTCATGTAGGAGCTATTCTTTAGTTTTTTTTATAGCTGTCTTTTATGCTCTGTGGCATTTTTAAAATAATAGCTAATAGTGGCTCTACCAATGAATTTTACTAATTCTTTGAATAATAGAGGATGTAAGTCACAGGGTCCTGCTAATATGAATTCATTCCCTCCCAGCCATTTACTATTAAACACACACACACACACACACACACACACACACACAACCACAAAGAAACCAGCAAAAACTTTTCTCAAACCTGTATCCTTCCTCTGGCTGCCCTTTCCCTTCTCTCCTTCACATCAATCTCCACTTTCCCACTTCCCATTTACTCCCCCCGGGTGCTGCCATAGGTCTTCTGCCCCACCATTCCCCTGGACCCCATCAGATATTTTTCAGTCCTACTGACCACTGAACAGTTTTCTATGACATTCTTTCCTTTTATCCTCTTGCCTCCTCCTATGCTCTTTATCAGCATCTTCCTCTTCTATGCATGGTCCTCCTCCTTTATTTTTGTCCCTTAAACACAGGTGTTAGACAAGAGTCCCACCTGCCCTTCTCTTGTTTTTACTCTATACAACCATCTACAATCCCACTGGCAAACATATCTACAATTATGACTTCAGCTACTATCCTTAAACTAAGAACACCCAAATTAATACCTACTAAGCCCCAGACCCACACTTCCAATTGCTTACGGGGCATTTTCCATAGATGGTTCTACAGATAGTTTAAACCCCAAATATCTAAGATAATAACCATCAATTTAATGCTCCCACCCCAAACTTTTTTCTTTTTCCAACATAGCAATGGCACCACTACCTACACAGGTAGAATAATGTCCCTCCTCCCAAAAATGTCCACGTCCTAATTCCTAGAACCTATGGACAGATTAGATTATTGATAAAAAGGGATTAAGCTTGGTAATCAACTGACTTTGAGATGGGAGCTTATTTGGATTATGTGGGTAAGACCAATGCAATCACAAGGGTATTTGAATGTGGAAGAAACTGCAGTATGAGAAAGAACCACCAGCCAATGCTAGCTTTGAAGATGGATGGGGACCATATTCAAGGAATGTGGGCAGCCTTTAGAATCTGGAAAAAGGCAAAAACACTGGTTTGTCCCCTAGAACCTCCAGAAGGGAATGAAACACTGGTGACACCTGACTTTTAGTCCAGTGAGACCTATTTCAGACTTCCAGAACTGTAAGACAATAATTTGTGCTGGTCTGAGCCACAAAATTCATGGTAACTTGCTACAGCAACAATAGGAAACTAATCCAGCACCCAAGGCAGAGGCAGGAGAGTTAGTTAGGAGAGTTCCCCTCTGCTTCTAGTCAATTACGCTCTGTATTGCACTTACCATCTAATAACTTGCAAAGCCAATTCCTCTTCTTCAGTCCCATTAACACAACCTCATCGAGTTTGGATAGACTATGATCAGGTTCCTACTGGTTATTCTGTCTTTAGTTTGGTATCACTCCTATTCATTGATGCTTGTTGCCTGCCTGAGAAGGGAGAGGGGGAGGCAAGAGTTCTAGGGTACATTGTTCAGCTGCTTTCTTTGCCCATGGTAGGTCCCTCCCCGATCATATTTATTCAAATGGCTCCTCAGTAACTTCAGGAGCAAATCATTAAGCAAGGATATCAGAAGAGAGATTAGCTATATAGAACATTAAAGCATTGTTGGGGACTAAACATTGCTAGAATGTAAAGAAATGGAAGAAAACTACACTGAACAGAATTCCAAAGTACCAAACACTGTATGAGGTTGGAAGAAAACACTGAGATGTGGGGAGATAAAAGCCCCAAGGAGCAGTCTTGAATGGCAAAATGGGTGTTGAATTGGCATCTAAGAAAGATCTATGTCTTTAGCTAAGGAGCATGGCTGGGGAGGCCTGTAATCTGGGAACTGTCACTGAAGGGCTTAGCCCTTTTCCTCTACAGCCCTCAGTGTCTCTAGTACTATCAAAGAGTATTTCTAAAAAAGGTTCCAAATAACTGGTCTGTCCAAGACTCGGGAGCTATTGTGCCCTGCCTCATCCGTTATCCTGTGTGCACACTCAGGTGCTGCCCATGGGCCAAGCACCTCCATCTATCTAGGGCAGCTCCTGTGAGGCCACGGTTCAGTTAGCCCCACCTGACTCTTACACTGCCTGGTACACTCCACTGCTGTACGTATCTCACTGAGATATAAGGTTTGATTGTTTTTTAAATCTAGTTTCTCTGCCTAGAATGTAATCTCTTTGAGGGAGAGACTTTGTTTTATTCACTTCTGTACCCCAGTACTAACACAATGTTCACAAATAACTGGTATTTAAACATTTGTTGAATAAATGTATAAGTATACAAATATAAGTTTTAGTTGTTTCTATCATTTTCCCACATTATGAGTAGCATTTGTTTTGGGTAACTGATCATCACAGCTTATTTTTCTCAGAGGGTAAGATGAACAAAAATGAAAAACCTTTTAAAAGCCATTTATCAGCTTCATACCATGGGAAAAGAAAGCAGCTGAGCAATGTACCCTAGAACTCTTGCGCCTGCTATAAATGAAGACTGTTTGTTTCTATTATCATTTATGCCTTTGCTTATGGCCCATAAAGAGTCAGATTTAACTGCACTGAAAATTTAAGGGAAAAATATAAAGGATCTTGATGAAACAAAAGTGTTGGTATGAGATGAGCCTTCCAAGGGAAATAAATTATACAAAATCACTCTTTCTGACTCTAAGTATAGAAAGAAATATGTTTAGGGCTGTACAACTACCATGTAAATGTGTTAAGACCCAGTTGCAGAAATTGGCCTAATTGTATATAAGACTGCCCATTTACAAATCAGACAATCTGGACTTATCTACTCAAGTGTATTCTGGTCCTTTTCATTCATTCATTCATTCATTCATTCATTCATTCATTCATCCATCCATCCATCCATCCATCCATCCATCCATCCATCCATCTATTTAGTATGTGTGTTTGTTTCTTGGGTTATTTTTAAATCCTCACCTGAGGATATTTTCCCACTGATTTCTAGAGAGAGACTAAGGGAGGAAACAGGGGAACAGAGAGAGAGAGAAAAGGAGAGAGAGAAACATCAACATGAGAGAGACACATGGAATGGTTGCTTCCTACACGTGCTCCTACTGGGGCTGGGGAACCTGCAACTGAGGTATATCTTAACCGGGAATTACATCTGAGCCAAAACTCTAACACTGAGCCAAACTGGCCAGGGCCTGGTCCTTTTCTTCATCTCTACCACTGCCAACACAGCCTACCCCACCTCTAAAAAGAGAGGGAGGAGGAAGTGGGGAGCAGAAGAGAGTATATGTGTCTATGAGTGGAGTGAGCGAGCTAGTGAATTTCCTGGTTACTATAGGAGATCCTTATATTTGAAAATCCTCAAATGGAGCCTGAAATTTCCCAGGTCCCTTTTGAGCCGGGATGGGGAACCATTTTTCTGCCAAGGGCCATTTGGATATTTATAACATCATTCTTGGGCCATACAAAATTATCCGCCTAAAAATTAGCCTGCTATATTTGGTCAAACGTTTAATTAACTCACCCCTAATGCCTTGGGAGGGCCAGACCAAATTATTTCATGGCCAGATGTTCTCCACCCCTGCTTTAAAGTAATAATTTAATTCTTTATGGCAGTAATTCTCAACATGTTTTCCATTATCCTCCCCTCTAAGGAGCTTTTGGATTTGTGTGTGTGTGTGTGTGTAATTGTGCCCCGCCCCATTAAATTTTAGCAGCACACAATATATTTTGTATGTACTGTGTATGTATGTGTGCGTGTGTGTGTGTATTCATGATTTATACATAAAAGAGTAAGATCTTTTTGACCCCCAAGAGCCAATTTTCACCCCTGTGGGGCGACATCCCCCTCAATGAAAATGCATGGGTTAGACTGAGGATATGAATATCATAACCACTATTCTTAAACAAAGTAGGCCAAAGATCATTAAACTAATTCTTATAAAATAGCTATGTGATTACATTTAAGTAAAATACATGAGATGATTTTCAATTATGAAACTTACCTTTACTTAAGAATACTAGTTTATTCTTTTAATTAATTGCGGTGATGGTTGCAAACTATGAATATACTTAAAACATTAAATTGTACACTTTAAATGGGTGAATATATACATTTGGCATATATATATATATATATATATATATATATATATATATATATATATGTGTGTGTGTGTGTGTGTGTGTGTGTGTATTGATTTTACAGAGAGGAAGGGGAGAGATATAGAGTTAGAAACATAGACTGATCAGTTGCCTCTTGCATGCCCCCTACTGGGGATCAAGCCACAAACAAGGTACATGCCTCTGACTGGAATCAAACCCGGGACCCCTCAGTTGCCAACCAATGCTCTATCCACTGAGCAAAACCAGTTAGGGCTAGTTTTCTTTTTTAACATGAATTGCATAATCTATTTAGGTGGAATTCCTATATCTTAATATTTACTGAGAGTGTACACAGTTGCGTTCCCTTGTGATCAAGTGCCATGTCCTCTATTCCCACTCCTATCATCCCGTTGGCCCAAGGGGGATTCTGTTTGGGGGAGGTTATGAGTAGATTTAATTTTTGCTTGCAAATCTCTGTTTCCAAGAGGGACTATAAAAGAGGGACACCCTTTCCATTTGCTGATTATCCTTTCTGGAGGCTGGTTATGAGCAGAACTTCCTATATCAATTCCTATTACCAATTAAGTCCCATCAGTGCTAGGGCCAGAGGTTTCAAGCTCTTGAAAAATCCTACTTTCAAATGTATAAACATAACGTGGCAGACCTATAAAATGGAATATCATGGGCTATAAAAAGAAATGGAGTACTTATCAGTATTATATGTATTAGCCATGTAGCCAACATGGATAAACTTTGAAAACATTGTGCCAAATGAAAGAAATCAATCACAAAATACCACAATTTTAAGATGCCATTTACATGAAATATTTAGAATAGGCAAATCTAGAAAGATAGAAAGATTAGTGGTTGCCTGAGGATAGAGGGAATGAAGAAATGGGGGGAGGGTGATAGCTAAAAGACATGGAGTTCATTTTGGGGGCAATAAAAATGTTCTAAAATTAATTGCGGTGATGATTGCAAACTATGAATATACTTAAAACATCAAATTGTACACTTTAAATGGGTGAACTGTATGGCATTTGAATTACATCTCAGTAAAGCTGTTACAAAGAAAAGGTAGTGTTTATAATTCAGAAATGTTTGGATATCACATTTGAGACCCTCTGATTAGTCCCTTTTACTTGGTCTGAAATTTTAAATTCATGGTGATTAAAAGAATCAGCATATGATCTAGTTCATAAAGAAGAGAAAAATGCTCATTTTTGAGGACTCTAAAATACTGGCTTAGAGCATTAAAAGAAAACATTTTAACAAGTTTAATGGTGCTCAAACCAAGCTTCCTCTCTAACAAACTAAATGCCCAACAACAAGGTAATATAAATAAATTATGCCAGAATTTGAAATAGTCAAAACTGATTTATCCCAAGGTACTCATAAATCTGAAAATTCTGGAAAACCGCTGACAATATCTCATTTCCCTGATAAATAAATAAAACTGGAAAAAATTTAATCCTTTTAAGCTTTCAATTATTCTATAAGTAGACGTCTATAACTACTTGTAAGACTAATGCAGCCAACTGTGTCACTAAAATGAACACTGTTCTGCATCATTACTATGGGAACAATACCCAAAACTTCTGTGTCTCAGTGAGAATAGTATTTTTCTTTAATCACTCTGTGCACACAAGGACCAGTAGAAAGCAAGATGCCACTCAAAGGCTATGTTGGGCAGGGACTCTGCGCACTCACTAGCTAAGAGACTAATTTGGCGCCTGCGGGGATAGGCAGCAGTGACCAAGACTTGCGCCTCAGTAAAATTCCTGGGTCACAGGCTTATGACTTGCTAAATCCAAGATTATCAAGAGGTCAGTGGTAGACATTTACCAAAATGATGACGTTACCATGCAACTATTAAAAATAGTACCTGTGACAGCTACATGGGAAAGGTTTAAAACATAATGGTACATAAGAAAAAAAGCACAAAATTTTAAATTTACCTTATAACTGCTGAATAAGGTAAAAAAATAAATGTTGCAGTTTTAAGATTGGATGTAACTTTTAAGATTCATATTTTCTTTTATGTCTTAAAAAGCATTTAACAATAAAAATGTTTTAGAAAATACTTACAGTTTTAGAGGGCAAGATTATTTATATGGCAAGATTGTTTTATTCATTTGAATATATATTTTGGTTTTAAATTCTAGTTTAATTTTTTAACAATTTCCTCTGTACATATATATAGGGTGTCCCAAAAAGTATATACACTTTAACAGCTGATAGTACAATTTTGAAAATGAAATGTATTTTAATAAACACTATCTTTATAATTATTCAAAGTATATACATTGGGGGGGGACCCCTTACAGTATAGACAGCTCATCACAAAGACGGCTGCTCCTACAGGTCAGCCTCAGGATAAAGGCACATGGAGCAAAGGACTTCAGTGATCTATAGCAACACGGTCAATTTTAACAATGCTACATGTTTAACATCTGCTACATGTTTAACATCTGCATCCATGACCAGATAAATAATGAGAAGTAGATACCACTGAATTTTCAGATGACATCCAACAGTAAGGCATTAACTAGGCCCTGGAAGTTCTGACTAAAGCTAAACTGTCAACAGAATAATTAGGTTCATTACGACAAGTACAGGGTACGTCCATAAAGCAAAAGAAACAAAGAAAAGAATGGAAATGGGGAGTACAAATATTAAAACACAGAAGGCATCACCAAAAACATGCATGTTTTCCTCTGAAAAATAATCATCAGTTGCTCTCAGTTTCCATTAAGGATCAGTGATAATGGGCTAGGAAGGCAACATGAGGGACTCAGGATAACTAAGTAAGGAACAACTCTTCAATTGGCTAACCCACAAAACCAGTGCCATCAATACAATTGTAAAGCCTCCCTATCAAGTCACTGTTCTAAATCAGGGGTATTAGGTGGGGGTGGATTAACTCTAGGAGTCATTCTAGAAACCTGTGGGAGTACTTTCATCTTCCAGTCTAACCCTTTCCTTTCCTCTTTAAGCCACAGCTAGAGCATAACAATGATTTATTCAAACCCCCTTTCATTGTAATATAACCAACATACAGAAAAATATGGGTAAAGTATAAAGGTACACCTTAGCAAATAGTTGTAAAATGAACCCCTAGCAGCACCTCAAGCCCCTCATGTGCCCTTCTAGACTAATAAAGCTAGTCTTCACACCCTGCTCTTCTCCTTAGGTGAGCTGGTTATTTTTGACCCTTTCTACTTTTTAATAAAAGTTTAGAATCAGCCTATTAAATTCCACTAAAAAACTACTTGAGGTTATATTGATTTTTTAAAATATATTATTTTTGTGAGTAGGTTACATTTCAAGATGGTAAGGGCCTGAAATAAACTTAGGAAAAGGGAATGTTCTCAATGAAATAAGAAAGTGGCACTGTCCCCTGTTGAACAGGGATTTAATATTCTAAGACTAGATCTTCTGTGAAAAGCAAAATTCACTCAAAATGGTCAC